>NC_046663.1:82090106-82130156 GCF_010883055.1 Belonocnema kinseyi
TTTACGTATTCCTAACGACTTAGGTGATCCTTCTAGAAAGTTATAATTTTTATTTTTTTTAAGGAAATTTTTTAGGGTTATACTCGTTCAGACCCACCGATTATGAATTTTGAAATTAAAATTAACTAATTTAATAATTACAAACGTTTCATTCATCAATTTTAATCTCATTTATAAGCCAAAATAGGTTCCATAATCTCAGCCAAGACAAGGCTCGTCTTGAGTCAAGAAAACGTCGTTTTAGCCAAGACAAGGTTCGACTTAATACAAATAAATGCCGTTTGACCCATCGTGGTCATAAAAGTAAAACGAAGGCCTATGTCTCGACTCAGTTTTGAGACGTAGTCAGGCATCGATATCTTGGAGACGAACTCAAGACATAACCAAGTTGAACTCAAGTCGAAGCATTTTTACTCGGGCGATAAGTAAAACACAACCATCCACTTGCAAAATCTTATATTTTTATGTTGTTAATTTAACATATTCAAAATTCATTAACATTCAAAAATTCATTGCTTCGAAAGTATTTGACTCTCCCTTCCCAAATTTTTACCAGATCCAAAAAAAAAAACGTTTAGTCCACTCTTTAAAATTAAAAAATTAAAAAAACAACAGGTCCACACTGAAAAAAATCTATTTGTTCATGAATATTTGATTTATATTATTGAATACATAATTAAGGTGGATTTTAGTATACTTTTTTCGAAAGTTGCGGTAAAGGCCCACATTTTATCTTCCGTATGAATTTTCATATCTTCGCTTAATATTGCAGTATAAGCAATTGAAAAAGGGTACTTTTTTATGGACATAAAATATTTAAAAAATTCTAGTTAACATTGCGTGTCATATTGAAATAAAAAAATACATATTGAATAGTATTGACCGTAAAAAAATATTTTACGTGAAAAAAAATTTTAGTGGCAAATATTGTGTAGAATGCCCCATATATTTCTTCAACAATTCTATTAATGAAAAGTAAAAATCATCAGGTTTTGAAAGCTCGGAATCGGAAAATAGCTTAATTGAAAACTTAAGAATGATAACTGGATAATGACAAACTATGGAATTTTACATGAGGATCCAAATATAATCTTTTGATAAAATTAGAGAAGCTTACAAGAACTCAACATTGCAGATGTGAAAAACTTAGGACAAAATGTATCTATCTGGAAGAAATAAAATGGTCCTGATCCAGTTTTCTATGTTGTACATTTTAAAACTGCTTATTTTTTTACAAAATTACAAAAATATAGTAAGGACTTCTTCAGGCCTGTTAAATAAGTACAATATATGGATATATATACATATACTTATTGGAAAGTTTAATCGAAATTATGGATGTATTTAGCCAATATTTAAAATGTTTCGGGGAAGTAAGAACTTTTTTTCGATTTTCTGTGTTTCAGAGCGGAAAGAACAAATGGTTTTCATTTAGTTTTCATTTTCATAATTTAAAAATTCGTTGTTTCGATAAATTAGAAATTCGAATTGTTTCAATTGGAATGCTTTAATTTTATTTTAAAACCGCACGTCCCAAAATATAAGATAGCGCATAATGTCAAATAATTGCTTTGGTCAAAATATGATTAATGACATATTCACAATGCTTTATGTAAGTAAAATCCAGTATATATTACTTTGTTTGAAGTACACATAATTTCAAGTATTTATATTATTCACAATAATCAGTGGAATTCACATTAATTTTTTATGCAAAAGTGATTGACTCTTCGATTAAAAAATAATCCTAAAATTCGAATGAAGTTTATAATAAATTTAATATTTATTGTTTATAATTAAATTATTTTAATATTTATTATCATTTAATTTTAAAATAAAGTCGTTAGACTTCATTCACATTGCTTTGAAGAACGTGTTGCAACTGTTGTTTCCGTTACTCTGATTTGGTAAATAAATTTAGTTATAAACAGAAGATGATATTGCGAATTTCATCTCCAAATGTCCGGAAAGGTATGCAGAACAAAATTATGCAATGTTTAGCTGCCGCCATCCGCATTACAATTGAACTTGAAAGATGCATCACACTGTGCAAAGAGACCCCGGAGATTGACAAAAATTCAAAATTGGGTCAGATTCGTATGCAAATTGCTATAAAGATATATTTTTGACCAGTGTTTGTGTACTCTCAGCTATAGATGCACGATGATAGGAAGTTTTGAAAGATCTCACTCGGGCTCACTGGATTGTGAGAAATTTTTTGAAATTAGATCATCAAGCAGTCTTTTGTAAAATCGACGTCTTATCTCGTTCTAAACTTCGAACGATACTGAGCGAAGTTTTCTCCAAAGTGATAAGTAATACGTCAACCGAACTGTCAAGTGTCAAATAATAATAAATTCCACTGTCCTTTATATGAGTAAGAATAGAATGATTTTTTTAACGAGATTCTTGGTTAAACTATTATGTCTTTTCGTTCAAATGAGAAAAATGAAAAGACTTCTCGGCTGTCAAAAGGATAACAAGTCGTTCTCGACTATTTCCCGGATCGTTTGGCTCGAATGCATTACTGAGTTGCAGTCCACTGTCGGAGGGACAGACCTGAAAGTATAAGGGTTTTTACCTGGGTCGATGAAACCCTAATAAGGGCCAGTTTTTTAAAAAGGAGTAAAATGGTAACTTCTTTGAAAACATTTCTTAAAGAATGCGCTTAAAAACAGTACCTAAATTATAAAGTATAAAACTATAAGATTAAAAATATAATAATACCCAAAACTTTAAGTCTAAATCCCTAAGGGCTGAAACAATAAGACCCAATCTCTAAGACTAAGTACTAAAAACATAAGGTCAAAAATCATAAAGCTGAAAATCATAGGGTCCAAAAACGACGGGCGGAGAAGAAAGAACGACTATTATAGTCTGCGTTGAATTGACGTTCTCTCAATAAAAATCTCTAGAAAAAAAAGGTATAAACGAATGGTCCTTGAAGCAAGTATAGGAAGAATGCCAGCTTCGAGCCTGTATCATAACAGTTAAATTTAATTGAATTATTGTTTTTTTGACGTTAAAGTTCACGTCGACATTGATCATAGAAATACATTGGCAGTGGTCTGTGGGACAGTCGAAGAAACATATGTCTCCCGCCTAGGAGCTATGTGCTATGTGTTTATGTGCATTGCGTACTGTGCACTCTCATAAAGGCACGGAGGTATTCATCTTCCCTTATAACACCACGCTTGCTTCTTATTTATCCTCTTCCAAGTCTCATAACACAACGTTTTTATAGGAAGCATAAACTTGCACGCAGAATATACGCAGCATCGTTCATGGGATATCAATCTAATTGGTTGAATCCGGTATAAACAAAGCGACATCGCATCTTATACGGTATTAAACAATCTTCAGTAACCGCCCAAGACTCCCATAGGTAACTCGAATGTGAAACTCAGCGCTTCTATTCACTGTATTTTAGTTCCTTTGTGACTTATATTTCGCCTTCCTAGACATGAAAGCTACAAAACAATTCTTCCAAGATCAGAA
Organism: Belonocnema kinseyi; assembly: GCF_010883055.1. Classification (NCBI taxonomy): domain Eukaryota; kingdom Metazoa; phylum Arthropoda; class Insecta; order Hymenoptera; family Cynipidae; genus Belonocnema; species Belonocnema kinseyi. The sequence continues at coordinate 82,093,605 of NC_046663.1, forward strand.
TGAAATCTACTTTCTTATGAACCATTTTTTGCACAAAAATCAGAACACACAAACGCTCACAAATAATAATTATATTTTCAACTATCTTCTTTTCGGCTCATTAGAGACAAATAAATAACAAAATCTTTCACTCAGTCCTTCTTTCTTTTTTATACTACTAGGGACCAACAAGTTTTGAAGCAAATTTAGGCTTCCTCATCAAGGACTATTTGAACAAGAACCACCGGTATTGGGCAAAAATTAATTTGCACATATCGGCATATCCAAATTACTAGGTTTCATCTTCGAAAGACCAAATAAAAAGGTGCTAACTCACATGGTGAATCGTGGAAAGTTTCTAAACCCCATATAAATTGTATTAATAACATCAGCGCACTTAACACTGTAGCAACTTTTTATTTGGTTTCTCCGAGATGGAACCAAGTCCTTCGGACACGCTGGTATAAGACTTAATTATCGAAAAGAAAGAATCAATTTATCCAATTAATAATCTCATTCCAAGCTTTTTTATATCTCGAGATATACTTTTTTTAACTTGATCGCTTTGTTGCCATATCTATCTTTATAAATAATATCTCCACGAATTATCTCTTTTTTTATTTTACGCATGATAAAGGACCTTGACATAATTCCAATTAAAATCATGACCATGTATGATTCTGTGTTTTGAAAGGACTAAATAATATTTCGTACTTTTAGGATCATTATTTTGATGTTCATGTCTTCTTATTTTAAGTGCCATACGCCCCGAGTCGAAATTTAGACCCTACTTTGAAGTTGCATTTCCTTGTTACAACCTGCTTTGACGCTATTTAAACTTATAGCCCCTGCTTAAAACTTTTAACTCCTAGAGAATGAAACATTAGTACGACGCTGTAACGCCTTTCTGAAGCTACTTTGAATCTTTAGAGCCTACATTTTTATAACTCAAGACCCTACTTTGACGCTGTTTAACCTCCCCTTTAATACTGACCCTACATTGAATCTTTTGAGCCTACAATGTTCAAACTTAATGTAAATAAAGTAAAAATTATTTTTTACCAAGGTTAATTAAACTCATTGGTCATCTTAATGACGGAATGCACACTCAATTAACAAAAATATTTAATTCAAGATTCAACCTAATTGTTATTAATTATTTATATATAAATCAATACTTCTTGGGAGTGCCTAATCACAAAACAAATATTCTCTCAAATAGAAATACTGAAAATTTGTATGAGAATGATATTCATCATGGAAAATTACTAAATATTGTCGACTAATAAGTCATTATAAACGTTTTTATCAATATTATAATGAAACTGTGTGTATTCAACAGTCATGTAGGTGATTGAGAATCACAACAAATTATAAGAATAAAATATTTTCTATCGCTAACAACAAACATTATGAGTGAAATAAAAAATATATTGAAATATATATTTAATAATTGTAACTTAATTTTCTGATTGTTATTTAATATTTATTAGAGTATTAAGGTTAATTTATTTTCAACATGATTTCATGGAGAAAGTAATTCTTTTCGTGGAAGCAGTACCACTTTTCCAATGGTTTGTCATTTTTGTTACTAAACAATAGTAATTGAAAGTTTCAGAAACATTTTCTTAGAGAAATATTACTATTTACGTGTCTACCACTTGACTTAAGAAGAAAAATCATTTCTTTCCGTGAGAAACTGTTTACTGATTTAATTTTTTATCATATGTATTGGAGAATATGAACAGCCAAATGTATGAAAAATAATGGACTACTTATCTCGAGTTTTAAGACGAGACAATTGGGTATGAAACCAGTACTGTTATTGTTAATATAAACCTATTTCCTGATGACTAGAATGTTGAATCTTAAACTAAATATTTGTATTTTTAAGTATAATTGGATTAATTATGATGCTGAACGAACTTTTTAAAATCTTTGCTTGATAAAGAGATGAAAAGATATTTTTGTTGAAATTAGCAAGTTTGACGTAGAATACTTATAAAAAACAGAACCAATTTATATTGAACTCTTCAAAAATCGTTTCAAATATTTAAAGACACAGAAAGTTTAAAAGAAGTAATTATTAAATTAATTGTTTCGGGTTAAAAAAGATTTTGGACCTTAAATTATTGGACAAGTTTCTTAGTACTTGCGGATTTTTCAGTGCAATTTGCTTTAGCATCATAATAAAACAATTCTATTAATAATATGACTAAACAATAATTGCGAATATCCTTGGTATTTATATCACAGATATTATTTTATTCTTTCTGATAAATAACAACTCTTATTTTTATTCATCCATATTAGTGTGAGATTATAGAGAACCTAATTTGATGCCACAAGTCCTACAGTAGTAGTTTGAGCTTTAAAAGAGGGTCTAATTTGTTTTAGATACAGACCCTACTTTGACGCTAAACGTGGAAAAACCGCCGTTTTCGGACACTTTTAGCGTCAAATTAGGGTGTAAATTACATTAAAATCACTGTTTATTTAGAACCTACTTTACAGCTTCCAGCCCCTACTAAGGTAGGAGTTACGGCTTCAAAGTAGGGCCTAAATTTCGACTCGGGACGTGTTTGACCAATATAAACTGCATCACACTCTATATATTTAAATTTCTAAATCACACAGTATTTATCTATTTTTTCATGCCTATATTTTTCCAATTTTCCAATCATATTCCTTTTTTTTTCTGATTATTATTTTGACATTTAACTTTTAATTAATTCTTCTATGTACATATTTTTAATAAAAAACAAATCGGATAATGGCTGTGAAAAAATTTGGTTTACAAAATTCAATATTTTTATCATACAAATCCGGATGCGACAACTTACTATCTATCTATTTTAAAATAGAATGATCAATCAGAAAGAAAAATAAGTGTGATTCCCGAACAAATCGTTGCTTTATTCTAATCTGTGATATTGTCACCTTCATCAGTTTTTATTAAAATTATATACAGAAATTTATCTCCTTTTAGTTTCTGTTTCAGCATGTATAAACAAAATGAAAAATCATTAACGTATATTGCTTAAAAGTCCAAATTAAAAACAATTGTGTAAGAAAATGAAATTTTCTAAATCCTCCATAACAATTTCCGCAAGAACAGGATACAGAACTGGGCCTATCGGAATTCCAAATTTATGTTTATGAAAAATATAATTAAATTTGAAATAAACTAAGTGAAAACCGTATTTTATAGCTATAGGAAATTTTTTTTTTTTTAGAAATCTTTGGAATGTTTGGAAACATGGCCATTATATCAAGAGAAGCCAAATCGTCATTCGCTGGTTTTCTAACATTCTCGATTAACTTTAAACTGGAAGCACTATATATTTATTTATATCTTTGAAAGTGTTATGGATTCTTTAATGATTTTGCTGAGAAACTTTTCTAATATTCTAGTAGGTGAACCTATTATCGAAATGACTGGTCGTAAAGGATGGTGTGTTTTATGGACTTTTACCAGCATTTTTGTAGGATCATTTAGAACAACTTATGTTCTGATTATAAACATTTCTGAGAATTTCTATTGTGATGCTTCCTTTACCAGCTCCTTGTTGCCAGTAATTCTGTATGATTCTTAAACAAAAATTTGGTTTCAAAGAAAACCTGCTTGAAATATTCCTCTCATAAAGTTGGTAGTTGTAGTTGTTCTAAATTTTGCTACTAACTAATATTTTCGTGATATTAGCTTACATTTGAAAAAATGTATGGCTTATTGTGCATTAGGGTGGTACCAAAAACATATTTTCGATACTGAATGGGTTCCCAATTACAGAGTTTCACCTTTTTTTATTTCTTTTGTTTTATTTTTTCAATATTAAAAAAATGCATGTAACAAATTTGTATACATATATAATTATCTCCTTTATATTAACACCATTGCATATAATTGAATGCAAATCTTAAAACTAATTTTCAAGGAAAATAATAATTTGATCTTACTAGGTATCTTGCTTGTTGGGTGTTATCTTAGTATTTGTTTTTATCAATCGAAAATACGTTAAAAAAATTAATAATTCAATTTTGCAGCCAAACAATGTTAGATACAAAAATGTAAATAATCAACATTTCTAACCTCCAAAAAATCTAAAAATTTTTTTTGAATCATTGTTCGAGAAGATGCATAGTTTTTGTTGTAATTGTTAAAATTTTATTGAAAGTAAAAAAAAAGAATATTTTTTTACAAAATATGATCTACAAATTCACTTTAAACAATTTTTCATGAGATAAATAGTTGTTTAAATCGTAAAAAAGTTATTAAAAATTAAAAGTTCGATCAATAAAACAAGATTTACCAAATATTTCGTAAGGCCAACAAAATAAGTTTGGGTTAATATCACAAATTTTTCGTGTTCTTTGTATCTCAAGAATAATATCCCAATCCTGGAGAATGGAATTCAACAGTTATTATTCTAATAATCTCTTGTGTCAGAATATTTTTCTTGTGATAAGATGAACTCGGCCAAATTTTTTTTTAACTCCTAGGAGAAGAACAATTTTTTATATTTAAAACCCAATTGTTTTTTTTGCATTTAGAAATTTGAATAAAGGCGTGTACCTAGTTCGAAAAATTAAAAATTTCTTATATTAACAATACAACAATACTATATACAGTGTATTTGTTCGCGTCCTCGAGAAGCGTTCAATGACCTGTGGACGAACCGTCTATGACCTCATATGTTTTAACAATACCGATTTATAATTAAAAATATATGTTGTTTATCTTTTTTATATGAGGATATTTTTTTCAATATTTGAAATACAACAGTGCGGTACATGAGGTGTTTGTTGGCGTTTTCGAGATGCATCGATTTGCACATCAAAGAACGTTTCAGGACCGTCCCTAACCTACCAATATGATTTTTTTTTAAATTTTAACAAATTTTTTTACTTTTTTATATAAGAAAAGTTTATTATGATATTGGGAATATAGCAGTACCGTATTTTATGTAATTGTATATGTTTCCGAGTTGCTTCACATGATCTATTGAATAACCTTCACTGAAAAAAATGGTCTAGCTAGGTAAATTAGCATGATAATTTCTAGGTGGCAAATTTAACTAGAACAGCTATAAGTTTAGGTGACAAAGCTATATTTTCTTGGGAGAAGAATTCCAGCTAAAGAGTTATCTGGGACAGCTAGACCATTTATTCACTGTTTGATGACCTTTCATAATCTATCAATAGCGATTTATAAAATTTAGATAAACGATTTGAATCGTTTCTATAAGAAAAATTGATTTATTATTCTAAATATAACACTACTGTAACATAAAAAGTGGTTCGTTGCAACAAACTACATTGATTGACCTTTTGATGTTCTCTGATTTTCTGGAAATATGATTTTCCTTGTATGATAGAAAGATCAACTTGACGGAATAAGTGTCCGATTTTTTTTAGTGAAAATAAACCTGCCTCTATGATGAAGCAAATTTATTTAATGCCTGTCGGGAAGCAAAGTGCTCATAAAGTGAGTACAAATAAATCCATCCATAGCGAATACACCCTTAGCACTTTGCAGCGGCATTTGGTTCTTAAAATCGGCCTCGATTTTCTGAACACAAAATTCTACTTTGTACATCGGTATTATGGATAAATAATGAAAAATGTTCGTTTCTAATTTGGGTTCTATATTAGTAATTATTCACAGATTAGAATTTATTTGCATTTCTAAAGCCAGGTTTGTTATCTTCTGTATTTATTCTGAATTCCTTATGGAGGATTAATAATTACAGTAGACGTCTATCAGCCAGCAAAACCTGCTCTTTGAAAATCCGGGCCGCTCCCGTAGCAATCCTCGCACAAAATTAGTCGCTTGGTCCTGCTTCGTTATTAACCCTTCATCTTGTGGTGGCAACCCTTCGTTTCGTTCCTTTCGGAACTAAGTCTCAATTTGCATATGTAAGCAGAGCGTCCTGCTTCCGATACTTCCTTCCTTCCTTTTTTTCTCTTGCTATTTCGCTAGTCATAAAAACTAACACACCAACCCAAATACACAATTCTGTACTAACACTCTTGTGATATGCGCAAGGTCCATCGAAGCGTTCAACTAAGTCCCATGTAAGGTCCCTGCAGAATTGAAGAACAGCTGCACGTGATTTTCTCACGCGTCCAAAAGCCACCCGTAGACAATTGAACTTGATTCCAAAAGCATACTGGGCCCCAAAAGAGGGTGGATGGAGGGAGGAACGCACGTACGTACATTTCTGCACATGCGCTGATTCTCAGTGCAACAAGGTTACGCAACTTACTCTCATACTCGTGAAATGATGTAATGAAGAGATTAGGTTTTTCCTACGGGGATGGAAAGACCACCTGGTCCAAATTTTCCCATCGGAGGAATTCAACTGAAAACATAATCGTCATTCAGGATAGGTGCAATTTCAATTCAATGTACCCCAGGTGGATTTTATTAGAAATTTATATATTAAGCTTTACATCTGTTGGGGAGGGAATAATGGATTCGCAAAGCTGGTGTAACTTTTCACATTTTTTATCATCTTGCTAGAAAGGTTCAAGAATATACCAATAATAAGATGAAAATCAAAAAGTTGGAATTATTCGACTTTGAATTGACAAGAGAAGGAAACACTGTGCATCAACCTAAAACATTTTTATTATTCCTATTCATTACAGTAAGTGTAAAGACCATTATTTGAAATATGAAGATGAAGGCTCTAATTTTGCAATTCTAATTTTTGCGGTCTCGTAGGCCATTCTGGAATCCATTATGACGACGGCCGGATGTCCGTCCACCAGGCTTTCTTCTAATTAGTGCTTAAACCCTAAGGGAAATGAGAAAATTAGGCTTTCTGGACCCTTATGCTGAAAGGTTTATTTTAGTGTGATTTTCTTCGCGGATGGCTCAAATTAAGGCTCTTGGTATGCGGAATAACCCCAAAGAATGAAATTTGCTATGTCGTATTCTTCTTTTTCGCATGAGTTGTTGAAAATAAGAAAAATTAAGAAATTTGCTTTTTGAGACAACCATGCAGTAGGGTTTTCTTTTAGTTTGATTTTATTCGGGGATGGCTCAAATTTAAACTCTTGACATGCGGCATTATATCAAATAATATAATTTGCTATATTACATATTTTTTATAACACAAGTGGTTAAAATTGAGAAAAATGAGGAAATTTGTTTTTTTAGATCCCAGTGCTGGAAACTTTTTCTTCCCATGGTTAAGATTAAAGCTCTTAATTGGCATGTGAAATTGAGACGAAGAATCCTGGCATCTGGAATTGTAACAAATAATAAAATATGCTGTCTTAGATTTTTCTGAGTTTAATACCAGTTCTGACGTACAAACTAAAAAGATACGTAAGTGACATTGTCGCTTTAGTCGACTTTTTCATTGTCACGCTTAAGAGAATCACTCTAAGCGGCAATGTCACTTACGTATCTTTTTAGTTTGTACGGTAGAGTTGTTAAAAATAAGACACATGAGGAAATTTGATTTTTGAGACAACTATGCTGGAAGATTTCTTTAGTTTGATTTTCTTCGGGCATGGCTCAAACTAAAATTCTTGCTATGTGGAATTGTAACAATGAAGAATATAATTTGCTATCTTATGCTCTACGCTTTTTAATACTAGTTGCTAAACATTCAAAAAATGAGGAGATTTAGCTTTTCAGACCTCTATGCTGGAAGATTTTCTTTTAATGGTTCAGATTAAAGCTTTCAATTGGCAAGTCAAATTGGTTGGTTTTTATGACCACCATGTTGCAATTTTTTCTTCCAGGATTGCTAAAATTAAAGCTCCTGGTATCTGGAATTGTAAAAAATAATAAAAATTGCTATCTTGGATTCTTCTGATTTTAAAACCTGTGGTTTAAAATAAGACACATAAGAAAATTTTGATTTTGAGACAACTATTCTGAAAGCTTTTTTTTACTTTAATTTTCTCTGGGGATGACTAAAATAAAAACTTTGGCATGTTGTATAGTAACAATGAATATATACGCAGAAAAAAATGCTGCTGAAAAGAAATATTTTTAGTTAAAATAAAGACAGCATAGATTTGGTGTAATGATTACCGAATATTGTGCAGAGTTTACAACATTTTCAGTTATTTAATAAATTTATGCATATTTTTTGTAACATTTACAGACTTTTTGATCACATTTTTCAATATAAAGCTGTTAATTTGACAGAATAGTTTAGTAAATGTCCCTATTTTAACTGAAAATCCTGTAACCTTAGCAGCATATTTTTCTGAGTGTAATTTGCTATCTTATGTTCGACTTTTTTCAAATACCAGCGGTTAAACATTAAAAAATGAGGAGTTTTGCATTTTCAGACCCTATGCTGGCAGCTTTTCTTTAAATGAGTTAGATTAAAGCCCTTAATTGGCATGTGAAACTGCGACAAAGAATAAAAATTTTTCTCTCTCCTTATATTCTCTTTTTTATACTAGAATGGGGAATTGCGATAAAGAGTAAAATTTTCTTATATACATGTTTTTTATATAATTGATTAAAAATAAGGTAAATTGTGGCCATTTTTTTCAGGCCCCTATGGTAGAATCTTCGAACTATAAACATGTGTGTTTTTAATGTATGTCACCTCGTATAAATATTTTCAATTTATTATTAAGATACAAGATTTTTTTATGTGTAAGATTTTTCAGGCACAAATTTGTATTTTTTTAAATTGAAAACCAAATCACCGTATTTTCACTAAAAGAAAGAAATTTAGGGACTAGCGTTCGAAAAATTAAAAATCAAACATTTTTATAGGCATCGTACTGTGTTTTCGAATGGTTCAGGATTGTAAAGGGACCGATTCTATTTCAAATTATGCAAGCAATGGAACTTCAAGTATCAGATGTTATATTTTTCTTCGCTAACTCTGGTAAAGTTCTACAAAAAATACGTTTACTCTTCTATGACATCTTGTATCGTTTGCGAGAACACCTAAAAACTTGAATTTTTTAAAACAAAATTCTGTTGGCCTCAATACTGCTTTGAAAGAAATTTACATATATCATTACTAGTAACTCGTTCTCACATTCTTTAAGTTATTTTTAATCCAGAACAAAAATATGAGATTTATTACTCAAAATAGAAATTCTGTGCAGGGCATTAAAAAAAAATCAACCAGAATCATTAATTATGAGCTAGAAAAATTGTTCTTTCACGACAACAAGAAATCTAGCTATGTTGGTATTATATAAAAACATAACCCAATCACATTGAAATCTGAACCACGCTTTCTCCTTTCCTAATACATGTAAATTGTAAAGTTACGAAAATGTAAATCTCTCTCAAAATTAGATATGTATTATTTTTTCCAATCGAGACTAAAACAAAAGTTTCCAAAAATCACAGGGTCTTCTGAGACAAACATTTATTCTAGGAATAAGAATTGGATGAATTGGTAGACATTCAAGGACTTGCATTGACTGGTAAATTTGGTAAAATAATTCAATGCCTTCGGAGAACCGAAATAGTAACGTATTCTATTAAACATCCTAAACATATCTTTAAAAAAATGGAAATCAGGGAGAAAAATATTGTTTGCTATTTCTTCATTGATTCTTGATATAACTAAAAAACTAAATATTCTTAAATTTGAATATAAAATTGACATTATTACAAAATTTTAGTATTTCATGGTACTTATTACTTTAAATAATACAAAAAAAGGACAATATTGTTGCTAATTGATGAAAATTAATGCCTTACGTTCAGAATTATTATATAAGTTATATTGAATTACATAACTTTAATTTGTTAAAAAAAAATGGTAAATTTTTTGAGGAATTTTTTAATGAAATTTGAATTTTTCGAAAACCTCAAATCTTTAAACAGTTATGATTGTTCTCCCAAATATACTTTTTTTTTGGAAATACTAAGTTTTAATGTAAAATTTTCACGTAACCTAAACTTGTTAAGAAATTATGAATCAAAGATAAACACTAAAGCAATCCGAAATACGCCAACATAACCTAAAGTTGAAGAAAAATGGTAAATATTCTTATTAATATTCCTCAAAACTTTACGATTTTTGTTTAAAATAACTAATTTCCTGTAAATATTTGTTATTGCAATTGCAAATATTATTTAAATTACAATTATTCTTGTTTTAAAATAATAATTTTTTGTGTAATATTAAAAATACCAATTTTTTTGTTGACCAAAACTGTTAAAAGATTCTAAATCTTGTTCAAAACCTAATGATTATTGTTTTAAAATAAGAATTTCTTGTGCAAAATGCTAAGATAACCTAAAATTATTGAAAGTTGTCAAAATATTCTACATTTTTTTTAATTACCATATTTTAGGTCTTGAAATACCAATGTTTGGTGTAACCGCTAAGAGAACCAAAAATTGTTTAAAGTTGTAAGCATTATTTCAATTTTCATTTTTTTAAACTAAAAATACCCATGTTCTAAGAGAGAGAGAGAGAGAGAGAGAAGAAAACTAAAATAATCAAAAATTGTAAAAAATTCTAAATTTTCGTCATATTATAATGGTTTTTGTTTTTAAATACAAATTTTGGGCGTCAGGCCATAATGCAATCTAAGATTGTTCAAAAGTTCTGAACTTTCAAAATCTAATGGTTTTTATTTAAAAAACCCTAAACGGTAAAAAAAACTAAGAACTAAAGAACACAAATTTTTGGTAACATTTCAATTTCTGAAAACTAATAATTTTTTATTAAAAATAATGCATTCCGATATAGAACGCTAGCGTAAGTCAAAATTATTAAAAATAAGAAAACTTGACAAAGATTTTTGTTTCAAAATCTTAATTTCCGGTGAAAAAATTAACACAAACTAATATATTCAAAAATATTAAGTCTTCTTTAAAACTCTATGATTTTATATTAAAAATATTGAAAAAAGACTATTTTACTGCGCTAAAATAACACAAAACATTTATAATATGTTAAATCATTTATAGGAAAATTTGAAAGAAATTTTATTGGAAAAGGGAATGAACTAGTCCGTCCCGAATATTCGAGAAGACTAGCTAAGCTTATATTTCGGAACGGCGAGACACTTCGTTTAATTTAACTTTAGGAAATTAAAGTTTTAATTTTTGGAAATTACAAAACTTATAAATAGAAAGATTATAATTCTTCCAAAAATTGTGAGCCCGTAATTTGAACTTTAATTATTTTAGAGTTTCATGCAGTTCCAATGTGGGGGAGGTCATTCCAATTTTAAAAGTAAAGGCTTGGTTGTGAATCATTGGGGTAAGTCATTAATGAAATGTCCAACTGTCGTGCCGCTGATTAATCGTCACCTTATCAGTCCCGCGTGATCTCGGTTTAATTTAATTGCTATCATCGAAAGGTTTGGACCTCGCGACTCCCCCCTCCCCCACTCACTATATTTCCCCCTTCTCTTATTTTGCTCACTACACACGGATGGTTAATTAACAGAATGTAGATAAAAAGAGGATGAAAAAAAATTGAGTGAGTACATAAAATTAAATCCCAAAAAAGAATCCTGCTCAAGAGCACAATGTCCAGAGTGCTTCATGAAATACTTTTTTTTCTGGAACCTTGAGTCAGAAATTTCTTTCTTTTGGTAAACAAGTTACCCCCTTTTTTGAAAGATTTAAATAAAGTATATTTTGAGATCGCTATGAAGATTTTCATGCAAAATTTCGACTTTTTAAAGTTTTAAAATGATAATTTCTACAATTTTATTTATCTTATCTTGTCCATGCAGGGAATTCTCGATCATGGTACCATGCGAACCTCAAATTTTTTTGTTATGAAAAACATTTAAGGTGGGTACCAACACCTTCAAATGTGCGATTTCATAACAAAATTAAAATAAATATGTCAAAATACCTAAAAATGTATTTTTAAGTATTCAACTTTTTGAAAATATTACTTAATTTACTAACAACAATTTCTACTGTTGGTAAAAATGGAGATTATACTTGTTCAACAATTTTTAAAAATTGTTGTAAAATCAAGGGTCTGTGGTAGCAAACTTTACTTCATATATTAAATTGGAAAAAAATATGAAACAAAGTTTTACATTATTTAGCTGTAATCTATGAAATAATCGTAATTCTAAAAAAGAAGCTTTTTAAGAGGTCTGTAAAGTTACCAGAAAAGAAAAAATGTTTTGAAGATTTTAGGGGAAATTTTAAATGTTGTTATATCTTTAAAAAATAATTTGAGGAGAAAATTTTAAAATGTATTCAAAAATTCAAATGATTTTCTGAACATTCGAAGAGAATGTAGAATATTTAACAGAAATTTTTTCAATTAAGAAAGATTATACAATTTTAGAAAAAATCAAGTAAGTTTGAAAGATATTTAGAAACTTTATAAAGATTGGAAAATAATTTTAAATATAAAAAGATTTTAAAACATTAAAAAACCTTTCCAAAATTGTTAAATATAATTATTTAGTCTAAAAAATATTTAAGAATTTTAGAAGTTTCCAAGAGATTAAAAATATTAGCAAAATTTCTGAAAATTAATAAAATATTTGTAAATTCCATAAAAACTTCTACAAGTCCTAAATATCTTTTAAATGTTCTCGAATTTGTCATAAAATCTTATAAAATCCTGGAAAGTAAACAAATTTGGAGATATTTTTTCACCATATCTGAAATCTTTAAAAATCTTTGATTTTTTAAAAACTTTAACTTAAAAATAAATAGTTATTCCACATTTTTGTGTATTAATTTTATTTTTGTTTGAAAGTCGTTTTACTACAAAATTTGTTTTGCACGATAATTCAACTATTATGTTTGTAACTCTTCTTTTTTAGTTGCGTTCAACTATTCTTGATTTAAAATAAAAATCTTTGTGGTTTAAATATTAACTATTACATTTTTTGTGTATAAATCATATTTTAATTTGAAAATTCAACTATTTGGTTGAAAGTTAACTTTTATATTAAAGTTTTGATTTGTTATATCTAAAGTTTTCAACAATCTTGTTGATTTTCCTCAAGATTTTTTCTCAAGAAATTTTTCATTAAAAATGATTTTTTCCCTTAAATTATAATTTTATTAATTTTATTTCTTGGACTGAAAAATATGTTTTGAGTAAAAATTCAACTATTTTGTTAAAGATTCTTTAGTCTTCGTCTTTTATAAATTCAAAATTAAAATAGTTTTATGTCAAATATCAAATATTACACTGTTCAGAGATTTTGTTTTGGTTGAAAATTCAAGTGTTAGCTTGAAAATGAACCTTCTTTTAAAATTTAGATTTCACATATATATAAAAAGTCTTCAAAAATCTTTGTAAATTTTTTAAAAATCTTAGGAAATCTTAATAATTTCTAATGCAAAATACAAATTTTCGAATAACTATTTATTAATTCAATTCACTTGTTTTTCAGGTTATATATGAAAATAAGGTAGATACCAAAGACTTTTATTTGAAAAGAATTTATCCTTTATCTAATTTAAAATGGTAAACTGTTTTTTAATTTTAGGACAAGAATTGCTTACATTTTTTTCTAGTAGTAGAAATGGTTGTTAGTTAAGGTAAGCAATATTTCCTGAAAGGTTCATAATTTAAAAAATGTTGTAGTGATTACGTAATTTAACTTCTATATCTCAACTTTATCATAAAATTGTAAGTTTCAGGGTCTCAATGCCGACCTTAAAAGGTTTTTTACATAAAAAAAATCAAAATTTGAGAGTTACATGTCACCCCAAACAAGAATTTTCTCAATTGAACAACATATGATAGTTAAAATTGTTCAAATTTCAAAATAAAAACTCTAAAAAAATCGAATTTTAGGCATAAAAACTTCCATATTAACGTCTGAACTTTTTATTAAATCTCGAAAAAATATAGGATTATTTTTTCATAAAAACAAACCCCTTAATGATGACTTTTCCTTTGTGAACTCTGATTAAATCTCCTAATCGTTAAAAGGACGTTGATCAGAACCAGTAGAAGAGACCTGGGTAAAAATAAACACCCGATTTGCTCGCAACTTATATTATTCTGTTATTTTAAGGTAATTTCAAATGGAAATTAAGTAGTGTAAATGACAATATATACTTTTGTTAGAACACTTATTGTGAAGATCGAAAAAATTATTGCATTTTTATTAAATAACCGAGTTTTGTCAACTTCCCGAAGATAACTAAGCTAAGGCAAGACGGGAGAAAAAGTACCTCTTTTTAATTTGTATTTTTTATTCGTAATGAATTATTTTATCATATTTAATTATTTACGAAATTGAAAATTAAAGGCTTACAGCATTTAAATAACAATTTATATTATAGTATTTAACCACAGATGGATAATACCTTAATACAAAAATAACCTATTCCATTCCGCCCGGTCTCCCCTAGTTGGGTACTAAACAGTGGGTCATATGAAACTTCAGACAAGTTTTGTTTTAGTAAAAGTAAATTAAAGAATTAAAATTAAATTTTTTTTTAATTCTCAACTTTTTAAAAAAGGGTTCATAATTTTAATTGAGAAGATGCGTCGCTGTCCAGATGGCCTGAGATGGCGCTGAGTAAAAGTGAAACGTTTTTTTATACTCAAACGCAAGCCTGGGCAAGCTGATGTAGCGCTAGTATAGACGATAGAATGTGGCGTTAGTCAGTCGATTTTGTAAAAATAAATTTTAGATGATTCCATTTCTTTATATTAGTGTACTTCTAAACCTAGCCAGCACCCGTAGGACCCGAAATGTCTGACTAGTTGATAAGGAAAAAATTAATTTTCTTAGTGTTTATTTATGATTTTTTATACTTTCAAATGCCCTGCTTCTTTTCGGAAATAAACAAAAGAAAAGAAATTAGTTAAGCCACTTAGAGAAGTTTTTGGTATGTCGCGTTTGCTAGCATCCGAATAGGGCTCCAAAAGACTGTCTAAATGATAATGAAGAAAAAAAGAATTTTTTGAATGTTCATTTTTCATTTTTGGTACTTTTAAGAACACTGGCTTTTTTAGAAATGTGCAAAAAGATATTTGGATCTGACACTCAGAAAATGTTTTGGTCATGAAGGGCTAGGCAGCACCCGATTATGGCCTGAAAGGAACGTCTAGACTAGACGGTCTTCTACACGGGAAGCGCTACTTTTGTAATAAATTTCTCCGGCTTGTTTTCGTGGAGCTCACAATCAGTTTGTGAAATGACTCTGGTATTTCATGAATATATTTATTATTTAAGAATAGAAATTGATAAAGAATTTTTTTGCATTCTTAAGAGATTGTGTGGTCTGTAAATTCGATCTCGTTGCTAGGCGAATCTAGGTTCCAGTTTAAACTGCACTCGAGTCGGCTTATGATCTAAATTCATTTATTCGACGCTGCCCTGGCGCAGTTCACGGTTTCCGTTAAGCAATGCAAATCCGCGCACTCGCGTTTGCAATTGCCTCCCACTCTGACGACAAAACCTGCAAGCGGACACTGGAAGGCGATCCTGTCCCGGAGATACTATGATATTGATGCTCGAGCGCTTTAAATGTACAAAATGTGTAAAATTGCCTGACAGAATAAAGAGCAACACTTAATAATTTCCTTTCTTCTCTATGACTTCTTTTTTAGTTATGCATAAACAATAAGGATCCTGATTTATTGAGCCAAATAAATCTAATTTTGTGATAAAATCATTGTGCCAAATTTAAAAAATCCTGAACGTGGAAAAGTAACCTCTAAATCTAAATTAGTGAAAATTCAGCTAATTCAATCAATTTTAAGGATTTCAACTAATGAATACGTTATTTTTCATTCTCATCTCAAAGAGAAGGTACTGGTTTTATGTGAAAAATTACTTTTGCGGATTCCATGAAATGTTGACTTTTTGATTCACCCTGAGTCCGATATAATATATTACATAGCAAGGCGGAGAGCACCGTCTCTTTGTGGTGAAGGAAATGTTTCCAGAACAAGTGGTAGACAAGGGCCGAAGGCCCGAGCCTAACACGAGTTTTAAAAACATTGCCCAAGCCATGAAAACGGCTCTCCTCCGTGGCATGCATTGTATTTTTACATTCTTATCAGAAAAGGTATTAGATTTGTGTAAAATCTGACCCCCCTCCCCGTTTTTTTTTCAAAAGTGAGAACACGTTTTTCAAGGTTTAGAAACTGTATAACTTGACAAATTCAAATTTTAAACGCTCAAACACATGATGAAAAAAAAATTCCATTTTACGTTCAACCTATGGAAGATAGGAAAAAATATGAATAGACAAAAATTGTGCACTAAAAAAGGTCTACAAATTTGTTAGTAATTATTTTTTGATAGGATTAACATAATTGTTTTTATTTGTACAGGAAGCGCAATTCTTTAAATTATAAAAACTAGACAATAAAAACAAATCGGTTTCCATATGATGGGATATCATGAATTTTAATAACGCAAATTTATTAAAATAATACCTTTTGCAGGGTGTAGTTGGGAGTAAAAATTAGTGACAAATAAGAAACAAATATTAAAGTAATCATAAAAAATGAAAAATGAAAGTTGTATATTATTTTGCAATATTTGAATTAGCAGTCCCAAACTGAGATACATAAATAAGTATACTATTCATTTGATATAATAGAGATAAAGTTGTTGGAGAAAAGATCACACCTCGGACTAAATCGAGTGCGAAGCACGACATACATTACGAGAATGTGTTCGTTAAAGGTGAAGGAGCTTTAACGAAAGAGAATTTACAATCACCAAAATACAGTTGTCGATGGTTTGACTTTTAATTTCAAAAGGTCTGTTCCCAAATGTGGAGGAAATACAAAGACAGAGCGCGTAGCGCGAGCTAAATACATTCTAGAGTGCCAGATGAAAGATCAAAAATACGCGCGCCTTATTTCCACTGTATCGATAAATTATTTCAAATAAAATAAATCTGGGTACTATATTATATTAAATTAAATTAGATTATACGCTCCAAATCCTAAGATACCACACTGTAAAATAGCTTGTGGAATTTTAGTACGCTAAACGTATGTAAAAAGTGGACTTACGCGCAGCGGCGTGTAATCCTTAATATAAAATCTCTAAACGATATTGTCAATTTCGATTGTCACACTATTCTATTTTCATTGCTATATGCGTGAGACACGAGGTGTCAGTGGGTTAGACAGCGTTGGAAACTAATGAAAAAATTGTCACGATTGCTCGTTCTTTGATAGCTACACGCGTGCGAAAGGGACACTCGTGAGTCACCGTGATTTGATCAGCAATGGAACGTTACACGTGTTTTCTTGATGATAATGATCCCAACGGCTACGGTGCGCGTCTGTACTTGATGTTTAAATACGTACGCGAACTAGAACCAATGAGCGCAGCACAGTTCAAGCATGCGCAAGTATTTTTAGATCACTGTTGGAAATAATAATCGAATCGAAATTCAAGGTCGATAATACGAATGAACGCTGTTGCTTTACCACCACCTTGCCACCCGTACCGCCGTAATACAGGGCCTCTGCTTGTTATTTATGATCGAATTCTTATTTCAATTTAAGTCTCTCTGCTTGTTATTCATGATCGTATTTTTATTTTAATTTCGGAAAGGATATTTTTAAGCCTTCAAAGCATCTAAACAAGCTATCTGGACCATTAAATATATCTATCTGAGTGCCTGTGGAGAATTTCTCAGAGCTTCTCAGAGCCTTGAGAAGCTTTAGCATATACTCTGAGATTTCTATCGGCAGGGTTAGTATATTTTTAATTACAAGTTAATGTTTAAGCTATTATTTGTTATTAATATAAACATTAAGTAACATTCCTATGAAGTATGGAATTTGTTATAAGTTTTGTTATCAAAGTCCATTGCTGGTGAAAATTGCGATGACAACTTTTTCAGATTTTGAGATTAGGAATTAGTTTTAGAATACAAGAGCAAACTGCTGGTCGCAGAATTAGATCATTTTTGCCAATTTAATGTAAATCATCTGTATATGTACAAAAATCTATCAAATATTATTTTTTCCTATGAAACGTTTCGAAAATGTACCGTAAATACTTTACGAAAGTTAAGTTTTTACTTATTTTTATGAATATGAAAAAATACTCCCTGTTTGAAATACATTGAAAATTAGTAAAATTTTTTATTCAAATTTTACAAAAATTTCATTCAAATTTTTTCATTTTTGGTGAAAAAACAGAAACTATTTTAGTCAGGATTAAAATAAGAAATATCTTTTTATATTTTTATCCTACGTCTTTTTGAGAATTTTTTCAACTGCAAGCAGTTCGCTCTTGAATTGCAAAATGTAATATTAACCTCAAAATCTTAATACGTTGCTGCCGCATTCTATATCAACAATAGAATTTTATAACAAATTTCATGCTCTAAAGGAATAATACTTAATGTTAATGTATATATTCAATGAAAACATTAATTAAAACATTAACTTATAATTAAAATACACCAATATTACACTTACTTTACTCAATATCAGAAAAGTACTATTAAAGTCCTTGCACTTCACCTTCACCACAAAACAGCTGCATAAAATATATAGGCTTCCAATGTTTTATATGCTTTTAAATAATATATGGTTTAAGAAATGTGGGATTGAATGAATTATGTTCAGTTTTATGGATGTATCAGGTCTTCATATCTGCCAACAATTTTTCCAAATACTCAATCTTTATTTTATAAAAACACAATTTTGAAAACCTTCAGCAACATATACATATTATAAGGATGTAGGGGCAATGTCATTATCACCCAATGGTCGGTGAAAAATCAGTTTTTGACCAGATAAAAAGGAATTTACAACAAAGTAGTTGAATTCTCAATCAGAAAAATGAATTTTCAAAAGAGAATTTTTATATTTTTAACAAGAAACACAAATTTTCAAGAAAATAAGGGAATTTTCAAGCAAATAATTCCATTTTTATCTAAATAAGATCAAGTTTCAATACAAAATATGAGATTTCAAACAGATTATTTCAAATTTTAAATAAAAGCTGGCCGGGGTTTCATTTCGGAATCCGACCACCATCGTCACGCTGCGCTGGCCAGCGTCCGGCCATGGAACATGGCCGGGAACTGGCCGGGAGCTGGCCAGGGATTTCGACCATGGCCCGGACAAGATTAATTGATGCTTTACTAGATTTAAATAATTCGTGTTTCAATTGTATGAAGAGCATCTGTCCCTGAGTTAAGGGATCAATTTGATTCTTTTTTACTGTATAATTGGAGCATATTAATAGTCCTGTTTAGAGTAAATACATATCTTACATTTTTAAACATTATATTACAAACAAAATTTCTAACGCTACGGGGTATCGAACCTACATATATCTATACCTAAATCTAACGCTTAGGAGTCGGGAGTGCTAACCACTACGCTAAACCGACAAGTTGAAACTCGTTGAAAAAGCCATCCTTATAAGCTACAGTTCAGAAAAGTGAAAGTACCAACTTTTAAGTACTCTTTCTAATTTTTTATTATTATGCGGCGTTATGCAAATATAAAATACACGAACTTTCATCAGGAATATCAGTAAAATACTTTTTAAATAAATAATTTAAATCGATTACAATTTTTCTTCGCGTGATATTTTATTTTTTCCCGTTTTAGACTATTTCACAACTTTTTATAATGACACGAAATGTAATTTTTTATGAACATTCAAAATTTTTAACGACGGGACTCAGAAATTCAATCGTGAACGTTGAAAATTTCTTAATGATAAAAGTTCTGTGACTTTCGTGTAAGGTTTGGTTTTTGGTGTTTTATACTATTTTACAACATTTAAGATTGTTATAAAATGTAATTTTATCTGAACATTTGCAATTTTTCATGAAGATGGAACTTAGAATTTTTTTCTTAAAAAAAAACTGTTCGAATTTCAAAAAATTGTCTTCGAATTTTTGTCACAAAATGCATTGTTTGAAAGTCTGAAATCATGAAACCTTAAAATTTGTGGTGTGAAAAGATATTCACCCAATATATTTTTACGCGTGGAACATCCATGCGGGTATACGCATCCATTTTTTAATGAAATCAGAGAAAGTAATTAAGTTATAAACAAACTTCAACAATTTTATGATTGCCATACAGCGCCCGGCCAGCTACCGTCTGAACATACGATCATAAGATTTGTCCGATCAGAGCCCAGTCAGCCCCCGACTGGGATTTTGACATAAATTTTGTCCAGCGAGTCCCCAACCAGCGCCCCCCCCCCCCCCCCCCCCCCCCCCCCCCCCCCCCCCACCCGGCCAGTCCACGACCAGAAACCTTGTTGTACCAGGACTAACCTGGACTATTTCCAGACGGGCGATTACAATTTATTTATAGTATATTATGCAAGAAGTTTTTTCCCGATCTGAGACAAAAAAATCGAATTTGGACATCTATGTTAAGAGAAATAAAAAACAGATTAATTTTTCACCCACAAAATAATTTTTAACTAAAAAGATGAAGTTTCAATAAAAAATATCAAATTTTAAACAGAAATAGAATAATTCAGTTTTTAGTTTATAAAAATTTATATTCAATAAAAAAATTTAATTTTCTACAGATTATTTCAAATTTTAATTAAAACACATGAACTTGACACCAAATAGTTAAAGTTTGAACAAAAAAGATAAATTTCCAATCATAAAGATTAATTTTCTGTTCTACACATTATTTAGCAGAATACTATTAGTTTTCAACCAACAATGATGTAATTAAAATTTCCCTTAAAGAAATCAGTTTTTGACAAACAAACAAAAATCAAGAACATAGTTGAATCCTTAATACACAAGATAAGATTTTAACAAAGAAAAATAATTTTCTACCAAAAAGACGAATTTTCAAATGAAAAAATTAATTTTTAATTGAAAATATAATTTTTTATCCTAAAATTGTGCAGTTGAATTTTTAATCAATTTTTAACAAAATAGTTGAATCCTAATCAAAAAGATAAGTTTTCAAACAAATAGTGGAGTTTTCAACTAAACAAGATAAATTTTTCATTGACAATATAAATATATAAAACCAGAAATAGGATGATTCCTTTTTAGTTGAAAGAATTAATATTTAACAACAAACAATTAAATTTCAACAAATTAATTGAAATTTTACTAAAAAAGATGCTTTTGATGATACATATTTAAAATTTCAAGCAAACAGATGTATTTTCAACCAAGAAGATTAATTTTATATGAAAAAGACGATGTTTAAAACAAATTATTAAATTTTCAACCCAAAAATATCAATTTTTAATTCCAAATTTCAATGTTCCGCCAAAAGTGGGATTATTAAATTTTCAGTTAGAGAATGTAATTTTTAACAAACAAAAAAACGGAATGTGCAACTTAATATCTTAGTTCTTAATCACAAAGATGAATTTTCAAAAAAGAAGACTAATTTTCTACCAAAACAACGAATTTTCATCGAAATATGTGAATTTTCAAACAAACCGTGGAATTTTCAACTACAAACGATCAATTTTTGACTTCAAATATAAATTCTCTTTCAAAAATAGTATAATCCAATTATATCTTACATAAATTAGTTTCTGACTAACTATAAAGGAAGTTTCAACAAAATAGTTGAATTCTCAATAAGAAAGGTGAATTTTTAAGGAAGTAGTTTTATATTTCTAACAAAAAACACGAATTTTCACAAAATACATAAATTTTTAAACAAATAATTCCGTTTACAACTAAGAAAAATCAAGGTTAAAAAAATCAAATTTGAAACAAAAATAGAATAATGCAATTTTTAGTTTATAAAAGTTAATATTCAATCAAAAAAATGAAAGTTTCAACAGATTATTTCAAATTTTAAGTAAAATAGATGAATTTGACACCAAACAGTAGAAGTTTCAACATAAAAGATGAATTTTCAATCACAAAGATTAATTTTCTATTAAAGACATTTTTTAAAAATAAATAACAGAATTTTGTATAAATTGTTAATGTACGTTGTTGGCTTTCGGGTCAGGTGAATTAAAACTAATTAAGTTGTTTCAAACGTTTCAGCACGCAGAGGTAGCCTTCATCAGTGAAGATGTAAATTGTTTTTAACTAAAGTAATTTTCAATCCAAGAACAATATTCTAAAAAGTATTTAGAATAAGATAGAATTCACTTAAAATCAAGCAGGTTCTATACATTATTCAGCAGAATCTCTCAGCGATAAAATTTTTTTATAGTAAATTATGCAAGACGTTTTTTCGAATATAATGCAATAAAAAATCAAATTTGGACATCTATGTTAAAAATAAAAAAAATAATGAATAAACAAAAAAATAAAGAAAATAGTTGAATCTTCAATAAAGAAGATAAGATTTTAATAAAGAAAATTAATTTTCTACCAAAAAGACAAATTTTTAACATCAATTTTTAAACAAAATTTAGAGTTTTTTACTAAAAGAAATAAATATTTAATTTAAGATATAAATATATAAAACCAAAAATAGGATAATTCCTTTTTAGTTAAAAGAATTAACATTTAACAACAAACAATTAAGTTTCAACAAATTAATTTAAATTTTACTAAAATAAATGCATTTTTTGATACATAGTTGAACTTTCAAGCAAACAGATGTATTTACAACGTAGAAGATTAATTTTATAAAAAAAGGACGATGTTTGAAACAAATAATTGAATCTACAACCCAAAAATATCAATTTTTAATTCTAAATCTCAGTGTTTCACCGAAAGTGGGATAGTTAAATTTTTAGTTGAGGAATTTAATTTTTAACAAAATAAGATCCATTTTTTAAAATTTTATTTTTCTATCAAAAATGATATAATCGACCTTTCTCTGAAATAAAATAATTTTTCACCAAAAAAGGAATTTTTAACAAAATAATAGAATACTTGAAAAAAAAAAATGAAATTTTAATTAAGCAGTTTATTTTTCTACTGAAAATGACGAATTTTCAACAAAATTCTAAATTTCTAAATACTGTATCAAAACTAATAAATACGTTTTTAAATAGTTCAATCTTTAACGGAAAAAGATCGATTTCAAACCAAAAGGATTAATTTTCTGCTAAAACCAAAAAAATAAAAAGATTGAGTAAAAAAGGTCAATTTTCAAATTAAAATATAAATTTTCAACCAAAAACAGTAGCACTGAAATTTCTTTTAAAGAAATTGGTTTTTGACAAACTGAAAAGGATTTTTTTTTAATAACTGAATCCTTAATGAAAAATATTATTTTCAACCAAGAATATAATTTTTCTACAAAAATTAAGAATTTTGTACAAAAACTAGAAAGATTCAAACAAATATATAATTTTCATCTAAAAAATATAATTTTATAACCAAAAGTAAGATAAGTCGATTTTACTATTATAGAAGTTAATTTTAAAAAAATAGAAATTTGAAGAAAATAGTTGAATTTTTAATAAAAAAGGCCCGATTTAAACCGAAACAGATGAAGCTTCAATTATGAACTTAATATTCAAAAAAACATGGGATAGTTCAGTGTTTAGTTTAAAAAAAAAACACTTTTCAACTTAAAGAAGTGCAATTAACAAAAATAGCTGAGTTCTCTACCAAAACAAATTGTAATTAAAAATATCAATACATTTTTAACCAAAAATGGAAAGTTAAATATTTTCACTTCAATAAATTGATTTTGAAAAAAAAAGAATTGTCATGAAAATGGTTGAGTCCTAAATCAGCAAGATGAATGTTTAAATGAGGAGATTAATTTACAACTAAATGAAACGATTTAAAAAAATCCATGCATTTTTAAACAATTAGTTAGATTTTTAAATCAAAAAGATCACACTGTAATTAAAAAATTAATTTTCTACAAAAAATGTCATAGTTGAATTTTCTGTTACAAGAAATTAATTTTTAACAAAAAAAAAAACTGTGTCATAAACATGATTTCAAAGGAGATCGAATTAATTTAACATTAGGCAGGCTCTGCACTTCAATTCGGTGAATCGATCAGGAAGGGAATTATGCTGTTTTTAGATTTAATGTTAAGAGAACAATTTTTTCGTTATAAAAACAATTCTATGTTTAAAAGATTACTTTTTAACTAATAAGATTCATGTTTTACAAAAAAGATGAGTTTTCAACCAATTACTTGATTTTTAGACTATAAGGGAACAGTTTTTTTTTAAATTTTATTTTGAAAATGTTCAACAATTTATTTGAATTTTTTTTCTGTCTTGACTAAAATTGTTTCATGGTTAAAAAACTCATCTCTTTGGGTAGAAACTTGATTTTCTTAGTGAACACAAATACAATAAAAATGTATCCCTTTTGCGTGAAAATTCAACTGTTTTTTTGAAAACTTGACTTTTTGGGTTGAAAATTCAACAATTTTGTTTATATTTTTCTTTTTTCTTTGTTCGTTCTAGAGCTTTTCTCTCGATAATATATGCATTTATACATCTACAACAGTAATTTGGTAGTTGGTTTGTTTAAAATTTATCTTTTTTGTTGGCATTCGACTACTTGGTTAAATGTTAAGCTAATTGAGTAAAAATGGATCTTTTTGGGTTGAAGATTCATAACTTAAGTTGAAAATTTCATTCTTTTGTTGAAAATGAATCTTTTTGTTTAACATTTCTCTAATTGTTTTAAGGTTGAACGACCTTTTACAAAATTTTGGTTCAATTCAGCTGTTGTTGTTTTAAAATAATCCTATTTTTTATTTTTTGGTCAAAAATTTATCTACTTATTTAAAAGTTTAACTATTTTGTTAAAATGTTATGTTTTAGATGAAAAAGTAACTATTTGGTTGCAAATTCGTTAATTTTTCTAAACTGAAAATTAAACTTTTTCATTTTCAGTGTAAACGGTTTTGTTGAAAATTTTGATTTTTAATGAGAGATTTGCATTTACAACCAAATAGTTTAACTTTTAACCAAATAGTTAAATTTTCAACCTATAAATATAAATTTTAAACTGAACGGCCAAATTTTCAAACAAAAAAGATTAATTTTTAACAAAAAATAGTAGCATTAAAAAAGGATTCTCAATGGAAACGTAGTGGTGGACATCTTAATACAAAAAGAAAAGATTTTCATCAAAATATTTAAATGTTATACCAGAGTTGAATTTTCGAACCAGTATGTAAAATTTCAACAAAGTAGATGAATTTTTAACCTGCAAATATGGATTTACGAGACAAAATGTAATATTTGATATTTCAACGAATGTAGATACTGGCAAAAGATGCATTCTAAAAATAAGGAAACGAATCTTCAATCATAAAGATTAATTTTATGTAAGAATTATCAGTTAGAAAATAAGAAATTTTTTTCCAATTCTTAAATTTTTAAGTCAGAAGACTATTTTTCTGTAAAATAGTTATAACACCTTTACCTTCCATTTACCACCACAAACCCCATTTTTCACACCTTCACCCCACATGAAAAGTTTTCAAAGTATTTATTTGTTGAAAGTGTTATTTTTAATGAAAAATTCCATTAATTTCAATGTAATTTGAAATATAATAATTAAAACTTTAATTTTAAAGAAAATTTTGATGTTTTTCAACAACTTTAATGGGAAAAGTTTAGGGGAAAGTAGGAGACTTAATGAAGCCCGAGATTCGACAATTGGCAAAATTTGCGTTCGATGATGTAACTTTCTTCCAATTTTGTAAGGATTTATCTACACTTGTAATCAAAATTCGCACAATAATCATATATCGTGTTATTTCTTACAAAATAGTATAATGATTTTGTATAAATCAGATTAATGAAACAGTTATTACTAAAATTTTTATGACATTGAACGCATGAACTAATATTGGGAAGACTTGACCACGATTTTCAGGGGAGAGTTTACCAAGTGGCTACAAGCTTATTACATGTGTTTTTCTACATATAAAGTCATTAATTATTATAATGTGCGTGCAAACATTTTGCTAAATTGATTTATAAAAATTGCAGTTTAAAAATGCTAAGTTCCTTATTGATAGAATATTATTATCATCAACGTGAGACACAAAATTGTAATAAATGCTATTTATTAATATGGGGTGTAAATTAATTTTTAATAAAAAAGGCTCATTTGGAATAAAATAGTTTAATTTCATTTTCTACAAAAAAATATTAAATTAGTTGAAATCCTATTATAAAAGATTAATTACAGTTTCAGATACAGAACTCGTGCCTTGGTTTCTTCTTTTGTTTTGTACTAATATTTTGTAACATTCATTAAATATGTATGAAATAGAAAAGATAGGCTTTTGATTTATTCTTTTTTATAAAAAGACAAATCGGCGCGCGGCGTGATGCGCGCAAAACTACTAGTAAGTATAGAAATGTCTAAAATTGTACAAAAGTGTAAAATTCAAACTGAACTGAAATTTAATATATTATGTTAAATAAAACAACGGAAAGTGGAAAATTTCTCCTAAATATTAACCTAACCTCAAATACATAATTTATTAAGATCATATTAAGTATATATTTATAATTACGCAAGCTTATATGGCATAAAATTCATAATTTAAAATCAGTCAGTCACATTTATGCTTTCGTCGAAAGTGAGCTATAAATTTTGCAAACTAAAATGTAAGTTCGCTCATAACACGCGAACAAACGAGGAGAAAAAAGCTCTATCGCGAAAATTACACAAATGTGGAATATTTTACCCACAAATCTATAATCACTATAAAGAGGAGAAATTTTCGTTAGAAAAGAAAAATTTATGCGCATTCGGTAATTTTACCAGTCTGGGGAATTTTACTATTAACGGCGTGAGTACTTTTTTACACACTTTGGACGTAGTGATTTTCATCCCGTCGTATGAATTCATGCAAAGAAAGATGAATTTTTAACTCAAATTATAAATCGTTAACCAAAGAGATAAAATTTTAACAAAAATGATGTATCTTTCACAAAAAAAAAATAAATAATTTGTAACAAAATATCACCAACAAGAGAGTCAACTTCTCAACCAGATAGTTGAATTTTCAAAGAAAAAGATACATTTTCTACCTGAAATATATGTAATAGTTCAATTTTAAATTTAAAAAGTTAATTTCTATGAAAATAAATAAGTTTCAACAAAATAGTTAAATTTTTTAAACAAAGATATGAACTCTCAACTAAAATGATGAATTTTCAACTAAAATAATGAATTTTCAAGGGAAATTATTAATTCTTAACAACAGCCAAAAGGAATTTTGGACAAAAATAAATTACTTTTCTTTAAATTCCCGAGTAAAAATGATGCGAGTTGAGTTTGACTTGAATTGCCCCCAATTAAAACATGCTGAAGTCGAAAAGTTTGACTTGAACATGTCTCAGTTTTAAGACGGAACCAGTCTTCAATTTATGTCTTAAAGACATAAATTTATTTCTTGAGTCAAATTTTGATGTCTCCAACACGAGCGGTTTATAACTTCCAGTGCATACCTTTCCTGAGAAAAAGGGTCATTCTGACTGTCATAAAAGATAATCTTTGTTAATGATTAAACATTGTATATTTTTATACAATATATATGGATTTTCATTGGTATTATACTTATTTGACGACGGTACCGAAAATGTTGTTTGTTTTTACGTATTTCTAACGGTTTAGGAGATCCTTCTAAAAAGTTACAATCTTTATTTTTTTAAGGAAAATTTTAAAGGGTTATCCTCTTTCAGACCCTCAGATTCAGAATTTTTTAAATAAAAGTAACTAATTTAATAATAACATATATATCATTCATCAATTTTAATCTCTTTATGAGCCGAAAAAGGTTCGACCATTTCAGCCAAGACAAGGGTCGACTTGAGACAAGTAAACGCCGTTTTACCTGTCGTGGCCATAAAAGTAACACGAAGGCGCATGTTTAGACTCAGTTTTGAGGCGCAACCAGACATCGACGTCTTGGAGACAAACTCAAGACATAACCAAGTCGAAATCAAGTTGAAGCATTTTTACTTGGGTTGTTAAATTTTCAAGCTAAATAGATGAATTTTTTACGGAATACATGAACTTTCAACTAAAAAATATTAATATTCCACCAAAAGTGGAATATATTTGCAATTTCTGTTTAAAAATGTAATTTTTACATTATTTAAATAGAATTTTCAGCAAAACATTAACTAATAATAAAGAAGTAGATTTTTTTATAAGAAATAAATCACTTTTAGCCAAAAATGGTTATTGGGTTCTATTACTTTAGTTTGTTTTCAAGTGAGAAAACTTGGAAAAGGGGAAAAGAATGGAATAGAGATAAATGGGAATTTTGATGATTTATAGAATAAAGAATAATAGTTTAGAAAAATTAAAGTCAACTCGCAATACTCTAAAAATATTAGTTTGAAAAACTGGAAATTTAGCTTAGAAAATAAAGTTAATTTGTGCACTGCACACTTTGTGCCTTCACACTACACCCTGTTTCGTGTCAGTTGGTTTCTCATATTATAATTATTTATATAATTATAAAGTTTCACTTTTTACAATGAATGTCAATAAAATAATAATAATATATATAATATAATTGTATGAAACATAAAATAAAAATAAATAATAATATAAATAATAATAAAAATGAATAAAGAATTAACAAAAAAATTATGATATTTCAAAGTCCAGAAAGAAAAAAACTATCGAAAATAATTATATAAATAAAATTTGTAATAGATGAAACATATAAATATATTATCATGAATAATTTATAACAAAATTAATTGCTTCATGTGGATTTTTTATAACTTCTAATTATTTTCAGACTATTTTTCTAATTTTATGAGTATTTTGGTTCATGATATAACCGTGATAAAGAAAAATTCTGTTCGAATATTTATTTATAAGAAAATGACAAAATATTATTACCGTATGTAGAATTTGGGTGTTTCTTACCCGCAATGTGTTTTTTACGATTTATTACTTCTGCTCGGCTAATATAAGTTAGGTTGAGTACTAGGCATGATAAGACAATAAATATATTGATTGTTATACACAAATTTTAAAACAAATAAAAATTCAGACACTCCTTATTTGAAAAAAGAAGAATTTTTCAGTTCAATCTTTCTTCTGCTAAAAACGGACCCAATTTTTATAGTGCATAGTAGAAAAAAATCTAACTTTCGCCAAGAAACATCCCAATCTTGAAATTTTAAATCAAATTTTTTCATATTATTGACAATAAATATTCGAATACAAATTTCTTTCATCACGGACACATTGTGAAATAAATTACTTAAAAAATAAGTAGACTATTTTGAAAATAATGAAAATGATGTTAAATTTAGCTTTAATAAATAATTTGTGCTTAAAAAATGTTCCGTTGAATGTTTATCAGCAAATTATTTTCAAATAATGTTGATGTGTCAAATTTAGTGAATTTTAAAATATCGAGCGTATCAAAAAAACTGGGTAATTGTACCAAACTTTTGACACATGTAACACCATTTTCAACTCTATTTGTACCGAAAAAGCCGGCTATTTGTGCATAAATTTCGATACCCGCAGTCGCGAACTATTTGCTTGATTATAAAAAAAATAAAGACCTTTTTTTCAAAATTGAACAAGACAATTCTGTCCGGGTTTTTTAAAAAGCAAAAAATAATCATATCATGTACCATCACTTGGCCCAATATTATTAAAACTGTTTGGAATGACAATTCCAGAAAGAACACATTTTTTTTAAATACACGAATTTTCAATTAAAAAATATGAAATTAGACTGGAAAATATCAGTTTGAATAAAAATCAGGTGATTTTTTTCACAAAATAAAGTTACATTTTAAATGCACAATTTTCAATTTCGGATTATATGCTTTTAAATTTTGAGGACACAGCGTATGTTGGACTCTTTAACACGTTTTATTTTCCAAAACTAAATTCATTAAGGTTCTATACTTATATAATTAGCAGAGCTTAATATTTATATGTATTTTCATCTCTTAAGTTTAGAAAATCTTAATAAGAATTGGAGGGGGTGATCCCATATTTAAGTATGGCCCTAATATTTTATTAAAAAAAACTAAAAATAGTTAACAGTTTTATTGAAATTAATTTTGAGTTTATAACTGCAATGATTTTTGAATCAAGAAAGATGCTTAACTCTGGTGAGTTATAAGTCTCAAAAAAAGTATAATTCTGACCCTGATCAAAGTGATGCATAATGTACAAAGAGATCCTGAATCAGGATCTAGTACCCGGGTTTCGATATTTTCGCGTTCCGTATATCAGCATGTGCCGATCTCCAGACGTTTTGGCGGATTTGGCCTTATATTCAAGAACGAGGTCCTTGCATCCTGATCCCTGACAAGACAACTACTAGATATCCCTCCGAGGTAATATGCATTCTCGCACCATGAATTATGGAGAGTCTCGGTGAGAGACTTGCGAATCGATCTTTATGCAGTCGATAATATCGATATAGCTTCTTGTAACTCTCCTGCTGACCTAGAACCTAGAACCTAGAACTTCGAACATGCAGCATAAACCACTTTACATACTATCACATTGTCCAAATTTAAAAGTTCTATCAACTTCAGTTTACTCGCTTCAACAAAACTCGAAGGAACAAATAAATAATAAATTAAAATCTAAAAATTTGGGTCTGAAAATGCGGTCTAACGTCGGTGGATTACGCCAGATTAAATTGGATCACTGAATAATCTCTACTAACCGAATTATTCTGGATTACCTACGATAACTGTGGATTGCGCATAACATTTATGATGTGAAGTTAATTTTGTTCTCAGCTAATTTTTACCTCGGGATTAAGGTAAATTTTATCAAGAAACCAGTTTCATTTTCTGGAAAAAGTTTATTTTTCAATAAAATACTCTATTTAAAAAAAATAATTAAATTTTCAAACAAAGGGATAAATGTTGAACTAAAATAATTGTTCTTGCACTCAAATAGTTAAATTTAGATTTAAAAAATAAGCTTTTGACCGCAAAAAAAGATTTTCCAACAAATGGTTAAATTTGTAACCAATAAAATTAGTTACTTACAAAATGGTTCAACTCTCAACCAAAAAGATGAATTTTCAAGCAAAAGGATCAATTTTCTAATAAAAAAGACGCATTTTCAACAAAATCCATGAATTTATAACAAAATAGATCAGTTTTGAACTACATGGATGAATTTTTAAACAGGAAAATTAATTTATTACCAAAAAGAAGGAATTTTCAATAAAATATATGAATTTTTAACGAAAAATTTCAGTTTTCAACCATAATGATGAAGTTTCAACCAAGAGTCTTACATTTCTAGAAAAAAAAAACAGAAAATTTATGTTTAACCAAAAAAAACGCATATTTTATAAAATACATGAAGTCATAACACAATAGTTCAATTTTACATTAAAATGCGGTAAAATTTTAAGCAAAAAAATTAATTTTGTACTAAAAAGACGAATTTTTGACAACATATTTGAATTTTCAACAAAATAGTTCATTTTTCTATCAAAACAATAAAGTTACAAAAAATGAAAATGAAATAGTTAAATTTTCAAGCAAACCATTTTCAACTAAAATCGAGAATCTTCAAACAGAAAATCGAATTTTTAGAAAATTTGTTTAATTTAGAACCAAAAAAGATCAATTTTGAACTAAAAATGGAATAGGCAAATTTCTAGCCAAACAATTTAATTTTTAGCCGTACAAAAAATGGTTAAATATTAACAAAAAAATCAATTTCACTCTAAAATACTAGAACTTCTAAGCAGAAGGGACGAATTTTCAACAAAATGGTTGATTTTTCACCCGTATAAATGAAATTTTAACCAGACTATTGTATTTTCTTCAAAGTAAATATATTTGGTTGAGAATTCATATTTTTGGGTAGAAAATTAATCTTCTTTGTTGAAAATTCATCTATTTTGTGAAGGAATAAACCATTTGGTCCAAAATTCGTCCTTTTTTCGTTGCAATTACTAGGTTGAAAATTGTTATTTTTTTGGTTGAAAAGTAATTTTTCAAGTTGAAAATTTATAAATTATATGAAAAATTCTTCTTTTTTGTAAAAAATTAATCTTGTTGATTAAAATTTTATCCTGGTAAGGTAACTTTTTTTTTGAAATTTTGATAATTTTATGAAAAATTCAATTGTTTTAATAAAGTCATTAGAGTTGGTCGAAAATTCAACTGTTTTGTTGAAAATTCTTCCTTATGAAGTGAAAAGTAATCTTTCTCAGTTAAAAATCTAGTTTTTTGCTTAAAATTAAACTGTACTTTGAAAATGTGTTCTGTTTGGTTAATGAACCAACTATTTGATGGAAAATTCATCTGTTTTGCTAGAAAATCTCCTTTGATTAAAAATTCAATACTCTTTGACTTGAAATCTTAAGAGTTTAAAGTGTTTTATATTAAATTCCATATGGTATCTACAGGTATTTTATTTAAAATAATTTATTCCCCTATTATTCCTATATTTTTATGAAAAATACACCTTATTTATCTATTAATTGAGATCACTTTGGAATGTGAAATCTGATATTTTAATATTTTAAATTATTTTTGAAGGAAAAGGTAAAATAAACGCGACATCCGAATTTAGCCAACGGTTGCGTCAATTTTTTTAGTGTGTGGGAAGTGGGGGGCTGACCTACAGTCTACGACAATAATGGGTTAGTAAAGTAGTTTATAGGCGACCCCTAAGGTGAAATTTGAAATCACTTTGCACACGGAATCATTCTTGATGCCCCCCCTTCCTCTTATGTGAGTTTGACGTACAATCAATTAAAACTTACTGATGATGGTTAATGAATCTGAAAAACTGACTCTCTATAGTAAAAAAGAAGATTTCTTCAGGGGAATTGCTTTAAAATGTCAAAATTCAAAACAGTGACCCAATTTTAAATAAATAAAAGTATTTGTAAAGGAAACAATATAAGAAGTGAATGGCTTTGGTTTAGGGCTTCATATTTTTTTATATTGTTTGGGCTCGTTCCAGTTAAAATTCGTGACTTTTATGGATCACATAATTTGGTTAACCACACTGAACGTTATATATATATATCCCCGGAGTCTCCATTCGGTTAGGTTTCGATTCCTCTAGAATCAAACCGAAGGGCCTATGGCAAAGCCACCGAACGCGTCCTCGGGTTGCGGATAGAGGGTACCTGTACGAAGGGTTTCTGCTGAATATGGTTACAAAAATAAATAGGCAGTCGCGGACAATTGTCCAGGGGTGGTCCCGAAGGAATTAACCCCCAATTGGGGGTGCGAAAACCGTGCCGAAAGCTGAATGGCAAGTGGGTGAGGTGTCTAGAACGGTGACTCTGGGATACCGGAGGACCTCTCAGAGTACGCAGCAGTTCAAAACAACAGAACGCGCAGGGCTCCGGACAATTGGTCGGCCAACAATGCCGATCAAACTAGAGCTGGGGGACCCAATCAAAATGAATTCAATGCGATGGATCGGCGGAATCTCGCGACCTTTGGATGAACGGAGCGACTGAATCACGACTTGCTAGAGTGCTACGATGCGAGTCTGGCCCCTGAACAGGGTTACATGGCACGGCTACATGCTCTGTGGTGCGAGAAACACCCGGAGCTATCGCACTTTTTGTAGCAACGTCTGCGAAACCATGCTGAACTACTCCGAAAAAGGGGCTATGTAAGCGGAACGCTTGCTCTACTACAGCTAGAACAAGCTGGCAACTGAAAAAGAGAGGCGCCACTAAGACCAACAGCGGACAGGCATCCAATAGAGGAAGAGCGCTGTTTTATGACCCGGAGAAATATCAACACCAAGATTTCTCTCAAGTCTAAAGATCTGGCTGAAATGGATGATGAGCTTCGTGGACATTTTTCCGAATAATCCGACATTTGGGCTATCAATTAATGTGTGTATACTGCAGCGAGGGCTTTGGCCGATGCGAACCGTAAAACAAAACCAACGGCTGATCATAAGACCAAAAGGTGAATGTATCAACTTGCTATAAAGATAGTCTGGGCAAGGCAGTACGCGTCCCGCATTCAGTGTGTGATTGATTACATCACATCTGGTAGGAAAGTTACCGCCAAGGTTCGAAAGTTTGCGCGCGAACTCCGGACCCGTTATCACTAGAGGAGGTCGAAGTATTTTGGAGAGAAGTCTACGAAATGCATCATAGACTGGACGAAGACTCAGAAAATATAAATAGCTTCAAGGAGCTATGTGATGCCCTCATAACACCTGATAAGGAATGCCCACCCATCACTACCGAGGAGGTGAAAAAAGTATTAAGAGGAATGAAGAACTATTCCAAACCGAAAGCAGATTGTATCAAAACCTTCTAATGGAAGAAGTTTTCTTCAACCCATCAGCATTTGGCCCGTATTTTCACCTCATATTTAAAGAAGGAAGAGTCAATTCCGGAGTGATTGGTAGAAGGGCGCACAATACTTCTGCCGAAAATAGGCAACTTAGCTGACCCGAAGAATTACAGGCCAATCACTTGTCTGAATACACTTTATAAAATATTCACAGCTATCCTAAATGATAGGATTGTTCGGGCAATTGAATCTGTGTGGCAAGAAATGTACTAATGAACAACGAGGCTCAAAGAAAGGCGTAGCCGGATGTCGGGAGAACCTCCATAGACTTGTCATCTGTCTTTTGGAAATCTTAAAGGTTCATCCGCAAATAATTAGGTGCATAGAGAGATTGATGCCGTTTTGGAAAACCAGATTTACTATTTCATCTGGAAAAAATCGTGTGACAACTAACAAGGTCATCATTCAGAGAGGTGTCTTTCAGGGTGACACCATGAGCCCACTCCTGTTTTGCTTTACATTATTGCCACTATCTTTAGCACTTCGCCATTCCGACTGGTACTTGTGCGACAAACCTGCAGATCGAAAGTACAAGGTCACTCATGGATTTTACATGGACGATCTTAAGATCTATGCTAAAAACAAAGAGCAACTACATCTAGCTCTAGGGATTGTCGAGCGATATACTAAGGAAACTGGAATGGAATTTGGGTTAGACAAATGCACCAAGGATTATTCGAAGCGAGGAAAACTTAATGGCATCCCTGAAGATCCTGAGCTCGTTGATAGAAGCGCTATACAACACCTTTGCGTTGGAGAGACTTATACATACCTGGGCGTGCCACAGAGTCGCATTCAGGATGTAATATCTATAAAGGATACTCTCCGAAGCAGATACAAACGTCTCATCCGGCAAATTTGGTCTTCCGAACTGTCGGCGAGGAACAAAGTATCTGCAACGAACATGCTTGCCGTCCCGATAGTACTCTATTCATTTGGAGTAGTTCCATGGATGAAGAACGAGCTCAGATCCCTTGATATCGGGACAAGAAAGGTTATGCACATGAACAAAAGCATGAATCTTAAGTCTTCCGTTCCGCGACTGTACATCTCACGCCGTCAAGGTGGTCGCGGAATCACGAAGAAGTGGGCAAAGGAGCGTTTCTGTACAAAGCAGCGGAGGAGGCTGCTGAAACACTCGGACTTAACTTCAGTATTAGGGGTGAGCAAAATGCATCAAATCTTATCAATCTCGAGTACTCACTCTTGAAAGCCCACATAAAGAAAGCGCAAGAAAAAAACTTTCGTGAACAGCTCCTCGATAAGAGGATGCACGGTATCTTCCACAGAAATGTGAAGGATCTGTCAATGTCTTGTGAGCTAACGTTTGCTTTCCTTAAATCGCCCGGATTGAAGTCTGGTACGGAGGGTTTCATTTTAATATGCCAAGACGGTGTCATTTCCACCTTAACATACCGTCGCCACATTTTGAGCTAAGACATTCCTGATGATAGCTGCAGGGCGTGCCATGCACACCCCGAGCATTTAGCTCACATACTATCTAGTTGTCCAACTCACGCGGGAACGACCTACATTGAAAGGCACAATGCGGCACTAAGAGTGCTTTATTACGGTCTCTGTCACTCTTACGACATTAACCTTAATATCGTTCCTCTAAATGCTACTAGGGAAATGGAGTCAATTGTCGAGAATGGGAAGTGCCGCATATACTGGAACTTTATATTCTCGACAATTATTTCCGTTGCTCACTCGATGCCTGACATGGTTCTTCTTGACTTCGAGAAGCGAACCATGTTCATTATCGAATTTTCGGCACCAGCTGACAAAAACATCATAGCCAAGGAGAATGAAAAGAAAGAGAGGAATCGAAACCTTATAAGGGAGTTGCAACGATTGTACCCGGAATATTCTGTTAAACTGATCGTCCTTATCATCGGCTCTCTTGGAGGTGCCCAGCTTTCACTCGTTAATAGCCTGAAAAGCATCCCTGCATGTCAACAATATGCCAAAACACTTGTGGGAAAAATACAGAAGGCGATAGTCCTTGGGTCGCTCCTTGTTCTTAGGGTGCACGAGGCTTTTGCTGGATCGTTGTATTGATTCCGGTACAGACTGTAACCACCTATCTCACGGTCGTGAGACGTAGTTGTGGTTGAAATTTTAGCACGATTTCGCTGGGAGCGGGTGCAATTTTCCAAATTAGCACCCGCTCCCGGCGAAATGCTGCGGTTGTCCTTATGACAAATTTTTTAATATATTCATTGTGGCTTTCGTCAAATTTAATAATTGCTTTTTTTATCCATTATTACTAATCGACAGGAAATTACTTGAGATTATCTCTCTAAATTTGATTCAGTTAAAATGTTTACTGATTTCAATTAGTGAGTCAATTCTACAGTCTGTCAAGTTAAAGCGTGGGTGGCTTTACTCGCAGTCGGTAAGGTGTATCGACATGATTTTGGTGTCAAAATATTAAGAAGAGCTCCCTCT
>NC_046663.1:82130256-82149613 GCF_010883055.1 Belonocnema kinseyi
AGAGGGAGCTCTTCTTAATATTTTGACACCAAAATCATGTCGATACACCTTACCGACTGCGAGTAAAGCCACCCACGCTTTAACTTGACAGACTGTAGCTATGAATCTGTCGTTTTTACTAATAAGTTAATAATTGTTACTGATAAATTAGTAAAAAATAACTGTTTAATAATAAGAATTGAACCATTGATTGACATTAGTAAAAATTTTAACTGATTCAAATTGAGAGATATCAATCAATTACTTCATTTCTTATAGAATTAAATATATTAATTTTAAACTAGTACCTAGAAACCTACTAATGCATTCACATAACGTACAAAAATGGCATGTAAAATTCCCAGTTTTCTAAAATTAAATGATATAATACGTATATTCAGATATGAATAAGTAGGAAAAGTGCGTCTTAGTCAGTAGAAAGACCTGTGTAAGCCTTTTAAGTTGGAATGAGAAAGTAGAGAAGAAAAATGAAAAAAGGATCAAAAACACGAAAAGCATCCTGTATTCATAATATTGCGAAAACTGCATATCGTTTTGTATTTTGAGAAATGATATTATTAATTAATATACATACTACAACGACTCCTATGTATGGAGTTCCATACATAGAATCTTCCCATGTATGGAGTACTCCATACATACCATACATGTTCCACCGCCCCTGATTGCATAGTTTCTGCAAATAAACTTGTTCATCTTGTCAGGTTTTAGAGCAGCTTTCCTTGAAAAGTGGGGAAATTAATCCTTTTTTTTAAAGTCCAAACAGCGCTTTTTTTATTTTGCAACATGTTTAATTTTTAATGTCAGAATATATTTGCAGCCATTAAGAAGATTTTGTCACGAAATGTTGGTCCCTTTTGTCAATACTATAGAAAATACCAATTTTTATCGTCTTTTACCATCTTTTA
The DNA here is from genome assembly GCF_010883055.1 of Belonocnema kinseyi. Taxonomy (NCBI): domain Eukaryota; kingdom Metazoa; phylum Arthropoda; class Insecta; order Hymenoptera; family Cynipidae; genus Belonocnema; species Belonocnema kinseyi. Next base: position 82,131,165 of record NC_046663.1, read on the forward strand.
TCACCTTTTACTTTTAATGAAAAACATTTTAACTTGATCAAACATAAATATAAATAAATTATTGATTGTCAAAATTTTACTGCAGTTCGCGATAATTAAAAATTGAACAATAATTGATTTCAAAAGAAGAATTTATATTGGTTTAAAACTAAACAATTTAACAATTTAACGTTAAAAATTAGTAGATTCATAATTCAACACTTTTGTTTAATTTTAAATCGTATTATATATATTCTTTCAGTCAACAATATTCCATTGTTATGTCACCCAATAAAAAAATGTTAAATTAAAACAAAGAACAATTTTTTATTATTCATTAATATTTGAATGTTTATTTATAAAAAACAATTATAAATTCCTCATTAGAAAAGATTGTATTTTTATCAATGAAATACAAAAATTAGGATTACTAAGAATGCAGAAAATTCTTTACTTTCTTATTATCCCAAACTTGGAACACGTTACCATTTTGTTATACTGTATAAAGTAGCATATTTTTTACGTAACCGCACGCGCTTGTCATATATTATTATTAGTTCGACAATTATTTTGTAAGAGTTCGAGTTGTTACTGATTTTAAATTAATTCGCCCAATTCTTAATTTTGAATAAGTTTTCTTTTTAATTAATCATTTTTACTAATATTGCGACCCACACGAAATATCTGACATGTTGGGCGTGACAATTTTTTTTATGTTAAACTGAATTTTCCGAGATGGTAGACCCATACCTCTCTCGAGCACTTGATAAATATTATAGTCAATTTCGTGAAAAATGCTGTTGACAATCTGTCAATCGCTTGATAAAGCTTATAGTCAAAGTTTCATTTCGTATGCAAACTTCAAAAAATTATAATTATTAACATTTTGGTAATATGATATTAATAATAAACCTATTGAATATTATTAAATAATATTAAACATTTTAAACAAAATGAATGCTTAAATTCTCAGATCGATGTAACATGTTATTTTTCTTAAATCATATTAACTCTGGCATAGTTAGTCATACTTAACTAGGGAATGGCTGAAGTGTTGGAAAAAATAAGCAACAAAGGAAATAATGAATTAATCTGAGAAATCATCAAAGAGATCATATACGATAAATGAATGTGTGCAAATATAGTCGGATTAGAGACACGAAAGGGAAACAAAACTGGACAAACGCAAAAGGGGGAGTGAGTGTGGGTGGTTTACAAGTGAAGATAATATTTTCGTCACATATGAGTCAGTAGCTCGTTAACGAGCGTCCACCTGGAACAATCATGCTTGCTAATAGTTATTTCATACGAGACGACAACTTCGTGAAATAAACCTTAGTCGTCTGAGAGCTCATAAACCTTCGCGGAAGATTCTTACCACCCACAAGGAACAAGAATGATTCACGCGATGAATGCGAACAACTGTCTTCAAATTATAGTCGCTTCACTTTGTCATCTTGCAATGGCTGTCTTGACAAAAGACTATATTTTAAAGAAAATTAATGCCGGGTAAATGATTTGAATATTCACAAAGTTAAAGTTGAACCTATGTACATAATGTGTTTTTTTTTATTGCGACAATAAAGTCTTTGAACTTTGGTCAAAACTTGATTAGCTTCCTGCTTCTCGCTGTAGAAACAAAGTTGAGGCTTTTAGCTTATTAGAAGCAACAATAGTAGGACAGTGGAGTAGCCCAAAAAACTAAAATATTTTTTTGTTGGCCTTTAAACGCTAAAAAGTGTTCATTATTTTTTCTTTAGTAAAACTGACAAGTGACTTTCGTTAAAGCAATAAATATAACAACACGCTAATGATAGATAATGCTGAATATAATGTTAGCCTCTTACTTTATTCATAATAATAAGTTGAAAATTTATATTATTATTTATATTATTAGGTTTTTTAACTACCCTTTAATGCGATATTTTGCTTTTTTCACAGTTATTATCTCATAAGAGTTGTATTAACATGACTCCATTAATCTCGAATCAATTTTTAATAGTCTCTTTAATAATTCAAAGATATTTTGACTAGAAATGCAAATACCAATTTGTAAAATATCGTCTTTTTGGGAAAGTAACTGTTTCACGAGGATCAATTAGGAAATAGGAAAATATTTTCCTGAAAATGATTTACTTATTATTTTCAAGAATGTGACATCACTCATGCAAAATATAAATGTGAATAACAATTTTTTGAAATGCTTAGAACATTAAAAATTAGTGATTTTATTTTCCAAGTAAAGGATCTAAATACATACTTCATACCTTTTCACCTATTACGCTACCCCTTTACCGTATCCCTCCTTCCCCCCCCCTGTTTTCACGAAATTTCCCCCTCTTCTATTTTTTCGGTAAAATGCAAACTAAATTAATAGACACCAAAAAGACAATCCAACTATTTTTAGTTAATTTTTTTTTTAATTAAAAAGTCCACTCTTATATTTTTGGTTCAGACTTTATGTTTTTTGGTTAAAAATTCTCCTATTTGATTGGAGATTGAACTACTTTGTAATATATTGGTTTTTCTTGTAGTTGTAAATTAATTTTCATTATTGAACATTTAACTAATTGAGCGCTTCTATTCTAGAACGGGAAATAACTCGGTAAAGTTAAGTGGTGGTTGGCCCCTAGCCAATAAAAATCGAAATTTGAAAATTTGATTTTTAAAGCATTTATTCTTATAGGAATTTAGATGGCACATCTTTTTTCCTCAGGCGAAAAAGTTATATCTGTTATAGTTTCCGAGGTAACCATGATAATGGTGTTTTTTGCTGAAGTCTATTTGTAATTAATTTTTTATCTCTCGCTCGTCGTCACATTTAGGTTTTTGGGAATTTTTAAATGAAATTTGGAGACAATACTCTATAAAGTATCCTTAGAATGATGATAGAAGAGGAAAGTTGATATCATTATTTATAACAAAATAAAAAATTGTTTTCCAGGCGATTGCGAATCCAATTCCTTATAATCTTTGATCGCTTGGTTTATCGAGCGAGATTTGAGCAAATAGAAACTTCCTGTGACGAAATTGTTCATGAAACTATCAGGAACTATTCTGTGAAAAACTTTTTCAAAAAACTGAATCGGTAAAAAATTGCGAATGCAAAACTTAAAGCGCGCGATCTGAACTCTTGTAAGCGACATACATACTCGCACTCAAATGTAGGTACTGCAAGTGGTTCCGTCCGTCTAGTAGCCATGGATTGTTAGAAGTCGCTCACTCCAAGTTTTATATTCGCAATTATTTACCTATTCTGTTTTTTGAAAAAAGTTTTTCACTGAAAATTTCCTTATAATTTCCTGTACAACTTCTTCACAGGAAGTTTATATTTGCTCAAACTTCGCTTGATAAACGAAACGATTAAAAATTATGAAGAATTGAATTTGCATTGGCCTAGAAAACAATTTTTTATTTTGTTACAAATAATTATATGAACTTTTCGCTCCTATCATCATTCTAAGGATACTTTAGAGAGTATTGTCTCCACACTTGATAAAAAATTCTCAAAATTCTAAATGTGACGACGAGCGAGAGATCGAAAATCAATTTCTAATCGACTTAAGAAAAATACCATTATCATGGTTACCTCGAAAACTATCATAGATCAAAGTTCGGATAAAGTTCCGAAAAGTGCTTACCTCCGATTAATTCGAAACTTTGTATAGCTATGTATTTTGACGAGCTGATCACGAATATGATAGTGAAAATACCCTCAAATTTGATTTTCATGGTAAAAATCATGAAAACCCCATAAAAATCATGTTTCTTTACATTTATCTCAGTGAATAATGAAAATTTGTAAAAAATCTTCAAACAAAAGTTGTAGATCCTTTAAAAATACATATTTTATCACACATATATACTGAAAAATGTTTAGTGGTGCGACTCAAATTGTATGAAAAATTCCTGGAAGGCTGGATGGACGTTAAATATTGAAAATCGCAGAAATACTGAAAAAAAAAATTCTTGGAAGGTTGAGTCTAATTCTGTGACCAGTCAGAGGGGTGCTTTCCCGCCCCCACGTGACGCTAGAAAGGGGGTCGTGTGTTATTTAAGTTATTTCTGTGGCCAGTCACAGGTGTGCCTTCCCACCCCCCACGACACATTGGAAAAGGGTTCTTGTGTGTCCTAAGTTTTTTCTGTGACCATTCAAAGGGGTGCCTTCCCGCCCCCATGACACGTTGGAAAGAGCGTCGTGTCTGACTTAAGTTATTTGTGTGACCAGTCATTGGGATGACTTCCCGCCCCCATGACACGTTGGAAAAAGGATCGTGTGTGGCCTAAGTTTTTTTTGGTACCAGTCACGGGGGTGCCTTCCCGCCCCCCACGAGACGCTAAAAGGGGGTCGTGTGGTATTTCAGTTTTTTCTGAGACCAGTCACAGGGGTGCCTTCCCTCCTCAATGAGATGGTGGACAGGAGGTTAAAGTTATTTTTGTGACCAGTCATTGGGATGCCTTCCCGCCCCCATGACATGTTGCAAATGGGTCGTGTATGACCTAAGTTTTGTCTGGGACCAGTCACAGGGATGCCTTCCCGCCCCCATGACACGTTGGAAAGGGGGTCGTGTCTGACTTGAGTTTATTTTGTGACCAGTCATTGGGATGCCTTCCCGCCCCCCATGACACGTTGGAAAAGTGGTCGTATGTGACCTAAGTTTTTTCTGGACCAGTTACAAGAGCGCCTCCCCCATAACACGTCGGAAAGGGGGTATTGTCTAACCTAAATTATTTTTGTGACCAGTCATTGGGATGCCTTTGCGCCCCCCATGAAACGCTAGGAAGGGGGTTGTGTGTGATCTAAGCAACTCAACACTTCGTACTGACATTTTCCTTGTTTTCTCGAAAACCGTCAGTCGTAAGGTAAAAATATATTCAACATAAAATATGTATTTTCAAAGGATTTACAACTTTTATTTAAAGCTTTTTTATACATTTTCACTATTTACTAAGATAAAAGTGAAAAAAAAACACAATTTTATGGGATTTTCGTGGTTTTCACCATGAAAATCAAATTTTCGGGTATTTTAACTATCATATTCGTGATCAGCGCTTCAAAATACATACGTGTACGGAGTTTCAAATCAATCGGATGTAAGCGCTTTTCGGAACTTCACCCCAAACTTTTTCGACAGAGGAGGAAATATGCTAATTTCCTGTAAGAACGCATTCTTCAAAAATCAAATTTTTAAATTTCAATTTTTAGTTTCCAGGGGCCAACCTCCTCTCTATTTTACCGAGTTATTTTCCGTTCCAGGATCGGGGAGCTCGATTATTGATACTTGCATTAAAGTTGAAATATATTGTTAAGCATTGATTTTATAGGTTGAAAATTTTAACCATTTTGTTGAAATTTTTTTTTTGAATAAGGTCTTTAGCTTAAAATTTAAATATTCCCTTTTTGGTTGAAAAGTTGTTTTAAGTTAAAAAATTTTTACTATTTGGTTGAAAGTTGAACTATTAGGTTTAAAATTGAGTTTGGTTGAAAAATTTATATTTTAGATTAAAAAGTCAACTGTTTTGTATAAAAAAATCGTACTTTTGGTTTAAAAAGTATTTTTTAAAGTGAAAATTGAACTATCTTGTTTTTGGTAGAGAATTTATCCTTTGAGGTGGAAGATTCAATTACTAAACTTCTCATTACTCATCATTCTCCGTACAGCACAGAAATATTTTTGGGATTTCCATAGAATACGAAAATTTCTATATCCCTCGTAAATCCATAAGATAATCCGGTAAATTTTCTGGATGTTTCTGGGATACTGAAATATCCAACGTGGGATAATATAAATTTCAAGACATCTCATTCTGGACAGTTCATATTTTTGAGTTAAAAAGTCTATCATTTTCGTACAAATTTCAACTATTTGGCTAAAAATTCATATTTTTGTTTGAGGTCAACTGCTTTTGTATGTAAATTAAATGTTTGTTTATTGAAATTTAAACTAATGTATTGTTCGTTGATAATTTATCCCTGTGGTTCAATTCGACTGTCCTTTATTTTTAAATAAAATATTTTCTTGGTTGAATTTTCAACTAATATATTTTTCGTTAGAAGTTAATCTTTTTTAATTGAAAATTGAACTACTTGGTTGAAATGTGAACTTTCTTTTTCAACTTTTTTTTTATAATTCATTCAATTATTTAGAAAAACATTCAACTCATTGTTTAAATTCGAGTAATCTTGATAAAAAATCATCGATTTTGTTAGAAAGTCATACTTTTTGTTCGAAAATTCAACTGCTTTGTTGGAAATTAATCTATTTGGTTTAAAGACTCTACTATTTGGTAAAAAATTGAACTATTTGGGGTAAAAGTTAATACTCTCTTTGTTTCTTATTCGATGAATTGAATGAAAATTCATCTTTGTAGGCTACAAATTAAACTATTTGCTTAGAAATTCATCTCTTTTGCTTCAAAGTTCAATTATTTGGTTGTAAATGCAATAGAGTTTTTAAATGCCGGCGGATTTATGATGAGCAAATGCTCTCGAGAGAAATTTAAATAATTTAATTCTAATTGATTTATTTTTAAAGAATCTGAGCTACGTACACGATTACAGTATGAAACAAAACGAACAATATTAACAGGAAAACATTAATGCTTTGGGAGGTTTTAAAAATAGAATATACGATTTTTTAAATTATAATTCAAAATTCTCACAGCCAATAAACAGTAGTCATATTCTTGAGCATGTCCTCATGCTCGTGATAACTTCTCCAAGCACGTAAACTCTTGAGAACCCTAAAATGCTACTGTTTGGTTTAAAATTAATTTTTCTTTCCGGTTGTAAATGACTACGTATGAATATAGGTTATAGAATATACTCAATAAATCAAATGTGTTTATATTAACTCCAGTCATATTTTCTGACAATTAATATTGTCAGGAAAATATAGACTACATATTTTATATAACAATTTTTAGTTACATTAACTGAAAATTACTTAATTATAACAGAATTTTCTAAAACATGTGAATAAAGATTTATGCAGTTACCGTTGCTGAAATTTCAGTTCCGGCTTAGGACAATTTGGAAACGGTTTCTGGATTAGGCTTTACTGACACGTCTCTAAAAATTCCTACAGAATTTTATAACAGGGGGCGAATAAGGGTTGGGGTAAAAAGTTTTTAAAATAGCGTGGAACTATGGACTGATAAAAAATTTATGAAAATGCCAATAATGGGTGGCAACATCGATGGGAATTCACACGTTCCTTGAATTTAAGACGGGATAATCACTTCGCTATCGCATTGGGATTCGTAACCGGAGACCTCCCAGATATTGCAGGACTTGACTGCAAGCCCTGGAACTGGATCGACCTGTCGTATCGGCTGGATTTTGCGTTCGGATTAAATCGCTCGCGTGTGGGCGCGCCCGATATCTGGAATGACGATAACGCGGTGTTGCCATTCATTTTTTAACAAAAATTTCACAGTATTTATAATATGATCGGTAAGTACTGATGCATATCGCTATTAAAGTATAACATGTATAAGTATGGACATGTGTCTAGAATATTTCTCTTTTACGTCGGTCAAAGATATCTAAGTAATTTTAATTCATTTAAAAGAAATTTCTCACAAAAAAAACTAGGATTTCCATTAGAAGTCGTTTTTAATTTCTAAGAAGCTGTTACAAAAGTGAACTTCACTTGTTGAAAATAAACCCAACACGATAAATAAGCTCTAAATGAAACCTCAGTGGGGATTCTAAAGGATCCTGATCGTAATTAAGCTTACTTATAAAGAACCTATTTTTCACTTTGGCCACTTCGACATTTTGTTTAAATAATAACATAATGTTTACATTAAAAACACATGCACTCGAACTCTGATGGACATAAAGTAATGATAATAATTAAAGTACGACATATTACCACTATTAAAAAAGATATAATGACTTGATAAATATCATTTGCAGGTTATGTAATAAGGTCGACAACATAAAGGCATATTCATATGCAAGAAACTTTTTGTCCTAAGTTATCGGTCGATAACAGTAAATCGATTATTAACTTACAAGCCGTAATTTGCAAGCGGTTGGTTTGTGAATGCGCTTCCATGTTGTTATTTTCAAGTGCGCACTAAAAGAAATCTTTTGGCTCTCTAAATGTATCGGTTGGGATCCTTTAGAGTCTAAAGGATCCCAACTTTTATTTGTGCCGCAAATTTACTGAATCCCCAGTTTTGTCTGTGTTTTTTTGCGGTATTTATTATTGTGTAAAGTATATTGCCAAATAGGGTGGTTGAAAAACAAATGAGTTTAGATATGGCCAATAATACCAAGTCTATTCCAGCATTCCATTTTTTTTCTTCTACATTTATTCAAATTTTCATGCGGCTTTTGTCGCTATTGTATATTCTTCACACATCCTCACCATTTCTTCCTCGGCCTGGGTTTGCGTACGCTACCATTCACTTTACCTGAATATACTTTCTTCGTCAAACATCCTCTCTTCAACAACTCAAAATGCCCAAACGATCTAAAAGTTTTATTTAAATCAGAGAGTGATTAAACCTCTAATAAATTGTTAATCATGTTACTGGTAGTTGGTAAGTTATATTGTACTTCTAGAATCTAGTCGAACAATACTACCATAAAATGTATACAATACCACTGTTACGACTTCGTTCCTGGAGTTCTGTTGATGTGGGCATACATTTTTCTCTCAGTCCCCTTAGTAAGATGAAGGGAGACTCGGGTGAGGTACCATTGTTGCCCCATGCGGTCTTCGACACCCACTAAGTTCCACTAACAACATAACACGATTATTGCTTTTGTACTTACTGCAGAGAGTAAATATCTTACTGAATTCAATGGTTCCCTATTTTCGTATATTTAATAGAAAATTGGTTTATTCAGTGAACATGTTACTGTGAAAATTACTAATAAGGTATTTTCATTACCTCAAGCAAGGTATCCGTAAAATGTCATTTTCAAAATTCCATCACGGAAAAACAAATTTGAAGTCTTACAGAATTTTATTTTAAATTAAGAAAACTGGTTCTATGTGAAGGCATCAGGGAAGTAACGATCTTCTAGAGAGAATTGAGACATGTTTCCCCCTCCAAAGGTCGTCTCTGTACTGCAAGAATTTTGAACTGTGTTTTAAAATCATTTTTTCTGTTAATAAAAATGTTGAAGTCTATGTCTTTCATAATAAATATTAAAACCTCTCTAATAATTTACAATATTCGTGTGAAACTGTCTATATTAATCTTTTTGCAATTAGAATTGTAATTTGAAAATCGTCACAATTCAAGCCAATCAAATTTAGTGAAAGATCAATTAAAGGAAACCAGAAAAATGTCTTTGACAACAAATTTGGACCAAATTTACATTTTGAAGAAGTGTCGAATTGATGTTTTATAAAAATGATTTCTCTGCGTGAGCAATCTGAATTGCTGCACTAGTAAGATATCTTTGACAATTTATTTACTACGATTATTTAAAGCTTGACACCAATGGTCTATCAGTTTATGGAAAAAAATTTCATAAATTTAAGGAACTGGAACATCTATCTCCTATGGCGTGAAGCTGTTTCAAATCAAAATACGAATTCTTATGTTACTTATAATTTATAAATGAGTGAAGTAAAATGCTGCTATTGTTAGACAGCAATTTAATATTGCCAGCGATTCTGAATATTTCAAAGGATTTTTAGGTACTTCAAAGAATTTCGAAAAATTTAAGAACTTTATCATATCTCTAAGGATTTCAAGGGATGTCAAAGATTTCTAGGAACTTTAACGTTTTTTCTAGAAAACTTTAATAAATAAGTTTAATTCAATTTTCATTCAAGGGATTCCAAATGATTTATACTTCACGAAATAAATTACATGTTATTTCAAGGGATTTCTAGGAATCTGAACAATTGATGCAGAGAGGATTAAGATGTTTGGAACCTCTAATTATTTTGAAGATTCTGGGATATGTTACAGTTTTTAATTAAATTTTAAGAGATTTGGAAGATACCAAGGGAATTCACAGATTTTTTTCTGTGCAAAGTTCATTTGTGCAGAATGGTCATTTTACATTAATTCCTTTAATATTTTTGTATTATTTATTCCAATGTTAATTATCCTACAATTTCCTATATACCATGAAATCTTTCGCAATGCCACGCAATTTTGCAATCTAGTGTTAATCAAAAACCCGAGTAATTGATACCTCGTAAGAAGCTATAGAAGGCTTCATTCCTGCTTTACTACATTTACATGCGAGTTTCTTAGAAGGAGTGAATTTAGTTAACTTGGAGTTATTTTCAAAAAAGTTGTTTTTGTCAATTTAGAACTTTCCTGAAAGTTTCCAAAATATCGAATTACATCCCCAACTAATATAGTGCCCGTGCACCCCATATCACTATTATGTCATCGATCCACGGCCATGGCTATGGAGAACAACGAAACTGAATGCAGATGCCTCTCACCTGGCAATTGGCAATTCAAAGCTCTTAAAATTAAATCACCGACGGTCCAACATGTGCAGATTTCATAGCATCAATATGAATCTTTACTCTCTTTAAGAATAGAAGTATTATATGTATACACTCGACACTCTTGTATATACAAATTTGCATTCTAAACTGATAAGTCTCTGTTTGAAACATTAAATTGTATCCTCACTTTAAAATTGTTTGAAAAGCATTAATTTTGATTTTGGAACAGGTAGAGGCAATGGTAAATAATTCCTAGTAATATATTAATCTCGCCAAAAAAATCGACAATTCAAACAATGCAAATTTTTGGCATCGCAGATAATTTTTAAGAGATTTCCCTTCTGCTTGAATAAAATAGGTTATTAAATAAAATACTTGTTCTAAAGTAATTAAAATACTCGTTTTAAAGTCATTGAAATATTTAATACTCAACATAATATAAAGTGTATATTTGTTATTGATATTATTATAATTAAAGATTTATTTACAAACAGTTTCTGCATTTTGAATTTTCCTAAAAGTCATCTAATGGAGTTATGTTGAAAATATTCTGTAAATCGTTCTTAAAAATGTTGACTTCAGATTGTCTGAATTACGGTAACATCTAATTTTATAAATTCAAAGTGAAAAATCATGAAAAATATTTATAATTATAAATAATTATAAATAATACTTATAAATACTTATAAATATTTATAGGTCGACAGAATTACTAAAAATATTACATGTTTCATGTTTTCAGAATCGGCTACAAGTCGAAATTTTTAGACGAATCGATTAAATAATGTAGTAGTCTGCAGATGGACTGAACAGCAAACAAAATCAATCCTGGGCATAAAAAGTGAAATATTTTTAGAATTAACTAATTAATCAAAATTTTCCGAGATTCGGCGCTGAAGTTTCATCAAGTAAATTTCTCCTGAAATTTTTAGACAGATCGATTGGACATTGTAGGCTGCAGGTTGATTGAACTGCTGAAAAATTAAATTTTGGACATAACAATTAAAATATCTCTAGAAATAATTAATGAATAATATTTGTCCAAAAATTAGCACTAGGGTTTTATATAGTAAATTTGTTTTGAAATGTGTAGAGCAATCGATTGCATATTGTAGGCCGTAGGCTGACTGAACTGCTGAAAAATTAAATTTTGAGCATATAAATCGAAATCACTTTAGAAATAATTAATGTATCAAAATCATATGAAAATCGGCATCCGTACATTGATTAGAAAAAATAACCTCGGCTTATGAAATAATGGTAAGCCCATACAATTGTACATTGTTTTAGAATACATAAAAAATTTTTTCTAACCCTAATATACTTCTAAATTTGTTGAACTTGAAATTTTCAATAAAACAAGATGAATTAAATTTTTTTCAAAAGAGATGAACTTTTAAGTCAAATGATGACAAAAGAACAACAATAAGTGATTTTGTTAACATACTGGTTCAGGTTTCAACCAAGTATTTGAATTTTCAAACTAGAAGATTAATTTACTTTAAAAAATTGAATTCACAACAAACAAAAATTGATTATAAAAATGTTAAAATATCTATCAAACATGAAGAACATTAATCTTCAATCAAAAATTGATTTTGTAAGAAAGTAGTTCAACCATCTACAAAAATGTAATAGTTGGTATCTCAAAGAGAATGGAATGGAATTTTTGACAAACATTCTCAGGCATTGAACTTTAAGGCACCCTTCGATTAAAAGAGTAGTCGGAATTTAGAAATTTTTCTTGTCAATGGAATATTTTGCTGGAAAAGATTATTTCCGAACAAAATGCGGTGAAGAGTATGATAACGTTTTTTAGAATATTTTAGATCGAAACAGAAAATAATTTAGGAGCATTAATGATTTACGATGGAAAAGCGGTCGAATTTTCAAGTTTACTATAAGCTCCGGGGCTTACGCTAGGGACACAGTGTTTCGCCAGTGAGCTTTTGCTCATAATTCGATATTTTTCTTAGTAAATGCGAATTTAAAAAAATTAGGTGTAAACAACACTCATGAATTTCATTCTATTTTTATTGCATTTTTTCGCATCTCGCGCCTTGGTCCCAAATTCGGGATTTAGACAGGATCAAACTTTGGAATAAGTGAACACCGTTCCAAGATGAAAAAAGACTTCATCCTTAATGGACTTATATTTTTCAAAAACAACGCCTGTATCATGAAAAATAGACATTTTGAATTTAATTTGAAGTTAAATCATAATTATATATTATCATTGTTTGCTGTAATATTAATTTTCGTACCGCGAATACAAGAGCACATGTAAAAGTCCTTGCAATACAATTTATTTGTTGTTCTCTTCATAGCTGTCACCCCCCCCCCCCCCCCCCCCCCCCCCGCGGGTGATTTGCTTGATATATGCTTTTTAATGATATTGATGATGGATTTTCGAATTTGATTTTTTCTGTCAAAATGTAGACTTATAGAATTTTTCTGAAAAAAAAAATATTAATAATGATAAAAATAATTCATAATATATTATTTGTTATTTAAATAAATAGCCTAGTGTGCAAAATAGAAGATAAAAGAACCCTACAAACGTAAAAAGCAATCGCTGCATTCTTCGTTAGTTTTTAATTTTTCTTCAAAAGTTTGAAGATCTTGTATAAAAAGTATCAATGACTTAAGTAATAATTTGAAAATTTAATACTCTGTCAATAAAAATGGCAGTTTCAAAGTCTAATCTAACTTGTAAATTTAATTTTTAGGTTATCTACATTTTATAGATTAATTTTTTTAAATTTGCAATCTTCAAAGGATAAGTCAACTGGTTAGCTACTTTTCTAAAAACAATATTTTAGAAAGAGTATTTGGCTCAAATAATGTATTTTTTCTTTAATAAAAAATGCGTTATTAAAGCAATTTAAATTAACACTACGTAGTCTTAAGAATGTTCAATTTATTTATTCTTTTATAAAAATACAATATTCAAATTTTATTTTGACGTTTGTCTTTATTGTGTCATGAACATAAATTACTTATCATTTATTTACTTACTTTCGTTTTCGTTCTGGAATCCTAGAGTGTTGGAAAATGTTTGATGCCTTCGAACGCGACGAGTGCATTTCACTTTCAGCGTTTTTGATAATTGAGTTACAGTGTGATAATTAATACAGACGAAATCACAGAACTACTCCCCACAATAGCCTGGAACTAATCTACTTGTCATCTACTTGTGTCCAAGAGGTTTCAAGATGGAGCCTGGCTGAAAACAGATGCACAACCAAGTTTATGGCGCTGCAATCAAGAGCTGTCAAACAGAGTTAGTTAAAACTAGGTTCAAGATATTAACCCTGCTGTAAGCATAAAATAATTCCGCAAGCTGGCGCCAAACTTGTAATTGGGTAAATATTTGGTAATTTCCACACGGGTTGTAATATTTGGATTTAAATGTATGATACTCTTATTACGTAATTTTTACACATGCATAACTGTCTGAATGCCAGGCGACCTTGAGACTTTTTTCTAAAGAAACCTACTCACACGTTTTTGCACTTTGTCTAAAAATATTCTTAAACGGAAAAACATTCGTATTCAAATGGAAACTATAAGTACATGGATGCTACATGCATGAAAAACTTGAGAAACAAGATAAATATTATGCAAAACTATTATTTTTCTAGCTGCTTTCTACGTAAAAATATGAAATTGTATGGTTCGTTTACAATTTAATTGAGAATTGTCAAAAATTAACGAGTACTTCTTTAACTTACTTTTTTCAAATGTGCAATCCCTACGCAATTTAAACAATATCATCTTATAAGCAAAAACTCACTAGCGAGACACCGTCGCGCAGCAGCAAGCTCAGAAGCCCTGGAGTGTTGTCATAAATTTAAATCATTACTGTTGTAAGCATTCTCAATAATTTGATAAGAAATTTTTCAAAAAACTTGATCATACCGATCTTTGCATTTTAATTGCTATGAGTTTTTTCCTGATTAAAATTCCTTTGATAAACGAAACGCTTGAAGATATAAAAGCAAGTATCCGGCGTCAGAAAAAAATTAATAACATTTGATTAAACAAACATTTCCAAATTCGGACTACTCTTTCAGTCGAAGAACACCATAAACTGCAATCATTTTACCTTGATTTCAAAACTCAAAAAGCCATAACTTTTTTTAAGCAAAAAAAGATGCGCTATTAAATTTAACATTCAGATAAAGCATTTAAACATTAAAGTTTTAATATTATTTCATGTGCCTTCATTGCATCCGGGCCCTTAATAATTAACCCCTACTCTTGACGCTTAAAAGCTCCGTCCTTCCAGAATTGGTGGGAACAAAACTGACATGAGTCCAGACTGCGCAAGATCCATTTGAACACCCTTCCAAGATACCAGAGGGTACGAATTGGGTCCCTTCATCCTTGAACCCTCAGCTTCTTCCTCCCCCTATAAGTACACCCCTCGCTAATGACTCACAATGGCGAGATAAAGCACAAGAGGCCCGCAGTTGCCACCTGGTTGTACATACCGTTGCGTAATCGTGGGAGCTGCACGCCTATGCGCCTAAGCCTCCCAGTACGGGAGAGAGAAACCCCACCGAAATCACCGACCCCACATTCATCCCCATTCAGCCCCATCCAGCCCCACCTTACCCCGGCTCGTTTCGAGTCCAACAGGTTAACGGAAGTGTCTTCCCTCGCGATGGGGAAGAGAGAATCGGAAGAAGAACCAAGACATGCGCATCAGGTAATTCGAGGGGGAATGCACATACGGATACGGTCGGTGATGGATGAAATAGGGGTGTCCCGTTGAAATCATCCCTCGACGAATGGAGCACGTGAATCTATTGTTCGCCAAGCTCTTACGAACCGACTCAAAGACTTTCTTGATGCGCAGTTGTTGTAAAACTTTTTGACTCATACAAAATGGACTCGAGAAAAAACACGAAAAGCTATTCTTTGCAATTTCCCTGCCTTTCGTTTTGATCGTGGAATGAAAGGTTTGCTGAGGTATCGAATCCATTGAAGATTTCAATATCATGGAAATATAAATTTGTGGTGGAGCACATTTTATGTTCTTAAAAGTGGATCTTCAATGGATAATAAATTATTGCCGATGAATCTTGCTCTGAATGCTGATGGGATGGGGTGAACCATTGGACTTTAACTTAATGTTCCTTGAATTTTGATCATTCCCGTATTTGCCGAGCAACTTTTTATTTCGCTTTTTTATAAACTTGCGAGGGTTGGAACACTCCGATATTTCTCCTGGATGCTTCAAGTATTCAATTAATATACCTACCCGTGTGAAAAATCTTCTGGTGCTGGCTCAACCCAGACCAGACCATCTGGTTTTCGTTTTTGACACTGACTAGATGGTCTCTCTTAGACCTGGCCAAAAGTTTATCGTTTTTACTTTGCTAGACCAAGGCCAGACCGTATAGTCAGCAGCTAGTTATTGGCTGTTTAGCCACTAGTCAATAGCTGATTAGCCATTAGTTCGAGGCCGACCAGCTGCTTGATAGACGTTCTTTTTTTTAATGAATTGAAAAAAACATCATTTTTTACCAAAAGCGTATTTGACTGATTAGCACTAAATCTAGATCAGACCAAACTGTCAAGCTGTAGAACATTTGTTGTTTTTGGAAAGCTCATCAGCGCCAGGCTTGGGCCAGACCTAACAACAGAATAACTAAAAATTTTTCCATACGGGTATTTATTCACAGTTATTCTCGATATTCTTGATATTCCTATAAGTATTCCAAAATATTCGAAAGTATTCCTAAATGTTCCAAATCTTCATCCTCCATTTCATTGAGACTAGACATGTGCCAACGAAAATTTAAATTAAAGTATATTTTCCTTAAAGATTTAAAATGTGAAATCTAATTATCTTATCTTTTTCTTCTGTTGTGAGAAAAGCTTTTAATATGACGTTAAGAAGCATGACGCATGGTATATATGTGCTTTTGGATCCCGCAAATAAGCAATACGTAACTTGAAAAAGCTCCCACCAATCAGAGCGCAAGATAAAAAAGTTGCTGTTTAAAAATTAAAAGAAACACAATTTAAAAAAAACACCATCCCCACCCTACGAGAGTTTGCACTACTAGCCCGTGGTATACACCATAGGTTACGCTAACCCGACACGATTTTTAAACGATCTGCCATATTGTAGGGAGGGGAAGTTGAGGTCAAAATTGGAAAATGGGGTCAAAGGGGAAGTCAAAATTGTTCAATCAGGAACAAAGATATGAACTGCTAAAGATTGCCGGGTGCACCTAACCCAGCGTTGTATACATCGTTTTGTTTTGTATACTTCATTTGTCGAAACAATGAACCATTTTTACTAAATGATTGTATTTGGGAAGTATCTTAAATTGGAGTAATTTCGAACATGTGGGGAAATTCGGACATTTCTAAATTCACAATTTAAATGACCAGAATTTGGTTAAAACCCCTTAAGTAACTATCTAGTAATTAAAACTATATCAATTTAAGAATGTCCGAATTTACCTCACATGTCCGCAATTACCCCGTTTGGCGGTTAACTTTATTATATTCTATGAAAAAATTAAAGACAATCCATTTTATAATTGCGTAAACGTTTATTTATTGATTACATTGGTTTACTGCATTAAATTACTTTGAAGAAACGTATCTTGATCTATTTTTAACCGTTTTAATTAATAATATATCATATAATATATTCCTCTTATTTAATGACATTGCTTAAACAATATGGTGAAGCTTAAATTTTAGATTTTTGTTCATATCCGTTGGTGAATAAAAATAATAAAAAATTGGTTCATACTTAGTATAAAAATAATAAGTTTAATGAAAAGTATCAAATATTTTAGCTATGAGATTCCCGTGTAATATTCAAGTTTATTACAATGTTTTTAAAATCAAAATTTCTCATTGATTCCTAGCTAACTTTTCATTTCTTAAATAATGTTTAGTTATTTCAATATTTGCTCTTCTTTGATAATTCACAAATTTTGACTTTGTTTCAAAAATTACTCATTGGTTAAATATACATTTTAACGATGAAGAGTAATTGACTTTGGATTTTAAATGGCAAAAGTCCAGGTTTTGTAAAAAATTGAAAAAATTACTTTTTGTAAATTACAGTATAGTGAATTCTTAAGGAATGCTCCAGATATAATTTTCACCCAACAACTTTAAATCTGTACCCTCCCAAACCCTTTATTTATGACCAGAAACGCCCCGAAAATGAAAAATAACAGTTCCATGTGAATTTCATACTAAAGCCGGTATTTTCAAAAATATTGTCAACAATATGAATGATATTTTTCGATGAATTACGAGTTATCAAGTATTTTTCAACTAATTTTTTATTATTTTAACAATTCTTCTATCATTAAATATTAGAAAGTTATTATTTTTTCGGGTACATCATATAGTTGATAAATGTCAAAAGTAATATTTCTTGTTTAAGATATTTAGAAATTATTTCAACTATTTTTGTTGTGATAAAGCAATTTTTTCCTAGTAAATCGAGAACAATGATCATTTTCTGAAATTAATGTAAAAATAAAGTAATGTTAAGAGTAATTAATATATGTTAAACGGATATTTGTCAGTTATTTAAATAATTTTAAATTATTCAAACCCTTAGCTTATTATTCAGTGCTTTCTTATCTATAGGAAATGCATCTGAAATAAATAATTATCCATTAAGTAATTATAAAAAAAATAAGTAAAAATATTATTATTCTTTAAAAAATCAAGTTATAAGTGCTAAGTATAAGAAAAGACTGAATAATAGGCAACATAGCACAAGAAATTAAAAAAAAATTTTCTTCACCTTGACACATGGAAATGGGCTAGTGAATAACTATTCGCAATATTTAAAAAATTGAAAACTGTCTTTAAAAAAAACATGATTCTTAAACTTTATGAAATGCGTCACTTATTTTAGAAAATACTAGCTTTTAAACATTTATCGAGAGAAAAATCTTTCAACACGAATATCACTGTTAATGTTCATTAACTGCGTCATTCATTCCAGGAATTTTATAGCTTTTATATAATTAT
>NC_046663.1:82149713-82168946 GCF_010883055.1 Belonocnema kinseyi
ATTATTATATGATTTTATAGCCAGTTTCAAGACTTAAAGGAAAAACAATTGTAGGGGCAAATGAAAATTGTTTTAATAATTTTAAAAAATCTTTAAAAAAATATGACTCACAACATTCTATAATTGTATCATTAATTCTAAAAAGAATAAATTTTCACGATACACAATGGAAAATTTCTCTAAGCAAATGAATATACTTCAAATAATGGCCAAATATGTTAAATAAGTAGTACACATTACTCTTGGAGAATTTTCTTCTTGGAGAATTCTCCAGGCGAACTACAAGGGGGTTGGAAAATAAAAATAAAAAGTTATTTAGCTATAAATTATTCTTCGAATATTTCTGAAGAAGGGACTAAACTTTAATTTACAAAAAATTATTAATAAGTAGTTCTACTTTACATTTTTGCAAAAACTGAGATTCCCCTATTTGAAATACCATGTTAATTTCAAAAGTCCATGGCATGGGTCAGTGTTGATCGATTTAAGAACAAAAATAGGGAATTTATTTTTCCGGAAACCTAACAAATTAGGGTGATTAATCACCAAATTCGGAAGTCTATTTTTTTATTTTTTGAACCACTCTTGAGAGATCAGAACCCAAAGGCCCTTGTCTTGCAAATTTTCTTGTTGATTTAAAATTTGGGTAGTTTTATGAGTAGTTTACAAGAATTGGATTTTTTTCATATCCTGCAGGGGGATGTCTTGGGTATAAATCATCAATCACGACTGTCTTTTTGTAATGCAATCAAATGATATGATGAGAGAAGTATGCTTGATTTAGCATGTTGGAAAGAGCCGGGTTTTTTACCGAATCATCCACGGACTGCAGCTTAAGGTGGGATCCGTACCACCAGAACCGCGGTAAAAGTACATAGAAAAATTTCCATTCGTATTGGCTCAGGGATTGATTGGCTAGCGCATGCAACTGGCACTAAAAATGATTGAATTATAAAATTTGAATCTCTTCAATCTAATCAATGGTACAAAAAGAAGAGAAAACGTATTGAAAAACCCGTTGAGAGGTTCATGAAATTCCGCATCGAGAGACCCATAATAATGAGATTTTGGACTTTTTAAAGAGAATATACCACTTGAAATGTTTTAAACAAAAATACAAGAATTTCTGAATCTTGAACCTTTACTTCAACTTATGGAATTAACTAAACAAGTTTAAGCAAAAGTCTAACATTCATCCTTGGAATTTTTAGAACCCTATTTTTGATTTGAGCAAGTGAAACTTTAGAAATCTTCAAAAGATCCCACGATATAACAACAAATTTCTCGTATATTTTTAGTCACATTTTTAGTCATATCTCGGAAACCCACAAATGTTTTTTTATGTTTTATGGATTAAAATGAAAAGTAATACATCAAAGACAGTAGGATATATATTTCTGATTTTTGCTACAACTTTCTTAGATCATGCCACAAGTTGAATTCGGGGTAAAAAATTCGAGAAATTCTTGCAATTTTTGAAACTTCTCACGTTGTATATTCTCTTCAAAAAGGTCAAAAATATATCTATTAAATGTAATTCGTAGTGGAATTTTATAAGTTTTCCAATCTGTTTTCTTAAGTTTCTTGCTGCCTTTTTGATCAAGTGATCACGTCTCAAAGTGAAAGCCCCAGTACTGAAGAGTGAATGGTGGCCCAGTAATATCCTATCCCTTAGTTTCCAAATAAGACAGCGGAATATATATATATATATATATAAGAAAGATGGTATTTTGTGACGTAAATGCTAATAACGGAAAACACTGATTCTCTGTCCCACGCAATGGTTGCAAAGTCAGCATTGGTTGCACCTGCCTCCCTTCTGTTTTTCCGTTAGTACAATGAGATTACGAATAATTATGGTTACCAAAGTCGCAAGAAAAGAACGTAATAAGGGTCTGTAGTATGTGGAACAATGCCTACTCACATCGGTATTGAAACCCTGCAGGCTTGTTTATAAATATAGGGCTTACTCAAGGTAGTGTAAGACCCTTCTTTCCAAGCTCTCCATTTCTTCCGAGAGTGAAAATGAGAATGAGAATGAGATCGAGAAAGACCCAGGGGATCCACCTGGCTCTAATTACGTCACCAAAATCGAGTTCCGTTACTCAAAGACATCCCCAGAATACGTCACGTGGACTGATGACTGACGCAAAACAGATTTCGAGGTTGAGAAATTTATTTGTGGTGCCGCTATAGAAGCCCCTCCACTCCCGATGAGGAAATTTGGATTTTGCCATTAATTTGTCATTTAAAAACTTCGGGTTTTAAATAAACTTGATACAGAAATGTTTTAAAGTGATTTAATTGAATGAAGAACAAATACGCGCACGATTATTAGTTTTATTACTTTTATTACTCAAACCCTTGAATTTTGAAAGGTTAAATTTAAACTGTTGAAAATTAAAGAAAATCGAAAACTCAATTATCAATTTTTCACGACAGTACAAGTCAGTTTTTTCAACAAAAACACCATTGTTCCAAATTGTAAATCTTCCTTGAAATTTAATTATTTTTGTTTAGAATAATCGGTTTACTGTGAAACACGTAAACATATTCTTAAATTGTTGAAATATTGTAACTGTTCTCTAAAATCTATATTCAAAACTGGCAGGTTAACTAAAAATTGTAGAAATAATTAAATTAATTTTTAAAATCTAACGATCTTTAACTAAAATTACTGATTTCTGATGTAAAAAGCCAACATATCCTAAAATCGTGAAAATTTTGTTCATGTTCTTTGAAATCTATTTTTTTTAAATACTTATTTCTGGCAAAAAACACTTAAAGAACCGAAATTCTTTAAAGTTTCTCAAACTTGTTCAAATTACAATAATTTTGATTTGAAAATACAAATTTCCGATATAACATTCCAAAGTAACATCAAATTGTATACAAATCATAAAACAGCTTTAAAATCTAACGATTTTTAAATGAAGATTTCAATTTCCGATAAAAAACACAATAAAAAAAGAAGACATTTTTTTAAGTCTGTAAATTTTATTATTAAAAGTACCAATTTCAAGTGATACATATACCAATATAACTAAAAGTTGATGAAAAATGGTCAATATTGTTTAAAATCTAAATGTTTGTTATTAAAAATACCAATAATTTCCAGCCAAAAACAATAAAGTAACTAAAAATTGTTCATAATTGTGAATATTTTGGGAATCTATTGATTTTTATTTAAAATAAAAAATGTCATGTGAAAAGCATGAATATTACCTGAAAATGTACAAATATTAAAAATCTTGTTCGAATTATAATGACTTTTGTTTTTAAATGCTAATTTTTATATAAACACTAAAGATGTATACAATTGTAAAAAAATAATTAACTTTCAAATTTTAATCATTTTGTTTAAAAAATGTGAATTTCTGGTAAAATACGTTAACAAAACCAAAAATCGTAAATTTATGAGAATATCTTACTCTTTTAAATCCAATAATTTTACTTTAAAAATATCCTTATTAAGAATCTTCATGATGATTGTTATTGAAAATGCTCATTTCTAATGCCAAAAAACAAGGATTGCGAGATTTTCGTTAAAACACTTTTATGGAAATCTCGAAAGAGATGTTCAATTTTGTGGAACAGAAATACAAATCTTTAATTTTTGGTTTCTTCTAAAATTTGGAATTTTCTACCAGTACCCTAAAATTTCATGAAGCCGAAATAAGTTAAAATTTTTTATTAACTGTAGAGTACTGGAAAAAGTTTCCAAATCACAAAAAAAATTATAAGGTAATTCATAGGACTTTGATTGGGAATATTGTTTAGATTATGAAAAAAGGTTGAAGAATTAATGGGGAAAAATCAGCCCGCTACGCGGGCACATTCTCGACGTAAGCTGCTGTTATTTATTATGATTGAAAAAAAACCACTAGCTCTGTCAGCACATTAGGTGTTTTCGCTTCTACTATCGGCTAACTTCACTTTGTTAAATGCTGAAGGGAAAACAGTGGGCCAAATACATGTAATTCCGTCCATTTTTGCCCTATTTTGCTAATATCTTCGTAAAAGCTCATTTTTTCCGTATAACTGTATTTAAAACATAGTTTTGATTTTTTAAGAACTATTTCATCACATAATAAAATGATAGAGGAGATGGCTCGAATATGACATATAGGGGTAGAACATGGCACACTGAATTTTTGGCAAACTAAAACCATTGGTACTCATTGGTACTTCATTGGCCTTAAATGTCTATTTATTATATTGTGAATGAAGTTTTATTCATAAATGTTGCTTACAGTAGTAAAGCAGAGTTAGTAGAATCATATTCTAAAGGAGATATAGAGACGCTTCTCCTTAGAGGTTATGATTTTTAAACATGAATATTTTGTAGACAGTGACTCGAATATGGCACACCAAGAGTGGCTCGAATATCGTACATTTTTTGGGCAAGAAAATCACAATTAGACATTATTCAACTTTTTGAATGTAACAAGAATGCCTTAATGTATTCTTGCGCTTAATGGATTTTCTGTGATGGATACAACACTTTACTAAAGGAGGAATCTTTGGTAGAGTGGACAGACAACAGCAAAACCAGCGACAACAGCAAAAGCGACAACACCGACAGCAATGACAAGAACGATAACGACGACGACAACGATACACAGACATTATCGTAAAACGGTTTTTTTTGTCAGATTCAGGCAGTCTCGAAACGTGGAGATTTGAAGAAATACGCTCTAATCAATTTTCACATAAAAACAATACCTTCTCATTATGATGAGAATGTGAAAATATTAAAGTTTAAACACGATTTCTCACAAGGATGCTGATTATTTTTCAAATGTGCTTTCAATTTTATATGTCCCACATTCGAATATCTCTCGCATGTCAATGGATTTCTTTGTAAAGTAAACTTTTGTCGATCGTTTACGATCAGAGATGGTGTCATAAATATCTTTCGGTAACCTTCGACCTGGTTCCAAAATTTGACAATAGGTTGACGGTGTCGGTTGTGGAAACTTTTCAGGGCGAAGGGATAATCGCGAGGGTAGTTTATTTGAAAATTTGAATCCCCCCTCCTTCTCTTAGTGAAGAAGACCAGTCGTTTCGAGAGCCGGACATAAACAAAAAGAGAGACTGTGGGGTGTTTGAGCAGAGGGTCGCGGCCGATAAATCGCCGTGATGTAAATCCGACAAAAGCACCGACGGCGAGGCGACGTCCCGTGAGAAGACATGTAGGGAGAATCACCCTCTTTTCCACTCCATTCCTTATCCAGTCACCCCTTCGGCAGGAACTGTGGGAATTGAGAACAGCTGAAACAGGAAGTAAAAGAAAATTCGCTTTACCCCAACCTACTCCCCCTGATTTCTTTATGATTTCTTGATAAGCCTTGTTTAACAACATGGATTATAATGCAGGTAGCATTGTGATCTAAAGGGCCGCCCATAAAATAACTTATCAATTTGAAGGGGGAGGGGTTCAAATAAAAAACTATATTTGGTAATAGGACTGGAAAGCTCAACGAGAGTAACGCTAAGAACTTAGATAACATTTAGTATGTTTCCTGACGATTTTAAACCATAATAGCTTAATGAATTTAAAAAATAACTGTTATATTTCAGTCCTCAAACTCTTTTACCTTTACCCTCTTTTCCAAGGTTTTCAAGAAAGTTTAAGTTTTTCTAATTTTTTCGCTTGAATGTGAACTGAATTAATAGAACCCAATAAGGAAAGCTAAGAGTTTTGGTTGAAAAGTCTACTGTTCGGTTAAAAATTTAATTATTTTGTTAAGAATTCAACTGTTGTGTTACGTAGTCATCTGTTTTGCTAAAAAAGTCAACTATATTTGGTTGGAAGCTGCACTATTTTGTTTAAAATTAATTTCTTTAGTTGATGATTCATCTCTTTGGTTGAAAACTTAACTATTTTAACTTTATAAAATTGATCCTCCTGGTGAAAAAGTCATCTTTTTGGTTGAATGATGAACTCTGCTGTTGAAGTTTTGTCGCTTCGGATGAAAATTAAATATTTTGTTGAAAATACGTTTTTTATTTTGGTTAAGAATTGTTTTTGTTAACAGAAAATGTAACTCTACTACATTTGGTTCAAAACCATAAATGTATCTTTACTTCAGTTCCTTCAAAATTTGAATTTTTTTCTTTAAAAACCAGCTGCTTAGTTTAAGGTTAAATTACTTTTTTTCATTCATTTTTTACGTCCGAGATTCGTAATTTTATTTGAAAATTGTTAATTAAAAATTTAGTTAAATTTGCGTATTTAGTTCTAAATTAGACAGTTTTGCAGAAAATTTGGCTTTTTGGTTCAAAAATTTATCAGTTTGGTACAAAATTAAACTATTTAGTTGATATTAACTTTTTCTTTGAAAATATATATATATATATATATATATTTAAGATTTAACTTTCATGTTTTCATATGTGTTTGGAAATTTTTTCTCTTTATAGAAACCTAATCGTCTTGGTTAAGAAATTCATCCTTTTTGGTTAAACATGAAACTATTTGGCTGAAAATTATTCTCTTTCGGTTAAAGATTCAATATTTTTGTTAAAATTTGCCTTTCTGGCTTGAAACTTCATCTGTTTTTTCTTGAATTTAAATACTTTTTGTTTAAATATTAGACCATTTGGTTGAAAATGTACCTTCGTAGGTTGAAAATTCAACCATTTTGATAAAGTCATCCTGTTAGGACAAAAATTCAACATCATTGGTTGTAAACGAACTTTTTTCTTGAAGCTTCAACTGTCTTTGAAAAAAATGATACTTTTTGCTTTAAAATTTAAATATTTCTTTAACATTTTAACTATTTTGATAAAAGTTCTTTTAATGGAAAAGGTGGAGAAAATTCTAGTTTTTTATAATTATCTTACATTATAAAGAACATTGATAAAAATTTGTTTCCTTTAGACGTAATATCTCAATTATTCAAACAATTATTATTAGATAGAACAATTTGTTTCATTATGTTATGGATAGTTCCTTTTTTCTAATAGGACTAATGAGGCATTTAATTTATGCATTAAGAATATAATGAAAAAAATTGTTTAGGAATATAATAATTTTTTAACAATTGATGTATAACTTTTTCATCATAAGTCGCATGATGCAAAGATATTGTAAAACATAGAGTTTTCTCCATCTTTCCAAAAAAAAGAGAAGTGAATTATTAATTTTCAAACATTTAGCAATGTCTTTAACAAAAAAATATTATTTCTATCATTCATTAAGTGTGTAATTAGTTCAATAAAACAGCACATTTTTTATTTGGTGAAAAAAAGGAAGGAAATGGAAATTGTTTGAACAATTGCGAAAAGTCTTTTAAAAGAAGTATTATTCCTAAAAATCATTGTATATATATTAAAAATTTGTCACAGGGACAAGCGCAGGATTTTACTGAGAGCGGGTGCTAATCTGAAAAATTGCACCAGCTCCCAGCGAAATCGCGGTAAAATTTCAGCCACAACCACGTTTCACGACCGTGAGATAGGTGGTTACAGTCTGTAACGGAATCAATACGAAGATCCGGCAAAAGTTTAATGCACCCTGAGAACACGGAGCGATCCAAGAACTACCGCCTTTTGCATTTTTCCCGCCAGTGTTTTAGCATATTGTTGACATGCAGGGATGCTTTTCAGGCTATTAACGAGTGAAAGCTGGGCACCTCCAAGAGAGCCGATGATAAGGACGCTTAGTTTAACAGAATATTCCGGATACAATCGTTGCAACTCCTTTATAAGGTCTCTATATGTCTCTTTCTTTTCATTCTCCTTAACTATGATGTTTTTGTCAGCTGGTGCCGAAAATTCGATAACGAACATGGTTCGCTTCTCGAAGTCAAGAAGAACCATGTCAGGCCTCGAGTTAGCAACAGAAACAATTGTCGAGAATATAAAGTTCCAGTATATGCGGCACTTCCCATTCTCGACAATTGACTCGATTTCCCTAGGAGCTTTTAGAGGAGTGATATTAAGGTTAATGCCGTAAGAGTGACATAGATGGCAATAAAGCACTTTTAGTTCCACATTGTGCCTTTGGATGTAGGTCATTCCCGCACGAGTTGGACAACTAGATAGTATGTGAGCTAAATGCTCGGGGTGTGCATGGCACACCCTGCAGCTATCATCGGGAATGTCTTGGCTCAAAATGTGGCGACGTTATATTAAGGTGTAAATGACACCGTCTTGGCATGCCACAATGAAACCCTCCTTACCAGACTTCAATCCGGGCGATTCAAGGAAAGCAAACATTAGCTAACACGACATTGTCTGATCCTCCACATTTCTGTGGAAGATACCGTGCAGCCTCTTATCGAGGAGCTGTTCACGAAAGTTTTTCTCTTGTGCTTTCTTAATCCGGGTTTTCAGAAGTGAGTACTCGAAATAGATAAGATTTGATGCATTTTGCTCACCCCTAATACTGAAGTTAAGTCCAAGTGTTTCAGCAGGCTCCTCCGCTGCTTTGTACAGAAACGCTCCTTTGCCCACTTCTTCGTGAATCCTGACCATTTTAAGAAGAGGGTCTCTTCCATTTGCGACTCTATGTGCTTTACCCAGAATAATCTTGTTGTGAAGACATTCAAGGCTCAATATTTCGCGACCACCTTGACGGCATGCGATGTACAGTCGCGGAACAGAAGACTTACAATAAACCTGTTTCTATATATATATATATGAATTGTTTAATGAATTGAAAAATGATCTAATAGAATAATATTATTGCCAAAATTCACTTACTGTGTTATTAATCTTAAAAAAAAAAAATTATTATGCTTTTCGGTTAAAAAATAATTAAAAATAGTAATAATTGTTTAAGCAATTAAAAATGAGTTTAAAAATACTTTAAAAATTGTCACTTACAGACGAAACGGCTATTTTGACCAATACAAAGAGGTGGGGCGTCCAGTTTAAAAGTTAAGACGGGAAGTTGTTATTTAAGCATTTCCCAAGAAGTGACTGAAATATGCGTCTTAAAAAGTTAATAAGAAGTAGTTGTGGGAATTTTTGTTGTTCTATTTTATTATTCCACAATCTTTAAACCGCTTATTAAATATTTTTTTAAGTTAGCAATTATGAAAAAAGATCTATCTATCGCACTTGTCATTGAACAGCTTTCGAAAATTTTTATCTTTATTTTATAAACAAGAAACAAAAAAATTTCTAAGAATTTTAACGTTTTTCAAGAAAAATTTTCCTCATTTCTACAATTGTCAACTTTCTTTGACAAAGTTTGGTTAGTTCGGAATTTACATTCATGTACTCAAAGATGAATAAAAATTTTGTATTGTAAAACTTTTACCACCTGACGAGTGGCTTCCATGGAAGGAGAAACAAAGAAATATAATTTACAAAAAATGTTACAAGTGAGTTTGTTTATTTTTTTTTAATTTCACCTTTCTTTTTAGCGAGATTTACCTAGATATGATTCCTTAATATCACTTATCTATAAAAAACCGTTAAATAAAGATATAAAAATTAAATAAGTCTCAAAAAGAAGCCAACTAACAAGTATATCTAATTATTTAAAATTTGGAATTATAATAAGGTTAAACTATATTTAAGTGCCCTATGCCAAGCATTTATTATTGCTAAATACTGTTCCAAACATAGCTTACAAATTAGCTACAACCTGTAACGTTTATTGCCTCATTCTTTTCCTTTTCTGGCGAAAACCGTTCCCAAATGCTAAAAAGGTTAAATTTGTTTGACACCTTCATTCCCACCTGTTTCTTAATTGCCTGCAAAGACCGCCAAATCACGTCTATCATAAATTTATTTTTGCAACTTTTATTCAATTAACGCAACTAAAAAGCGAAAATGGCCAATTTAATGTTCATAGACGGAGAAAAAAATAGCATTGAATCAAGAAAATAGAGTACAGAAAATTTGGTTTCGTTTGTATTCGTATTAATAGTTTCTTTATTGAATGCTAATTTTTTCTCTCACAGTAATGACTGTTTCTCCACAACTCTCTAACTATGTTAGACTTAAAAAATTCAAACAATAATCAAAAAAAAAAGATGATGATGAATTGATTAACTTAACTTTTGTTTAGATAATTTGCAAACAAAGTAAAAAATGTTTAAGATTAATTCTGGAAAAACTTAAAAATTAAGCTTTCTAAATTTGTACATTTTCAAATTAGCAGCCTTTCAAATTGAACAAATCACAATATCAAAGTCCAAAAATGAAACAATTCCCAAATGAAAATCATTTCAAAATTATTTTGTCTTAAACTAAAAACTATAAAAATTGGGTTTGAAGTTGAACGTACGGGCAAGTCCGTAAGAAAAGCGATAATTGAAAATGCTCTTTGGCGAATTAGAGAGTGACACTTAAAAGTGTCTGGATAGATGTTTCGACTATTAGAATTAATAAAATTTGAGATAAAAAACTGCATTGACCGTTTAACCTCTAACAACAAAAAGTTAAAGTATTAAATATTTCCAGATTGGAATTGAATTTCAAACGCAACAATTTTTAAATAAAAAGGTTCTTCATATAACTTTCTAATATTTAATGTGAGATTGTTAACAGGGTCCCATAGCTTTCTTTACCTTTCAACATTTAAAAATCAGAATTCTGAATTTTCGCTATTAAGGAATTAATAATTTCTTTAAATATTGAGGCTTACATTTAAAGCCTTTTTATTTTTCACTTTTTCAATTTAAAACCTTATTAAATACTTTATTTAGAATTTTTTATATTTTAAGCTTTCCACAATTGATAATAAGATAGAAGTTATTCAATTCCAAATCAACGCCATTTATCTTTTAATTTTTAAGTAAATAAGTCCTGAACATGTTTAGCTGATAATTGTTTTAATTATAAAATGTTCTATTTGGCATTACCATGGTGCAATAAAGTTTTAACTGTTTAGAACTACAATTTCCGTTTGAAACAATATGATTTTTTTTGGTATGGGGTAGTCCATACGTAACGCTCTTTTTACGATTTTAGGACCCTTCCCTTTGTTTTTTTTTCACTACCGTATCCATAGACACACCCCCCCTCCCCACTGTTACGTATAACTTTCAGTAATATGATTTTTTTACTATAAATACAGTGTTTTCTATGTGTGCAGAAATAATTGACAATTTTGTATGTGTATAACTTTCGATAAAATATAATAATATAAAATCATATTTAGAAAAATTGTTTTTCTTTTTATATCATAATTTTATGGAAAATATAAATAAAATTACATTTTTTGTCTATGTGCTAAGTTAACAACTTTGCTCACGTTAAAAAAATGGTGTGTTTTTTTCCTTACAAATATAATTAATTTGAGTAAAAACACTTGGAAAAATTATAATAAGTATTTCATTTAACGAAATACAAAAAAAAGGAATTTTTGTTAAGATTAAAAAAAAATAATTTTTTGTAAATTATTATTCTATATTATTTTTTGTTGTCGAATACTGTAAACATACCAAATTCACAATAATATTTGAACCTATAGAAAAAGTTTTTAATTTTTCAAACATAAAAAACTTTTAAACCTTTCTGTTGTGGCTAGAAGCCATAATTAAATTTTTGTTTAAATTTCGGATTAAGTTTGGTATAGATGGAGGATACCTCAAAACAGATTTAAAAAAGTTGTGTATTCCTCTTTACCGTTTTATGTTATTTTACTAGTTTATAAACTTTAATTTCAATCACTAATTTTAAAGAATATAATGTAACATAATTTTTTGATTATCACACATAAAATACTGAGGGTACAAAATTTTTCAGCTAATTGGTCAAGCAGGTTAAATACGAGGTAGCTATTCCAAACTGAGGTAAACTTTCCGTGATGAATCGCCGATATATCCGTCGGATTCCGCTGAAGGCAGCACGTTACAGGCGCGTGCAACGAAAAGTATACCTCAGTTCGCTGTAATTAGCTTGCACGATTATCTGTAACGCTTTGTGCCTCCAGTTTATTTTATGAATAATAAGTCATATTAAAAGTGATTTTTTAGTTTTTAATATTAAAAATTTATATACAACTATAGTACCTAATATTTTAAAGACATCGCAGTTATATCAGTTCCTTTAATAAATAAAAATATATTTTAGACATGGTAAATCAATATGATTTTAATTTTTAATTCTGTGCTACTAAAACTTGTTCTTATGTATGAGTCTTCAGAGAGTTAAGACTTTAGGTGTTAGGATAAGCTTGGGCGAGACTGCCGCGTGTGAGTAATTAGAGTCTCGGTGTTAATTCGATGACGGAATACACAGATAACACGAGACATTTTTCTGTTTGCGTAAACAGGAATGTCGACGCGTAGGAGGAGTTCTTTGCTTGCGAAATTCTGAAGTCTTCCGCGAATCTTTCACACTTAAAGACTTATTTATTTAAATTAAAAAATCGATACCCAAGAATGAATACTTATTTTGTTTAACAGTAGAAGGCATTTTACGCTCATTAATTAAAAATATATATTAAATCTTACGTAAGTACATAATTTACGTTGTAAATATTTGAAAAAGATTAAATAACTTTCGTTTAATATTTTAAGAGAATGTATTGTGCAAACTGTATTTTTCTTTAAAAATCAGAAATATTTGAAAAAAAGAGAAGGAGATATGAATTAAATTTTACAACCGATGAACATAATGGACTGTTCATAAATCACATCATTAATTTTGACCTATCCCCCTGCGCCCCGCTGAGGCCGATGGTTTTGTCCCGCGCTCCCTCCCTTTGGTCACGTAGTCGTTGTCTAAAATCGGATTTAACGTTTACTCTGCGTTTCTTTGTGATTCAAGAATTTTAAATCCAAAAGGACACATTTTTAACAAAATGTTGCATTTTTGAACAAAAAGAAAAACTTTATTAAACAGATGAATTTTTAAAAAATAAATTAAATTTTTAATCTAATAGTAACATTTAAACCTACAAAGATGCATTTTCAACCATGTGGTCGAATTTTCAACGACAAAATTAATTGTCAACCAAAAAGTCAGATTTCCAACATAATGGATCAACTTTCAAGCGATAGTTACTACTTTTTTAGAAAATAGTTGAATTTTAAACCCGAAAAGTTGAATTTTCAATAAAAAACTTCGTTTTCAATCAAGGAACATAAATTATTGTCACAAAATCACGAATTCTTAAATTTCCAGTTTTAAAAATTAATTTTCAGAAAAGAACGAATTTTCAACCAGCTTGGTTCAACCATAAATTACGAATTTTTAATAAAACGTTTGAATCCTTAACCATATATATAAATTTTTAACAAAGAAGATAAATTTTCTACCAAAAAACGAATTTTCCACAAAGAAATTAAGTTTTTTAGCTAAAAAGTCTAATTTTGTAGAAAATAGTTTATCTATAAACCTGAAATAATAACTGGTCAACATGAAGCTTAATTTGCAATCAAGAATTATGCGTTTTCAACCAAGCAGTTACATTTTCAACTTGAAAATATAAATCTTCTACCAACAATGGAATGGCCATATTTTCAAATAAAATAAATTAATATTCAATAAACAAAACTGTTTGATTTCATACATTCAAATTGAAACACAAAAGTACAATTCCTAAAAAAATGCCTACTAAATAGTTAATTTTTCAAATAATTAGTTTATTTGTTGTAAAAGAAGTTGAATTATTAACCAAGATATAAATAAAAAGAAAGTTAATTTTTCACTTAATAGTTGTACTTTCAACTGAAAATACAAAATTTTAATATAGTAATTGAATCATGAACAAAAGCAGATTCAATTTTAACCAAGCAGTTGCTCTTTTAACCAAAAAGGCTAAATTTTGATGAAAAAATAAGAATTTTCAATAAAATACATGAATTTTCAAAAATAAAATATCAGTTTTCAATTAAAAAGTATAAATTTGGAACTAAAAATGGAATAGTTACATCTTTATTTTAAAAAATTCATGTGTAAAAGTACAAAAACGAATTTTCAGGGTAGTAGTTAAATTTGAAACCGTATAGTAGAATTTTCAATCAAAAGAGATGAATTCTTAAACACAAATATAACGGTAGAGATTTTAATTCAAAATAATAACTGTCAACCAAAAATATTTTGATTTTCTGAATGGGTTCTATTAATTTAGTACACATTTAAGCGAACTAAATGTTATTTAAATTCATAAACTTACTTCCACTGACCATCCTCCTCCTCTACCTGTCACCAAACGTAGTTTTTTTAGACCCCCCCTCCCCCTGATCGATAACGTAGTTAATGGATAGTCCCTAAGACATGAATCGAACTCTAAGGAATCGCATGAGGAAACTGTGCAACACAATTTCATTCATTAAAAGAATTCATTTCTGAATAATTGAAGCAATTATTCAGCGTCGAAGATCCAGCTCGACTAAACAAACGATTCGAACTTCGACGTCTGAATTATTGCGACGAGTCGTTCAATGGAATCCGATAAAATCATTCAATCGACAAGTTCTCTAAGAAATTTGCATACTTATTGCTGGAAAGCACGATTAGTCTCTTTCGCTCTCTTATCTGTCTCTTTTCTTCTTCAGTGCTGAGCTCCTCCTCCTGATTACCACATTCAATACTCCCTTGGTCGTTTAAACGAATTATCTGTACATGCATGCTGCATGTAAGGTTACACTTATGTGCACTTTGCAATAGGTGTGCGCACGCATTTTGCGTACGAAGATATCAACAGGTGTTGGTTTATGGTGCCGCATGCAGACCGTGGGCACCGACATCGATTTCGATGCAATTTAGATAACCGAAAGCGATTCGACAATTCGACCGCGTCCCGCGCTTCGATAAAAGCTCGCCGGCTGACCGGACGCACTCTAAATTACGACCGGGTTCATGTATTTGGAATAGGTTAGTCCAAAAATGCATTTTCGAAAATTGTTTAAAGAATTTTCATGCATTTCATCCCATTCCCAATTTATTTCTTAGGTTTTCTAACCTATAAAACATTAATTAGGTCATTTCCTCTATTACATCTCCTTCCCTAGGGCACAGGGTAAAGTTGGCTAGGCTACGGGGTAAAATCGACTGGAATATGTGGTAAAGTCGCCTTAAGTACCGGGTATTTTCGACTAGGATAGGGGTGAAGACAATTAGAATACGGGGTAGAATGGGCTAAAGTACGGAGTAATGTCGGCCAAGGTCTGGGTTAAAGACGGATATTGTACGGGATAAAGCCTGGTACGGTACAGGGTAAAAGGATCTAGGGTACAGAGTGAAGTTACCTGGAGTACTGGGTGAACTCGTGTAGTATACGTGGTAAAATCAGCTAGGGTACGGTGTAAAGTGGCTAATGATACAGAGTAAATTCGGCTAGGTTACGGGGTAAAGTCGTCTAGAGTACAGGGAAAAGTCAGGTAAAAGTCAGGTACGGATTAAGTACGGGTAGGGCACAGGGTGAAGTTGGTCAGAGAACGGGATAATGTCGGCTAGGGGATGGAGTAAAGTACGTAGACCAAGGTACGCGGTAAGTTGGTCCAGGCTACAGTGTCAACTTGGGCAACGTAAGGGGTAAAGTCAGTCAGCTAATGGGTAAAGTTGGCTAGGGTACGGGGTAAAGTACGGTGAGCAGATAAAGTACAACGGACAAACACCCAACCGAAAGTCTAAGGGTTTCTGCCTGTTCTACGAAATCCTAATAATTTTTGTTTGTTTAAAAAAATTGATAAATACAGGTCTAGCAAGCCCCATTTAGTTTAAGACGTATTTCCCACGAGAAGAAACAAAAGTTTTTGTAAATTTCATTAAGAATCATCAATATTAGGTGTCGAGTTAACCGTCAACGTTTTTTAAATTTGTTTACTTTTCGCCCACATTTTAATCAGGGTAAGGAAATAATCAACTAAAGTAACAAACATAATTGCTTAAACAGTTTATTATAATTTCTAATATTATTTTCTTTGAGTAATGCAAGAAAGTTTCGGTTTTTTCTGAAATTTCCACATTTTTGGCAACTTTTTAGTAAACCTGAAGAAATAATTAACGAAAGATAAGAAAGTAGGCGTTGAAATAATGAACTATTTTTTAAAACTATCTTTTCTTAGACATGATAGAAAATTACGGTTTTCTTTCAAATCTTTAACTATTATTTGGCTTTTAAGGTATAAACAAATAATAAATAAACATCAAAGAGTATGATTTTGTTACGTTCTCAAGCACTTGAGTATAATGTATATCTATATTATCATAGATGAAGACTTCTTTTCTTCCAGTGAGGGGGGGGGGGGGTTAATAGTGAAGAGTGTGCAGTTCCAAATTTTTATTTTCAACTTTGTAAAATAATTTGTTCAGGTTAAAATTACTATTTTTAAAACATGAAAAGAGTGAAAATGCTTAATTTCGAAAAAATGCAATATTATTAGAAAAATGATTCTCTTTAATGTTTATTTATTATTTGTTTACACCTTTCTTAAGTGAAAAAATAAAATTTTTAAAATTAGAACAATGTCGACTTTTCAACTTTACTTTAAGATACACGTGCTATGAAAAAAAACAATTTCTTTAAAGAATTTATTTGAAAATCTATTTATTAGTAGAAAGTATTATATATTATAAGGAACAGTGTGTTTAGAAAAAGCAGCAAAACATAATAATAAGCATCAAAAACTTGAAAATCTTAATTTTGCTTAATTTTGAAGTTTAACTTGTCGTGACTGATATTGACGATTCTTAATTAAATTTACCAAACGTCTTTTTTACGGGAAATGCGTGTTAAAGTTCATGATTTTTGTGGAACTTCTAAATATTATTGTTTAAAAACGAGTTCAGTTTGTTTGTAAATCCGAGTAATGATCGTGACGACTCTTTGAAATCCCATAACTGATGTATCAACTAAATCATATTCAAAATAGGGTAATTTTTCATTTGAAACATTTAAAATTAAACAAATTTAGATTTAAATGTTGAATATTGCACAAGTTTCGAATTCAAAGAATCTTAACAATGAGGTAAATAAATTTGATCTCAAGACGTAGAAAATAAGGTGCTATTTCAGATCGATACAATTTTACAAGTCTCAAAAATTAAAAAAAGTTCAAATCAGAAGTTTTTGAATTTGTATACTTGCAAAATAATAAAAATTTTCTTTCAAAACCTCCCATTATTAATAACGCCGGCACACAAAAAAGTGGTCTGTCCGACAGACTACACTAGCATATCTATATGTTTTTGGAGTCGCTGAATTCGAATTCAGTGTCCAAATAACCAAGTTGGCTCGTATTTTTCTGAAAAACGAAAAAATAGACGTAAAATCGACAAAAACAGCGATTTTTTAGGTATATTTTTGAAAAAAAAAAATTTTTCTCGCCCGGTGGATTTAACCAACATATTTATATGTCATTTGGGTCGCTGAATTCGAATCTAAGGTCCAAATAACCAATTTGGCTAATACTTTTTCGAAAACCGCAAAATATATGTAAAATCGGCGAATACAGCGATTTTGTATACTTTTGCAACAAAAAAATTTCTCATGCCCGGTGGTGTAAATCAGCATATCCTTATGTTTTGGGGGTCGCTGAATCCGAATCCGGGGTCAAAATAACCCATTCGGCTCATATTTGATCGAAAAATGCAAAAATAGTGGTAAAATAGTTGAAAATAGCGGTTTTTCGTGCATATTTTAGCAACAAAAACATATCTTCTTCCCCGGGGGACTTATCCAATATATCCTTAAGTTTTTGGGGTCACTGATACTGAATCCGGGGTTCAAATAACCCAGTTGGCTCATATTTTATTGAAAAACGCAAAATTAGACATAAGATCGACGAAACCTTTAAACCTTTATCTTTCTCAACTGGGATTGTCGTTCACTGTAGATTCCCTTTCCGTCGCACGTTTCGGGGTTTTTAATCTGCGTTAGCCTCCTTGCATGGCAATAGTAGGATTTTTTGTAAATAAGTTTTATTTACTTTTAGCGTTACCCAGGAAAAACGACATAGACGTAGTAAATTCTGCTCCCTTTGGGGTGCTTTATTACCGTGAATCCCCTTGCCCATCACACTTATAGGGTTCTTTTAATTTTAATATTTCTTTATATCGCTTGTATCGAACGCTTTTGTCCTCAAAATACCTACGTAGTGGGTTTCGCTTTCGTTTGGTACCTTGATTGACTTGATCTCGTTTTAAACTCCAACAGTAAGTCAGCCATCATGTTGATTTCCCAACATCCCTGATATCGCCTCTCCATCTCTTTTATATCCTGGTGGAAACGTTCGCCATGCTCTTCAATAAAGTTTGCCAGGTTGTCTGGAAACTTATTTATATGCGAATGAAGAAAATGTAGCTTCAAATTCATAAGGCAGCCTGGTTTACCAAAGTTTGTTACCATTTCTGAAACCACATTTTGATAGTCTGGACTTTTCGTATTACCTAAAAAGTTTTTTACCACATTTTTAAAACTAAGCCAGGCATCTTTTTCACTGTCACACATTTTTGTAAGAAAATCTGGATCCTGCAACATTTTTCTTACCTGCGGTCCATCGAAGATCCCCTCTTTTATTTTTCCTTTGGAAAGTTGTGGAAATTGATCTTCCAAATAAGCATAGCAATCTACATC
The DNA here is from genome assembly GCF_010883055.1 of Belonocnema kinseyi. Classification (NCBI taxonomy): domain Eukaryota; kingdom Metazoa; phylum Arthropoda; class Insecta; order Hymenoptera; family Cynipidae; genus Belonocnema; species Belonocnema kinseyi. The sequence continues at coordinate 82,168,207 of NC_046663.1, forward strand.
CTTGTCAAGCGCTTTGAAAAAAACTGTTTCATAAGACCCAGCTTTATATGAATGGGCGGAATCAAAATTTTTTTTAGGTCAACTAGAGGATCTTCAATTATATATTTTTGTACTTGCTAAAACGATGTTCTTTTTGGCCATCTTTTTTTTTGTAATGACGAACGCGATCTCCACTGTCCCATAAGCACAAGTAACAAAGTGTTTTTGTATACCCTGATTGCTGACATAAAACGATTCCAAGAATTTTGAGATTCCCGCAAATTGTCCACTTATAAGTTGAGTAATTAATTTTTTCCAGGAACCCCGGATTCAGAATCAGTGACTTCAAAATCATAAGGATATGCTGGATAAGTCCACCGGGGATGAAGATATATTTTTTTTGCAAAATATACACGAAAAATCGCTGTTTTCGGCGATTTACCTCTATTTTTGCATTTTTCGATCAAATATTAGTCAACTGGGTTATTTTGACTCCGGATTCGAATTTAGCGACCCCAAAAACATAAGAATATGCTGATTTAAACCACCGTGCATGAAAAATTTTATTGTTGCAAAAGTATACAAGAAAAATCGCTGTATTCGCCGATTTTACGTCTATGTTTGCGATTTTCGAAAAAGTATGAGCCAAATTGGTTATTTTGGCCTTAGATTTGAATTCAGCGACCCAAAAGACGTATAAATATGTTGGTTAAGCCCACCGGGCGAGAAAATATATTTTTTTTTTTTTTCGCAAAAATATA
>NC_046663.1:82169046-82170928 GCF_010883055.1 Belonocnema kinseyi
AGTGTTGTCTGTCGGACAGACAACTTGTTTTTTGTATGCCGGTGTAATATTAGTACTATGCATTAAAAATTAAAAATTAGTAAATTCGAATGGTTTGGAATTTAACAATTTTAAACTTAAAGTATTTGAAAACTGAATTATTTTATACTTAAAGATCTTATATTAGAATCATATAAAATAAAGTGTACTTCGTATTGGATTTGTGAATTTTTAATTTGCCAAAAATTAAAAATTGTAATGATTTTATCTTTATATCGAGTCTTTGGAAATACCCCAATTTCTTTCATTAAATCAAAATTAGAAAAAAAATTGAAAATCGATAAACAAAAGGATTTTTTGCTTAAAATGACATCAGTTTATCAATTGTAATTGATTTTATATATATAATTCTACCACATTCAATGACTCAATTTAAATTTGGATTTTAAAAACTTAAATTTGAAAGATAAGAGATTTTTTTATAGATTTGGTAGACCGTGCCATAAAGAAGTGTGATTTTTTAAATCACGAGCGTTGAAATTTTACGGAGATAAAAGGATATTGATGCTTGTATGTTATTAGAGCAACACGTACATTATCTTTTGTTTCACACTTGGTGGGCATAAGAATCACCCACCTGAAAACTGCCTACAACAAATAATCAACCTTTTATTTTTACTTTGCATTGTCGTTGCAGTATGTTAGCATTTCACTTTTATACCCTGTATCGTTAAATAATTTTTACTTAATCATACTTTTGAATTAATTAGGCAACTAAAATTATAAAAACAATCAAAAATTGTATACGTGTGCCTCGCATTATAATCATAGACAAAAAGTGTGACAAAATTGGATTATTTTTATTACTGCTCTTAACAAAAACAGGGGGTCATCACAACTACCCCTGTCCCCTAGTTAGAATCCGTAAGTTTCAACCCCCGCTCCTTTTTATTTTACTGTTTCTCATGAATAAAAAAAGTGGTTAAAATGAACCAAAAAGGAGGAATTAAAAATTACTTTTTTTTTGAATTTGCAACCAAGAAGATTAATTTTCTACTAAAAATGTCAGCTCATCAAAATACATCAATTTTCAACCATATAGTTGTATTTTCCATCTAGAAGATTGAGTTCTTATGATGAAGAAGGAATTGCAACAAAAAACAAGCAATTGAATCATTAAACTAGAGATGATTAATTTTTAACAAAATGCTTCAATTTTCTTTTGACATATATTTCTATAAAAAAGAGTAATTTTGAAAAAAATAAATATATATATATGTAACCAAATAGTGCAATTTTATACCAAGAAATTTAAATTTCGACCAAAAATTGATTAGTTAAATTTTGTTGTAAGAGAAATAGTTCTCAAGAATGTAGTTGTGAATTTTTCAGAAATAATGTTAATTTTCAAATAAAATTTCAAATTTTTTTATGGGGTTTTATCGATTCCGTTCAAATTTTCAGTGAAAAATAAGAGAAATAGGGAAAAGACTGTGAAGACTGCGATAAACAAATAAGAATTTTCATCATTTATATACTGAAAAATAAAAGTTACAATAAACATTTAAGTTAATTTTTAATGCATTTAAAATATTTGAATATAAAACTAAAAATATTGTTTCGAAAATAAAGTTAAATTTTTAATACACACTTTTCGATTTTGGACTACACACTTTTAAATTTAAAATAAACAAAGTGTTTCAGACCGAGAAACATTTTAGGTCTTCAAGAATTTATAAAATTGTAGGTTTGCAAAACTTAATGCTTATTCTTATTAACACATTTAATTAACAGTTTTCATTTTATAGGTATGATTATTCCTTAGGTTTATAAATTGTTAGTAAAATTCAGGAGAGGGCGAAGCAAATCTCACAGTATCTTATATGAGGAGGATGTGGGGGGG
>NC_046663.1:82171028-82181815 GCF_010883055.1 Belonocnema kinseyi
CCCCCCCCCCCACATACACACTTAAAAGACCATGCACAATTCACACTAGTCACAATCAATATGTAAAGCGTCTACTCATAATGAAGTGATTTTATGACCACGACTTCAGAATTAGTCACTTCCTGCACCCTATACATGCCTCGAAAAGCCATAATGCCGTGACTGTATCAGAAGAATTGGTTTTATTTGTTTACTATTCATACATTTGGACGATTTAAAAAAAATATATATCCTAGTTCACAGAAAAAAACCTGTAATCAATATCTGCAACAAAAATGATCTTCACGTTGTAATATTTATCCGGCACATTGGGTATGGTTACTATGTCAACTTTATTGTATCGTCTTTTGTTTCGATGCGAAAATATTCAATCTTACCCACTTGCATACATGAACAATAGTAAAATCGGAAGTATTACGTATTAACGAATTCCAACGTTCCATGCAATGAAGGATTTCAGAGTATTATTTTTGCACCCTAGAATATTATTTACCTAAGAACAACAAGGTATATATGTGTGGAATCTCGCCCACATCCCACGTTGTTAGTAGTTGTTAGTAGTTAGTAAATTCAAAATCTGTACACGAACCTGAGCAATTTTTTCCTTTCCCAGGGTTTTGAAAGCCACAGTCAGTTCATTTGATCCAAAAAGTTTTCAATATTCAGATGCTAAATCTGTAAGAATCACAAGGTTCATAGTTTTGGAACACTTCTTCCTGCTTGTCCTGCTAGGAACCAGCCGTTTCTATAAAGTACTCGTATGATACCCTCAGGTACTATTTGGTTTACCGACATACAGACACCGACAAAATTGTATCATTTTTTATATCTGTGAGAAAACGTAAGTTCTTTTAAAAACCATATGTCGAAAATTTGGACTATCCCATTGCACTCTAATGAATGAGAATGTAAAACTCGTGAATAAGTACAGGGCAGGTTATCCGAGTAAGTGAAAGAGAATCAGCATCGATATTCGATAGTTTTAATCGAAAGTCAGTGGTTATGTCAATGCATCCAAGCCTATCTCATTGCGGTCGCACTTTATGAGAACAAGAAAAACGCCAACGCAAAACCCGCACGATTCGCTCAAAAGAGCAGACCGTGCCCTCTTCTTCTTCACCGATATATGTACGTACAGATATAATACCTCTTCCCGAATGCTTCTTTGCGGTTCCATTGTCGAACGTTTTTATTCCTTGCAGTCATTCCTCTCATCGCATCGGTTCTCTTCTTATTCTCTTAGATATATTTTATTTCTTCTTATCCTGTAAAGGCAGACGAGAAGTACCCACACGATTCTATGATCAATTGATCACAACCGTGAAATGCTGTCTTTACATTTTACCATCAAATTTCCGGATTTCACGAGGGTACTTCCAATATTTATGTAAGGATGGTTTTTTAAATTTTAGATCACCTCCATCCTAGTGTAAGAATTTATAAGATTTCTGTGACCCCTTCCCGTTCTTACGTAAGATTCTATATTTTTTACTTAATATATCAAGAATAACACTGTGAAGTATTATTGTTGTATTTACAATTGATGTATTTACTTGTGCTCATTCAATAAGCATTTTGCTTCTCCATACACAAAGAGAAGTTTCCTCTTTTGTACAAAGGATTTCTTTTGATTCAAAGAGAATTTCTTCTTAAATTTAAGATTAATGGTAAATTACATCGCCACCACTCGCCAGCAGCTAAGTATGATTTTTTTATAACAAGCTCATCGGAGCTACCAAAATTAAAAGTGGAGTCTTGAGAGACCGGATTTTCCGAGATTGCGACCGGATACTCGCCCGTGTAGAAAATGCCCTAATATTCCCTAATTTAAACAGGGAATTGGTCGGGTGTTATGAAGGATAACTTGACTAGAAAATGATATGCAGGCTCTTGTTAGGGGTTGGTGGGGTTACCCCTGTTTGCTTTCTAGACAATTACAGAGAAGTTTAGAAAGGCCCTAACTTAGAATTTAGACAGGCAACACTCAAATACGAAAGGTATTAAACTAAATTTGTCAATATCTATAAAAATGGAGTTTTCAATCAATTATAATCGAAGGAGTTTTTATTCATACAATAAATTAAAACCCTGACGGGTAGACACGCAGTACCGTGTCCATGCCAATGTAGCCAATGTTTGATAGCGTTATGCTCCAAAAGTTTATATGCTTTGTGAGTTTGATGACTATCAGTATTTTATTATTGGTTATTTTATCATTATTTACGACATCATGGAAAGAAAAAGGATGTTAAACCAAATAAGGAGCAAAACTTACCGAATAAACAAAAAATTACACCTTAAACAATCGGCAACAGTGGACGAAAGTGACAGTGCAGAAGGTGAAAGTGAGGTTATGAATGTTCAGGATGACACTCCGTGAACGTAATTTATGCAAAAGATAATAAATGTTTGAAAAATGAGGTATGCAGAAGAAAATAGAAGTGTAGAAGTATATAAAAGTTCAGTTACATTGTGTAAATTAATTTATAGACTGTGTTGCTAATGTACAATTATTTTTATTTCCTAACCTCACTTTTTATTAATCGTCAAATCAACAAATGTATAATATTCAATTTTCTAATCTTTGTATAAATAAGTATGCCTAACATATCAGATTTAATTTATTGTAACATATAATCAATTATTTTGGAGTAGGTATCTCGTAACATTTTTAATTTTTAAGAGAAACAAGAGACATGCGCGCGCATAATCCCATCTCTTTCATTCAGTCATGTCATGTATTACTTTCGCCTCGCTAGCTAATTCTCAGCAGGAATCGATCACTTTCGCTTCTCACAAGAGATAGATACAGTCCAACGTTCGATGCACGTGTTATGAAAAAGGAATTACGCTTGTCTCAATAAGAGACTTTTTGCAGCACACATTATCCTCTTGCAATAAACTTGACCTAATCCTACAGCCAAATAATTTTTTTTGTGGAAAAATAATATTCAAGTGGTTTAAAATAAAGAGGCAAGCGTTTTAACGAGCTGCTGTGCCATATTTTAAATTAAAAGAAAATATTTCTTCACATAAATAATGAAACCTTTCTTTTTTAAACTCTCAAAATCGCTACTTTTTTATCAAGAGTTATCATCGCAAATTCGTCAATAGGTCAACCCACGCATCTCGATGACGCAAACAAATATATCATATACATTATTGTTGAATTCCCAATTAAAAAAAAAACTTTTCTCATATCAGCAAGTTAAGCAAAATATTTCTATATTTGTATATCGGTATTGCCAGAAGATAAGAGGTCACACATCTTTGTAAACTTTATAAATCGGTACTGGTAGGTCATAAAAGGTTATAAAAAAGATCAATTGATGCATCTGGAATATTTGAACCAATAGAATAGATATAGTATTGTCGTATTTTGAATATCAAAAAAGCTAGTCTAATATAAACAGAATAAACCATTTTTTTAAATTTCATAAATCGGTACTTGAGTGGAGAGAAAAGTCTTAAACACACACACACCCACTCACGGAAATTTTTTGAAAATTTTTGCTATCGGGTTCCTTGGGAGGAATTTAATCGAAATATGGCATAAAAGTAAATTTTGAAAATTTGAGCCATTAAAAATCCCCCTCTGTGAGGAAGCAATTTATTAATTATTTTCACTGCAAACAAAATTTTTTATCTCTATCACATTTTAAGCCCATCAGATTATACACATGAGACATGCAGGACTAATTTGGAAGGATTTTAGGAAGTTTTAAAATATTTCAAAAGAAGTTACGTTTTAGGGGATTTTAATAGAATTTTAAGGATTCAGAGATATTTGAAGGGATTTAAAAGAATTTCCGAATATTAAAAGTAATTCTCAAGGGTTTCGATAGAGTTTAATTGCCTTTTATATATTTTAATAGATTGTAAGATTGTTCAAGACATTCGGATAGAACTTCAAGGATTTAAATATTCTAATGAATTTTAAAGGAATTTCAAAGCTTTTAAAGGACCTCATAATGTTTCGAAATATTCTACGGAATTTCAAGAACTTTCACCAATTTTCATACATTTTAAAGGATTTATATGGAATTTTAAAATTTTCAAGTGATTACAAAGATTTAAAAATATTACATGGAATCTCAAAAAATTCAAGGGATTATTTCAGTTTTCAAAAGAATTTATGGGATTTTGAATGTACACATATTTCAAAAGATAGAACAAAATTTACAACTATCCTACTTGTCCACAAAAGGATTTTGTTTTTGTTACGAAATCGAAATTCAGTGACTCAATAAAGACCTTATTTATCAGGAGACTTTATCAAGCGGCAATATTTATTATTTATTTAAATAAATTTGATAAATATAAGAAGATTTTCTTTGTATCTCTATTCCTTTTTATGTTATTTCATCAACGAGGATGTAGCGGTGCTTTAATCTTTAGTTTATATTTTTTCATGACATTTCTTTGGATAAATCATAGAAATTGTTGCCTTACAAAATCTTCTAAGAAATAAGGTCCTTCCTGAATAATTGGTGGTTAACTTCTTTAAAAAACGACAATTATTTGTTAACAAGTAGTCAAATATTGACAAAACGAAATCGGCTGGTTGAAAATTGTACAAAATCTTTGTTTTTAAAAAATTGCATTTATGTTGATTTCGTAACAAAAAACAACATCCTTTTGTTGACAAGTTGCCAAGTTTTGAATTTGTTTATGAAACTGTTTATAAAATAAAAAAAATTGATTGATAAGCTATGGCAAGCAAAGGATTTGTTCCAGTTATTGAAAATTGATTCTGTCGAAATAACGAAATCTGACATTTTAAAATAGAAATAAAAAAGTAAGTATCAAAAAATTGAAGAAACGGCTTTCAAAAATCTGTATGAAATTTTATCAACTTTCATTTTTAAGAAAATGCTTAAATAAGATAAAAATGGTAAGATCTAGAATAATTTGCCTAGAAAAACTTTTTTATTCCACTTTGCGAAACTGCGAAAAATGAAGTATGCGAACAATGCAAAAAAAAAAAAATACAGCGTAAATGAAAATGAAGAAAATTTAAATTATAAATAATATAATTAATAATGAAATTAAGCATTATTACGCATTGTGATGTGTGAAGTGCACGGAGTAATACGCGAGTGAATTTTCCCTCTGGGCTTGCTGTGTTGCATACATTATATCCATATTCCTTACTCATTATTATGCATATGCACATTATCATAAAGCTTTCACACTTTTGAGTTTTACAATCGACCAAACGAAAGAGGTCATTTTAACTATAAAATTTGGTTTAGCGATATTTTAATGTGTACATGTAGGTGGCGCAGAGAGTCGTGCCCCACCCTTCAGGCCCACGTGTAAACTTAATAGATATTTACGCGCATATTCCTATATATGCTTTGCATACGGTATGCATGTAATACACTTATGCCCGTGTACGCACATAAAGTCTACACCCTCTCCTCCCACGCAAACTTTGTCAACGAAGAGTGTGCAATGTACATTGTACTCGACAAGAATTACTCAACCTCTCCAATCGATCTTGGCAGTCAATACTGATTTGTTTACACGTTTAACAATCCAGGAATAAATCAAGTCAAGATTTTGCAGAGGCAAATTTCTGCATACTTAGACTTTAAGTTACAATTTTTGTAGCAAAATTAACACCTAGGATAATCGGTAAAGTGGTTGGCCACTAGGGTAATCCACATTTTTTTCTTCGAATTTTTATGCATATCGCCCGGAAATTTGTTCGAAGTCACAAAAAAATCAATCGATTTTTTTGCGAAAAAAATTTAATTTATTGTTAGCGCCAGCCCCATGCAGTTTAACACGTATCTCCAATAGGATACAAAGAATAGACATAAGTCTGTCTAATAGGATCACGGAAAAACCCCATAATAGAAAAAATGGGTTTTACGAGTTTCCGTCGTTACTTATGATTTTTTTGCCATTTTTAAAATGAAAACTGTTCCTAATACTTGAAGTACTACTTTATACTGGTAATTAGATATGAACATAAATTGTTTAAACATTTTACTATTACTTTTATAATATTCTCTTAGAATAATGTTAGAATAATGTAGTTTTTCCAAAAAAATTCACTTTTCGTCTAATTTTTAAGTAGAGGAGGTAAATAATTAATTAAAGTTAACAAAATTGATTGTTTAAATCATTTATTTGTATTGGGTATAGTATGCATTTTAAATACTGCTGGAGAATTGCTGTTTTTTCTTAAAATTTCCACTATTTGTCTACTTTTCACTTGGAGTGAGTTGATAATTAATTCGATTTAGTATAAATAATTGTCTGAACGAATTATTATTATTAATAAGTATCTTGTCATAAATAAATTTGAGAAAGTTGCATTTTTTTTATTTTCAACTTTGATTTGGCGTTTTAGTTATTATTATACTGCCGTACAAACTGAAAAGATACGTAAGTGATATTGCCGCTTAGAGTGATTCTCTTAAGCATGGCAATGAAAAGGCGACCGAAGCGACAATGTCACTTATGTATCTTTTTAGTTTGTACGGCAGTATACCATTGAGTTATTCTCAAAAATATTTTCAAAAATATTTTCAAAAATATTCTATAATGATTATATTAAATGTATGTTTTCCTTAAAGTGGTTACCGAGAACCTTTTTATTTAAATTACTAATAATATTTATTACTTGCTCCTAACTAAGTAAACAAAGCTGAATATTTCAGAAGACCCCGAAACTTTCTAGTATTATATTAAGAGAAGGTAGTTTTATAAAATATTGATTTATTGGAACAATTGTTTTTTAACTTGCATTAATTATTACCTCATTAAGTAAAAACTTGACAAAAAGTTAAAAGTTTAAGAAACCCCCATAACTATCTAGCATTAATATATAAAAGAAGATAATTATAAACAATAATGAATAGTTAAGACAATTATTTTTGTTAACTTACATTAATTATTACCTCACTACGTAAAAATTAGACAAAAAGTTAATAATTTCAGAAAAAACCGCAATTTTTCGGCACTTATCTAATAAAAGATAGTTGGAAATAATAATGATATGTTAAAGCAATTAGGTTCGATACATTTTCGTTAATAAATACCTCACTCTAAGTGAAAGGTGGACAAAAGGCTGAATATCTCATTAACAACCGCAACTTTCTAGCACTAATCAACGAGAATATTATTTAAAATAACAATAAATTATTGAACCATTTATTTTTCTCAATTGAAATTAATAATTACCTCAATGTAATTGAAAAATAAAAAAGTTGATAATTTCATCTATTATTTATTTTCGTTTTGAAAATTGTTACATACGTTTTCAACGCAATCATCTATTTATTTAATATATTTGAAAACAATGCACACGTGATAACTTGTGTAAATGTCAAATTTCTATCCCCTGGGAATTGTAAGTTTTGGCCGCCGCGGGCGCTGCCTGTCATATTCGGTTAATATCAAGGCCATGTCCGTACCCAATAGAAGTTTCATCATTTGTCGACTCAATGATCAAATTTAAATAAACATTGAAGCTAATTTTAATAGTTTTAAAATATAAGGTTAGAAAACTGGAAATTTTTGTTAAAAAATCATCGCTTTAAAACAAAATTAACTGAATAGAATATTCCGATAACGCTGTAGGGCCTACAGCATAATTCAAGATTAGACGTAATTCAAGTCCAAAATATATTAAACCTTATAAATAGTTGAAGCATGGTCATTATTCTCTATCCGGTCGGTATGCAGCTTTCTTGTATTGGTATGGTAGAAACATTGCGTGAAGTCCGTTTCTAGCAGAATGTGAACAAATAAGAGGTTACCTATATCACAGCTATTTCTAATTTTATTCAAAATAACTTATTATTCTTACTGGATATATGTAAAGGTAATTTTTCCAGTACATACAATACCACAGAAGCAAACCATAATATTTTCCTATCTTCAGATGTTTCGATTTTCATAAAGAGCTGCGGTCGACTTTGCCCTCAGGTGGAGGGCAAACCCGACGAAATACGCTTGTTAGAAATAATTCAATTACCAAATAATTGTTTTTTATATGATTAATACTTATAGAAATATGATATAAAATCATGTAGAACTCGAAATGAGAAAAAAATGGATCAATTCCACATCTTATTAACTTTCAACAAAATATTGACTGTTAACTCGTCGGAGCTGTCCCCCTCCCCTTACCCTACAATGCAGAATTTGATATGCTAATGAATGGAGTAACATTTTGTTTTCTACATTAGAGTGTTTTACTATACATAGCGTATTCGTCATTTTCGTTTAAAATAATTTTTTATTTTGTACCTTTAAGTGCCTAATGTACATAATTGCAGAATAAATTTCAGTGATTTCAATTTATAAGGATTTGTATTCATTTCACTATCATTATTAAAATTTATTACTATGTACATATACAAATAAAAAAATTCTATAAATAAATGAAAGATTTCGCTCATTTTCTTTAATTCCTATTTAAATGTTGTCCTTAAGTTTCTTTTGACACTAGTGCCTGAATTTTGCATTTATTTATCAAATATAATAATAATTTCAGTTAAAATTATTTAATTAAAAATATTTTGTATAATAAGATTATTTTATCACACATTTTCTGTAAACTAAAAAGGAAAACATCAAAGAGACCAATGTATTAATTATTATAAAGTCCGGAATGAAAAAATCCTTGTTAGAAATGCATTTTTACAAAAAAATACACTGTAATTACTACGACGTACAGTAATCTAAAAATTCTGAGTCTTTTTCAAAAATGTAAATTACTTGTAAATTTTTCAATGTCCGTATTTTATTGTGAAAAAATATTTCTACCAGAATTTCTTTTGAAATTAATACAAAAAGTCTACTCAAACCTACAATTTTTGTGTACAAATCGACCACTTCCACAAAAGTGCACAAGTACTATTTTAATCTTTATATTATTATTATTTTAATATTATTATTATTTTAATATTATTATTAAATTAGTATTAGTAAATAAATTAATAAATTAGTGAGTAATTAAGTAAATTAGTATTATTTTAATCTTTTATAAGAAAGTATAATTTCTGTATTGCTGTAATTTATTATATTTTTATTCTAAATAACTCTAGTGGAAACGAATTTTTGCGATAAAATAGTATACATGACAATACAGTACAATAAAGTTGTAGTTTACAGTTGAATTATTTTTGTAATTATCTACAATTTTAAAAAATGTTTAAAAAACAATAAAAAAATACTTCTACTAGAAATGGCATGTTTTTGTTACAATTCGGTATTTTTAACAAATTTTATAAGCAATTACAATTTTGCAACAAAAACAAAAATCTTTCTATTATTGTATTTTCGTGTAAAAATTGAAAAATCAGTGTCAAATTTTTAATATTTTAAATCATAAACACTTTGCAGCGTTTATATACATTTTTTAAGTAAAAAATATGCGCAGGATTGGCTGCAGGGTGATTAACAGAAATAAATAGAAAAATGCAACGAGTTTTTGTTGAAAGTTAATTCTTTTTAATTGAAAAGTTTACTATTATATTCTGGGATAAAAATTGGGCGATTGCAATTAAAAATTCAACTATTAAATTTGATATTGATATTAAATATTTTTGGCTAAACAGTCATTTTATTACTTAAAGATTAAACTATTCTGTTTGAAATTCGTTCTTTTTTGGCTGTAAATTATTTGGAAAATTGGAAATTCAGTTACTTAGCTGGAAGTTGAATTGCTTGAGTAAAAGTTTATTTTATTAGTTTTTTTTGTGTTGAAAATAAATTTTCTTAACTGCCAATTAAATTATTTCATTCACTTGTAATTATTAATTACTAATTAATTAATAATTGAACAATTTGGTAGTTTTTTTTTTAAATCTTAACTGAAAAATCTTTTCTGGTTGAGAGTTAAACTACTTCGTTGAGAAATCATATTGTTGAGAATTAATCTTTTAGTTAAACCACTTTTTCATGATTTATCATTGGAGTTGAAAATTCTACTATTTTGTTGAAAATTTCATTATTTATTTCAAAATTTTAATGTTTTTTTAACATTCGTCTCTTTGGATGGAAAATTCGTCCTTTCGAATTTGATATTCTACTGTTTTCTAACAAATTTAACTTTTTAGCCTGAAAATTACCCTAGTCAATCAAAATGCACTTGTGTTTAGTTGAAGTTTAATCTTTTTTGTTGAATAATTCACCACTTGGTAGAAAATGCTTATCTGTAGGTTGAAAATTGAAGTATTTAAAAACAATTTTAATACATATTTTGTAAAAAAAATCATCCGTTTTGCTTAAAGGTTCAACTATTTAGTTTTAAATGTAACTGTTTGGTAGAAAATTATACTTTTTTCTTTGAAAATTCAAATATTTTGTTGAAAATGGAGTATATTATAATTCGAATCTTTAGCGTTTTATAATGAATTGTATTTGTTTTTCTAACATTCCCCTATCTTCTAGAAGAAAACACCCTATCTCTCTATCTCTCCTGTTTAGAGAGGATTTCAGGATGTGAAGTGTTTTAATATATTATGCTTGTATTTTTTTTTATTTTAGTCGTTTATCTAATGAAATCAAAGAACAAAATTTTACTTCAAAGGAGATGGGGTGGATGATTTTCATATTTTGATGTCACTATGGGGGGTTGAAGCTTCGTGTGATGATCTGTGTTAAAGAAGATGAGGGGTTGAAAAATTGTTCAAAATAGCGTGAAGTTTTTTTCGAACGATCCCTAATTGTGGGTCCGGATGCAATAAGGGCACATAAAATTTTTTCGTGCGAAAACGAAGTCCCCTGGAGGCTTTAGAAAAAATTTTCGAATTTTAATTTTC
>NC_046663.1:82181915-82185380 GCF_010883055.1 Belonocnema kinseyi
AAAATTAAAATTCGAAAATTTTTTCTAAAGCCTCCAGGGGACTTCGTTTTCGCACGAAAAAATTTTATGTGCCCTTATTGCATCCGGACCCACAATTAATACGTATGAAAATATGACGTGTGCTAGGGGGAAGCCCACCTACAGTAAATAATCCTACCTGCATTAGGTAATCATTGTATAAAATTACTGATATATGCAAAATAACTAATTTAATCAGAATCAACGTAAAGTTACTATGCGTGTAAATAAATCGAAATTAAATTAAATCATTTTTTTTTATTTTCACTTCTAATTAATGATTATGGTTTTTTTATCATTGCTCTATCTGTTTTACGTATCGTGCTTTTTAAGGATATGAAAAAATTTAATGTCACTAATTTTCATGAAATAACAAAGTTCCAAAAGGGAACATCCCAATCGGTAATCGGGAAACATGAGGGGCTAACCCCGCACAGAGCCCTATGGAGATTCATGATTTTTTGCTAGTCCCATGAGGTTTAAGAAAAGAATACTAGTCTGCGATGCTATCTGCCGCTTCTAAAAGTAAGTTTTTGTGTACGACGAATACGTTTTTGTGCTTATATTACATTGAAAAATACATACAAGAGCTGGTTGTACAGCAACAAGTGACTTGCTTGATTATTCATTGTTTTTTTTCGTCCGTACAGATTAAAAGTTTTTGAAGCAGTTCAAACAAAAATCATTTGGTCAAGTCGATTTTTCGCGTAAAAAAAGTGCCAATTGTATTTTAAATGTAGCATGAATGTAGTTGTGGGTTAAGGTTTAGTCCTTTATGTTCCCCGAATACCCCTTGAGATAGCCAGCGAGAAACTTTAAGAGACCACAGTTAGAGTAATATTAGAAATATTACTCTGAAGTCTTTATGTGTTGTATATTCCAGTATATTTTTTCAGTTTTATTAACGGTAACAAAAAATTTGACGGAAACAAAAAACGATACAATTTTTCCGTTTCCCTGAAAAATTTTACGATTGAGGGTTAAGCTCTCATAGTCCTGGCATCTCGTGCGAAAAAAAGGCCTTTTCACCGTATTAAGTAGGTTATGCGTGTTTTTTTGTTGTTTGTTGATAAAACGATTTATTAATAGTTATAAAAATTATTTATTTTTATTATGTTTATTGATTATTTTATTATTTATGTTTTTTAATAGTTATAAAAATAATCCCTTCAATAATATTTTTTATGAATAATAAAAAAAGTAATCTAAAACCAGTTAATTTATTTATATTTTTTTTTCATTTACTTTCGACAACAGATATTCCAGAGGTATAGTTTTTACAAAGTAAATAAATAAAATATTGAAACAATTGATAGTGCGAAGCGTATTATTTAAACAATCGTTGTATAATTTATTGTTTTTCAACAAAAAAGGAGAAAAAAGTATGCTTTTAATAAACTACAAATGCATATATGACACTAAAATGCTCTTATATGGTCGGAGTACATTTTCTAGTACATACAGAGCCTTTCGGACGGAAAAGGTCAAATTTTCACGGTCATAACTCTTGTCTTGTAAGAGACAAAACATTTTTTTTCTCGCAAAATTTAGATCCCTATAATTTATTTTCCAAAAATTTCTCTTTAGAATATGTGCGAAACGGGCAACTTTGAAACAACTTTCTTGGCTGCAAATAGATCAAAATAGCAGAAAAATTCTGTTTTTTTGAAGGTATAACTATTGATCTATATGTACTAGAATTAGTTTATTAGTTATTTATTTTCTAAACTTACATGTAATGTTCTGTCCTACAACTTTTGCTTTTACACCGCTTACTTAGCTTCACCGAGAATCCAAGTATTTTGAAAAAAAATGAACACGAAGTAGTTTGCCCTGAAAAATAGGTCAAAAGTGGTCGACTTTGGGAGGCTATAACTTATGATCTACTGGGGCTAGATCATTGCATTTTTTAGAATTACTCGAAATTGCGGCTACTTTTATTGAAGGTTTGAACATTTTTTTGTAAAATTTACATATTCCAAAGTGAAGATGAAAACTTCAGAATTGGGTATTTTCGCCTCCTTTTTAAAAGAATTCCGAGTTCTTTGAAGGATTATAACTTGACATCTAATGGCGATAATAGTTTTTTTTCTTCAGAATTTCCCCTAGTTTAATGTTGGTGTTGATGATTTTTCTCTAAAATGCAATGGGGCGGTTCATTTTTTGGAACTTTGATCAGGGCCCCCACTAAACCATTTTATCAACAAACAAAAAACGAGCATTAGCTAAATAGTAATCCGGTGTAAAAGTATTAGATGCTAGTATTATTATGCTAGCCGACCATTCAAATCCAGTCGCACAATGCCCACAAATATTGACCAATTGGAAGAAAAAAACTAAAACAAAAGCTTATAACATTGATATCTAAGAGAGTTGTCGAATCTGATTAATAAATTGGGCTTTCAATTTTTTCTAAACTACCTGTGCCCTGTAACGGCAGATTCGCCGCCGCGGAGCTGCTGCTCCCATTAATACTACACATCAAGAACAAACGGAAATACAATAAAAGTTGTATAAAGTTATAAAAAAATATGTGAAAACATGATGTAGAATTTTTTATTACTTAAGAATAACTTAACTTATGAACAGACTACACATTGAAAAGTGAAATTTTGTATTACACTCGATGTTACTCAAAAGCTTTCTCTTGATATTAAGTTTGAACATGAAAATACTGGAATAAAATCAACATAAAATTTGAAGTATTTATATAGTAGAATTTCGGTTTGAAAAATGCGAAGTCGATAGTGAAATTTGAACTAAAGTTGGAAAAAACTCTGAGAGAGTAAAATAAAAATAAAAACTTGAATACGGAACACGGAAACTGTGTTTTTCGAATTTTTAGTATGAAAATTGTATTTAAGTTGTCGAATTTAGTGTCCACTATTTTTAAATCACGCATTACATTTGTACAAAGCTTGAGGAAAACTCTAAATGCGAAAAAAAATTTTTAACTGAAAAGCATTAAATGAAAAAGGCGTTTTTGAAATTTAAATCATACACGGAGAAAAAGATATCGCAGAATGATATTGAAAAACCTCTGTATTGATATAAAGCGCAATATGATAAAGTACAAGCAGGTTCCGGAGCTTTGTACGATATTATAATGCACTAGCATCGCTTGGACACTGCTAGAAGCCTCGCATATATAATATAATAAAATAATAATATAATGTAAAATCTTGCAATGTACGACATCACGATTTTACACTATTATAATGCGATAATTACGATATATAGCGCAGGAATTATGGTATATATTGCGATTCATGCAATATCCTTTTCTCCGTGTACAACTCATTCTCAAGTCGGAACTCAAGTTGGAAAAAACTGAGAAGGTAAAACAGAGATATGAACCTAACTACAGAAAATTATAATTGTTTAAAATTATAAAAATTGTGCTCCAGTATGCCCCCCATACATTGTTTTTTTATATATTTCAAAAAA
>NC_046663.1:82185480-82200682 GCF_010883055.1 Belonocnema kinseyi
CCCCCCCCCATACTCTTACGGATTGGCTGGGAGCCCAAATAATATATGCATGCAAAATTTGGTACCGACTGTCAAAAACTGGATTTTCATTAGGATCATACGTTTTAGGCCAGCTGATTATTAACATTTCAAAAACTGTGTTCCCTCCCCCCTGCTCCATCATCCTCCCAATTCTCTACGACCTATCCGGGAGCCGAAAGAATAAGTGTGAAAAATCTAATGTCGATTGGTCAAAAACCTCGAATGTATCTCCCCATCTGTCCTAAGCCCTCCGTTTGCCCTTCCCCTCAATACTCGTACGACCTGGCTGGCAGCCTAAAGAATATGTATGCAAACCATGCTGCCGATTGTCAAAAACTGTGGATTTTCAAAGAATCATACGTTTTATGCTAGTTGATTTTATATGTTTCAAAATCTGTGCCTCCCCGCCCCCTCCCTACTCTATCTTCCATTCAATATTCTTACGGCCTGCCTGGGAGCCCAAAGAATAAGTGTGAAAAATCTCATGCCGATTGGTCAAAAACGGACGAAAGCTGAATAAACAAATGCATCATTTGGCATCTGTAAAGGGAAAAATTGTTTTTTTTATGTCAATCTTTTTAATTGATACTTTCATGATAATTTCATTAACCCTCATACTTAGTTTTTAAATTCCATGATTTTGTAGACAAATTTAATAAGCATATACATTATTTCGGCATTTGTTGACGATAATATATTTTTTTAACGTCAGTCCTTCCAGTTTAAGTTTTTCATTTGATTCATTCTTTTAACAAGGCTGCAGCATTAGGATATTGCATTTGTTTGTTAAATTAGTTTAAAAACAAAGTTATCAACAACTTGTGAATTTTGCTGATATTATTATGAACTTCCTAATTAGAAATGTTGTCATCAGAAAAAACGAATTTTTATTTCGACAAAATGTCTTATCAGGCATCCAGAGTGGGGCGATCAGGGCGATCGCCCCCCCCCCCCCTGAGCTTGCGAAATAATACGTATAAGGCGTTATGTAAGGTTCGAATTGAGGACCTTTTTTTTAGTCCTCAGTATAATGTTGGCGGTGACGCCCCCTGTAGGGTATCTATGGATCCACCGCTGTACCTTATCTATGAATTTGTTTCTTAAATTTGAAAAAAAATCATAGACTGTATCAACTATTTATGAAAGTTGCTCAAATTGTTATGAAGTTCCCAAGCGAAAGGACTGGTATTGACAAAAAAAAACAATTTTTTAGCAGAGTATAGAGTGTAGGCTAGAGTATAGTACTAGAGGACCGAAAGGAATCCACCAAACCAAAGGTACATTTATCAACCAGTTGTCAATATACAGGGATCTGCAGTTTTCATTTTTTCACGCGTTTCTTCAATAATGCATTTGTTTATTAAAATTGTTTATAATATTAACAATAATAATTTCAAGAAGAAATTTATTAAGCATTATATTGTTTTCATCCAGATTTCTTGCAGTATAACTTTAAAACACATGGAATTTTTAAAAGTCAGACTGTAGAACTCTCTTACAAATCTTGCTAGTAAAAAAAAAAATGTTTTCCTAATCGGTCAATATTTGTGGGCTGTACATTACTTTGAACTAAACAAGACATTTTTTCCACCTGTGCGTGGTTCTTTCTCCGCTCTTTTCTATATACTATTATTTCATTTAATAATATCTGAATGTTCCTTGTGGGTTCCAACATTCCTAGTTGATGTAATAAATATTGAACATACACATGCGTGTCTGTTGGACGTTGTGTGTGTCGTGTGGACTCGAACGTTATCGCGAGGAACAGAATTATTGGTTGGCACTGGTGTGTATATGCGTTTATAGTGTGGGCATGCGTGCTCCCCGTCACGAACCAAGTCAGCCGAATTATGCATGCTGTGTATTGCATATTCATATACCATGCACGACGATGCTCCACTTCGCTCGCGTATAAGGTGTAGGAGGACAAGTCACAAGCGTGCATAATCTTTCGGTACTTGACCCTTTATGGCGTGTGTGTCTACTGTCAACGTACTCAACATCACAAGAAGAAAGATATTATTTTCAGAATTAGCTATAGGGTAGTGGAAACAAGGGCGGATACAACAACATTTTTAGAGGGGCCGATTATAAATTGAATATAATAAGGCGATAAATTCTACTTGATTTATATTTTTCAATTATAGTATTCACATTCATGAAAAAAACTGAAAGCACGTACGAGACCGTGCATAAATTGCGTAGTATTTTGTGTTTGTTTGGGGTGGTGTTGGGGAAAAAATTTTTCTTTATTTCGTGGGAAATTCATCCTTTCGGCTTAAAAATTCAACCAGTTAGTAGAAAACTCTACCACTTGATAGGAAATTCAACTGTTCTGTAAAAAATTCGCTTATCTAAATTGAAAATGATTGTTTTTCACTGAAAATTAAACTATTCTATTTTTGGTTAAAAAGTGATTTTTTACACTAAAAATTCAATTATTTGTTTCAAAAATGTATTTTTTTGTGTGGGAAATTAATTATCTTGGTTGTAAATGGAAAAATTTGTCTGTTTCGTAGGAAATTTGTACTTTTGTCTTAAAAATTCAACAAGATGCTACAAAATTCTACCAACTGGTAGATAACTCAAATGTTTTGTAAAAATTTCGCTTTGCTGAATGGAAAATGATTGTTTATTAATAAAAATTTAACTATTCCATTTTTGGTTGAAAAGTGATTTTTTACTCTTTTATATAAAATACATTTTTTTATCGAAGATTCATAATTTTAGTTGAAATTCATCTGTTTTGTAGGAACTTCATTATTTTGTTAGTTGAAAATTATTATTTTTTTTTTTTTAGTTTCAACTATTTAGTGAGAAATCGTATTTTTGGTTAATTGTATTACGTTTTATTTTAAATTAAAATCCTTCTTTGGTTGAATGTTTATAATTTTAGTAGACAATTGATCTTTTTGGTTGAAAATTGAACAACTTTGTTGAGGTTTACCTTTTTGGAGGTGAAAATAATTTTTTTTAGTTAAAATTTAAATCTTTCGTTCTTTAGAAAATTCACTTTTTTTGTTGAAAATTCAAAAATTAGGTAAAACTAGTTGCAAATTCGATTTTGAGTGTTTTCATTTAGTTTTTATTTATACATAATTATCTGGTTCTTATTTCACAAGCACTTTACTTCGCGTTAGAAAATTTATTTGCTTTCTCATAGTCTAAACATTAGTGATCTTTTACATACCAAACGAACTAAAGTTTTCATTTTGATCATTTTAAAAATATAAATTGGTTTTATTTGGGGTTTTAGGAATTCTTCACATTAAAAATACAAAATTACAAAAAAATAGAAAAAACTTTTAAATTACAATGACAACTCAGACAAATCCATTTTGTATTTTAAATGGTAATTTTCCAAACTGGAAAAGGGAAGGGAAAAGTTCTGTCGCACACTATCCCTTTCCCAGCTTTATGACTGTTTTTACAAAAATGATCAGAATTATTTCATTTCAAAACTTATGATAAAAAGTTTCTTCTATTCATTCATCAACTTTGAATTATGGCAATAAACAAATTTGACTATGGAAAACCGTTTTTTCAAATATTATGCATTCTCAATAGTTTTCTTACTCTTTAATGAAATGTATCAATATTATAGGTCAATAGATTCGTTTTGAATCAAAACATCTTTTCCTATTCTCGCATAAACTTTAAATTATAAGAATGAAAAAATGTTTATGATAAAAATCGATTTTTAATATAATATAAATGACCATAACTTTCTTACTCTTTCATAAAATGGATTAATATTATAGGTCAATTGATTCCTCTTGAACGAAGGAATCTTTTCCGTTTCTGCATAAAATTTGAATTATATTAATGAAAAAAGTTTTACTATAAGAACCTGATTTTTGAAATAATATAAAATAATAAAAAAATGAAATAAATATTTAAGGAAATCCGTCAGCCAATTTCAAGATATTAGTAGTGAAAATAAGCCCTACAAATTTCATCAATTTATCTACAACCGTTTTTAGGTTGTCGTTTTCACAAAAGAGTGTAAAAATATATCTTCTTAGTGCAAAAGTGCAATTATTTGGTTGAAAATTGATGTAATTTGTTAAAAATTTATCGTTTTTGGTAGAAAATTATCTTTTTAATTGGGTATTCAACTATTTTGTTAGAAATGTATGTATATTTTGTTAAAAATTCGTGTATTTTGAAGATATTAATCTTTTTCGTTCGAAATTTATATTTTTGGTTGAAAATTTAATTATTAGATTAAAAATTCAACTGTTTTGTTGAAAGCTCACACTATAAAAAAGTTCTTGAGAAATTTTCCTCAAAATTGTGTTGACGCCATTTCCACACATTTTGGGGAATGTTTTCCAAAGTTTAGTGGGAAAATTCACTAAACATCTTTGTGGAATATTACCCAAAAAGTGGTGAATTTTTCCAAAGATTCGATGGGAAAAATTCCTTATGATATTGTGTAATAATAACTCAACTTTCGCGAATTTTTCCCGAACTTCAAATAGAGAAAATTCCCCAACAATCGTTGAATATTGCCTAAAACGTTTGTGAGAATATTAATTATTTACGGAAGTCTCTCCAAACTTTATTGGAATATTAAGCAACTTTACCCGAAAATAGTTTTTGAGTTCTTATTGTAGTTGTGGTAAATTTATGTTTCGCTAGTTTTGGATCTTATTTTTTGGGAAAACTTTGGACAAAAAAAAACTTTAGGCATTAAAAGCTGCGAAGATTGATTTTTTTTCGGGAATAAGTTCTTCAGTTTCGTAGCAGGTGATCCGGTAATTTATATTTCATCCTGAAAGGTGCATCTTCATAGCTTACAGAAAATTTATCTTTCAGGATTGGAAGAGACAGTTGTTTTGTCTAAAAGTTTTAAGCAACTCGGTGAGCCTTGTCCCTCTTTTTGCGCTAATGGCCATTCTCAGGCACTTATTATATGCATGCTATGGCTAAATTTTGAATCTAGTATTACTCCTAAGTATTTGGCATGTTTACCCGGCTTAATAGTTTCATTATACATGATTAACTCAGGAATATTTTTATCACCATCATTACGAGGAAATATCACAAGTTCAGTTTTTCACAAGTTCGTGTTTATCTTAAGCTTCCATCTAACAAAGTATTTTTCTAATTCGTGTTCATACTTTTGCAATTTGTTTATCGCAATTCTTTTACGTCGAGATGATGTATAAATTGCTCTGTCATCAGCAAATAGAGCTAATTTTCATCGCTAGACTTTGGTATATTATTTATATAATATTGAAATAATACTGGACCAAGGACAAAACCTTGCGAAAAGCCTGCTTTGGCAAGTTTTTCAGCCGATATTATATCATTAACTTCTACTACAAAGTTTCTATCACAGAGGTAATTATCTATTATTTTAATCAGGTATTACGGTATATCTTAGTTTTTTATTTGGCTGCGAGTTCCCTTTGCCATACAGTATCAAAATCTTTCTCCATGTCAAGGAGGAGAGTAGCTGTGCTGTGCTTAATATTAAAATTTGTACTAATGTAATTAGTAAGTCGAGCCAGCTGTTGCACTGTCCAGTGTCTCGATCTAAATTTAAACTGTTCTGGAATTAATTGCTTATTCGTTTGATCATTAATATGGAGTCTATTTATTATCACAGTTTCGAAGAGTTTGCTAATGGTAGGTAGTAGACTGATAGGCCTACATCTTTGGAGAGAGGTTTAATCTTTTCCAGGTTTATATGTGGGAAGTATTTTTGCCTTTTTCCATTCTGCAGGAAAGCAGCACTGCTTTAAACAATCTGTGTTATTTGCACTATCGCTTTTTTAGGTAGATACTTTAGCATAATTTTTTGTATTCTATCTAGTCCAGGGGTTTTCTTTGCTTTTGTTTTGCATATAGCTTTTTCAAGTTCTTTGGGGGTAGCTAATTTAATTTCATCTAGGTTTGTTTCAAAGTTAGTAATTTCGTTACATTGTGAATTAATTAGATCATTATTTTTAGGTTCTCCTATATTACCAGTTAGTTTGTAGACATTTTCAAACTTATCGGAAATTGCTTCTGCCTTGTCCTTTTAAGAGAATATAGTCTGGCAGTCAGGAACCATTTTACTGGATATTGTGCAGAATGGTCTCCTGAATCCAACGGTATGAGGTGCTTTTGCGAACTGACGGGTGTTCTGGAGATATTGTTAATTAAACATTTTTAAATAACTTATACTATATCTTGGAAAATTATTGACATATTAGGAAATTATTTCTTGAAACTGTTAGGTCTTATTGAAATAAACAATTTTTGTCATGTGCAATTTTTTGTCTGCCTCATATTTTTTGCAAAAAAACGCGAAAAAAAGTATGATATAATAATTGATTTTTATGCACAGTTTATGGGTCTCTTGAAGATTTTTCTTCAGAATTAGTTTGATTGTGTTAAGATGCGTGAAATTTCTTTGGCACATTTTCGCATCTAATTGATAGTTTATATAAAAATAAAACCGCAAACAAGATTTGCAACAAGGTTTCTTTGAACCCGATTGTAGCTGACATTTATTAAAATTTTCACACTTTGTTTTCATATTCTGCTAAAGAAATCATAGAGGGAAAAGGTTTGTCTGAGACTTTTTTCCGTATCTCGAATAGTTTATTTAAAAATAAAAAAATAATGTCAAAGGAAAACATATCGTGAAATATCAACAGGGGGAGTAAATATTAACCGATTTTTGTCTATCTTTTTTTGATTTTCTCGAAATAATATAACGAGACTAATTCAGCCTATCGAAATTAGATTAATTAATATAATAAAAAAAAATTATTTTCTCTGCTGGCTCAAATTTCAAACAATGGGAAGGGCGGACAAGGCAAGAAAGCGTCCACTCGAG
The DNA here is from genome assembly GCF_010883055.1 of Belonocnema kinseyi. Classification (NCBI taxonomy): domain Eukaryota; kingdom Metazoa; phylum Arthropoda; class Insecta; order Hymenoptera; family Cynipidae; genus Belonocnema; species Belonocnema kinseyi. The sequence goes on from NC_046663.1 coordinate 82,192,337, forward strand.
CGGCACTAATCAGCTAGCCATGGGGAGCCGCACTAAGAAAGCAAAAAGTCCAAATATCTTACCATTGTTATAACAGTGTCGATTGAGAAAAATCAAAATTGTGTACAATATTAATTAATCTAATTTCAATAAGCTGAATTATCCTCGTTATATTATTTCGAGAAAATCAAAAAAAGCTTGAAAAAAATCGGTTAATATTTACTACCCCTGTTGATATTTTACGATATATTTTCCGTGAACTTAATGTTTTTATTTTTAAATAAACTATTCGAGATACGGAAAAAAGTCTTAGACAAACTTTTTCCCCCTAGGGTTTCTTTAGCAGAATGAGAAAACAAAATGTGAAAATTTTAATAAATGTCGGCTACAATTGGGTTCAAAGAAACCTTGTTGCAAATCTTGTTTGCGGTTTTTTTTATATAAACTATAAATCAGATGAAAAAATGTGCCAACGAAATTTAATGTGTCTTAATACAATCAAACGTAAGTCTAAAGAAGAATCTTCAAAAGACCCATTAACAATGCATAAAAATCGATTATTATATTATACTTTTTTTGCGTTTTTTTGCAAAAACTATGAGGCAGACAAAAAATTGTTCATGACAAAAATGATTTATTTCAATAATACCTAACAGCTTCAGAAGATATAGTATAAGTTATGTAAAAATATTTAATTAACAATATCTCGAGAACGACCGTCAGTTCGCGAAAGTACCTCATACCGTTGGATTCAGGAGACCATTCTGCACAATATCCATTTTAAAAATTCCGGGGACCTTTTAGGTCATACCACCTCTTCTATGTGACACCCGGACTAATATGACTTGATCTTGACCTTCAAGAGAAGATATGTGTCTTTTAGTCAGTCCTTTTAAACATTTAGCCATTTTCCATAAAGAATTATCCTTAGTGGTAAGAGATGCAAGTTTATCTCCCCCGTTGTTGTTTTTACGTTCAGTAATCGAAATTTTGGGTTGCTATTTGCCATATTTACAAAGGTTTTAAGATGGATATTTCGAATTTTCTGTAAAAATTTCCTCAAAGTGCTTCTGTGTTTAATTTGTTGGTATATATTTTCCGGCAGTTTATTTTTATGTTCAAATGTTTCTTGGATAGTGATAGAGTCTTTGATAGCATTATTAATCATCTGCATTATATAATTTGCGCTTTTATCTATAGAATCAATGATATCAAGTTTTGAGTTTATTATTATTCTACTGTTAATGAGTTGTTTACATTTTTTCCAGTCATCTTTTCTATAGTTTAAGAGTTTAGAAACACGGTAATTCTTTATTAATTTGATCACTAATCAAAATTAAGACCGGCCTATGAACAGAGGCAAGTCCGTCAAGAACATCAATTGCTTGCACATTTACTATGTTTTTGTTGATGGCTAGGTCTACAATGCTGGGTCAAAATTTTGTATTATAAGGATATAGAGTAAAATTGTCTGGAAATTCTAGGGCACAGGGATTTAGATTTATGACGTTATAGATTATGTTTCCATTTTTATTATTATTGTAGCAGTTACAACTGAAATGCTTGGAATTAAAATCTCCAGCTATTAAGACCTTGCTACTCAGGTTGAGGATATAATTTAATTCAGATGTGCTAATATGACTTTTTAGTGGGGCATATATGGATACTAACATTATTTGACTTTCTAGCTTAATTGCATGCGCTTCAAATAATTTGATATTGTCTAGCTTAACTTCCATACAAGGGATATGATTTTTAACATATAGGGCTACTCCTACTGCAGGTTTCGTGCTTGGCCTATCTTTTCTAAAGCATTTATATCCAGTTAACTGTACCTCAGATTTATTATTGAACCATGTTTTCCCGAACATGAATATATCTACATCATAGTTGTCAAGAAATATGGGTATTTCAAGTTTTTTGTTTTCTATGCCACTGGCATTCCAGTGTACTATTTTTAAGTTTTTACTCCTAACGGAACTATCCATCAAGTTCAACAGCTAGCTCACTATTGCTTGCAATCATTAAAATTTATTTTGGCATGTATACCATTTTTTTTTTAGTTTAATTTTTAGTTTAAAGAGTTTCCCTATATCACATAGTTTATTTATTTCCTGGAAGACGCTCAGTAGATCCTATGTGTTTGGTGTTTAATTATCTTTGGGTACAGTTGTGCGTTGGTCATGCTGTCTCGGCAGAGTCTTGCCAGTTGTCCATGCTGATGACGTGTTTTCTGATCGAGTTCTTGTAGATAGAGTTGACTTTGGTAGGCTGTATTGTCCTCTGCTTCGTGGTAGAGGTGGAAAGTTTAATGATTTATTTTCATCATTGTAGACTGGTGGAGGCCGATGATTTTTTAGTTTTGGACTGATGTAGATGATCGGACTGGAAGAAGTTATTGTGTGTTACCCGTTTGGTCATGTTACACAATCTGAGAAAGATTTTACATGATTTGAGTTTAAAGTGGCGTTAATTATGTGTAGGAAAAAAGGCCGTGTGCGATAAAACCCACAAAGATCTGTTAATATATTTTATAGAAGAAAAAATGAGTAAAGAAGAAGAGGAGGAATTGGGATAGAGGGTCAAAAAAAAGAAAGTTGTTGGTAGGACGGGGGTGGCAGAGTCACCTCGACCTGGGTGACTTACTTCATGAGAAAGTCTTTTGGCATCGCGTGTTTGCGAAGAGGATCAAAATTAAAAGGTGATACTGATGCAGATTCGTAAAATTTAGTGGCGGTTTCTTTGATTTACTCTGAAATTTATGGGAGTTGAAATTCTCTGTGAAGGACAGAGTTCTTAGTATCGCTAGGTGTTTTTGTGATACGTCTGAGAAATTTATTTTGAATGATCTGAATGTGATTAATATTGATTTTTGACGTGCATCTTCATATTGTACCTACATAAGTTATGATTGGTCGAATAAACATTTTGTATATTAGAATTCCATATTCAGGTTTTAGACTAGAATGTCTGTTAATGATAGGATTGAGGCGTGAAATGGCCCCGAGGGCTTTTCGCCATTGCGGATTTTTTTCAAGCTACCAGCCCAGAACCGTAAGACTAAAATGAAGGTCATAGCGAAATCTGAACTGTACTGTGCTAAATAGTATACTACTAGTATATAACTCTTAACTGATTAATCAACAACATTTTTTATTTCTAATTTCTCTGATAAGAGACAATAATAACATTATTACTAATTGGTACCAAAAACCTTCTTCATCAAACAGAACGATCAACTATTTTTCAAATCATCCAACCCAAGTAAAAAAGAAAATTGTTTACAACCTTGTTGACAGGGCAATGATGTTATCGCACAAAAAATTTCACTTTAAAAATTTAAAAATTATTACCCAAATATAGCTTAATAATGATAATCCGATAAATTGTATTAAACAACAACTTAAAATCCGTAAAAAGAAATTGAATTTTTGTCCCAACCATGATAACTCTGTGCGAAAACAATTATTGGCCCGTCAACCAAAAGTCAGTTTACCACACATAAACATTTTTTTGATAAAACTTCTCGTTTTCTCAAAAAATGTAAAATATCTACAATTCCATCGATAAAACCCTCCTTGTCATCTGTTATCAGACTATGCAAGGATAAGACTGAAAAATGAGAAGAAACCAACTATGTTTACGAAATTCCTTGTGAAAACTGCTCTGCTTCTTATGTGGGTGAAACCAAAAGAATGTTCAAACCGCGTATAAATGAATTTAATTTATATACATTAAATGAATTTATCATAATTTCTTTCTCACGATATTTATTTTGACACGTGATATGAGATCAGCTCCTGAAGGTACATGCTTCTAAATATAAATACCCCCTTTGCTTCTAATGACAACCAGTTATTGCCTTCTCCTCACAGACGATGTGTTCACAACGAATTTTAGTTTCTGACGAGTTGAAATTTTTATTTTATTTTAAATGTGAAACGTTTATTTAAGTTTATTAGGTAAAATTTTTATATTAATCAATTTCGGGTGAAAAAAAGGAAAAATCTGTGTTTTCTTTTGTTGTACTTGTTTACATCTTGGTGTTTTAATAAAATTATAGCCCGAAGAGGTCAGAAAACCAATCTGACGAAACGTCGCAAAATTATCGTGAATTATTCATTTATAACCCCAGTGATCAATCAGTTTATCAAATATTTTAGGGCAAAATAACGTCCTGATGATACAGTAACACTTCAACAATTTTTAGAAAATTCAGTTAAAATATAAAATATAAAATTTTTTGTTATAAGTTCATCGTTTGTGGTTGAAAATACGCAAGAGCTTGTTTGAACATTAAACTACTACGTTAATAAATAAGAAAAACTCAGATTTGTCCAAACCCTACTTCGCCGAAATCATCTAACGGTATTTTTGGATAATTCCCTAAATAACTTTCCGAAACAAATGTATGCGGCGAAAACTATGTTAGGTGGGGTTTAGGGGTAGAGGCAAAACTTTCGAACTCTAACAAGGGAGGGGGGTAGGTGGTTTAAAATTTCGTAGGAGATGCACTATCGGTAAACGTAGAACAATGAAGCTCGGATACGATTTGACCAAAACAGCCAATCCATTCCTTCGGCCAGTGCCACTTACAGGTCCATAACGCGCGGCCTCTAGCGAAGTGTGACAGAGATACAGCGCTTCACCGCGGAAAGTTTACCTCAGTTAGGTGTGCCCACTTTGCGTTTATCCTGTTTGTCTGATTACCTGCAAAATTTCGTACCCTCAGTTTCTTTTGTGTGTATAATTACCACACCAGAACTTTAACAGTTTCGGTACCCACAATGGAAGTCTGAAATTAAGCTTACTGCTAACCAGGGTTGGTAACGTATAATACTCTACGTATTAGTCTGGATTCACAATGTACCGTAAGAATTGTACGTACGTCGACGTACGTTCGTATCAACACTTACATTTGCTTTGTTGCCCATCGCTACCAACTGTCGCGCGTATTTCATTGGTTTATATTCCGGTGTTCCGGTGGTTCAGTGCAGTACAATGTTTGTAAGAACACTGGAATGTGAACAATAAAACACACGTGACAGTTGGTAACAATGGAGAACAACGCAGATGTACGCGTTGATATTAACGTACGCCTCGGTACGTTTAATTCTTTAGGCACATTGTGGAGCCAGCCTTATACGTGGTTTTCTTCGCGTATATTATCACGTATATAACTTCTCTAGTTTTCTATGTGATTTGAAGCATATTACGTCCAAATGGAAACTTTCAGTGCACATGCGTCAATTTCGAAAAATACCTCAAATAATCTATTTTTCTTTATGTCGGTCGTGTTCCCGTGTCTCGTAAATCTAACGCGAAATACGCAAAAATTAAAAAATTCTTTAAATTTGAATAAATTTTAAAGCAGTTTGAAGTTATAATTAGGAAGACCCGGTATATTTGCATATATAATATGATGCAATATGGTCCATAATTATTATTATTGAAAGAATCAAACGACACTGCGAAAGTTTCCTGTCCTTTCTTCCGCTCAAGAAGCAAATCCTTCCATGGGATTACATTATGATGTTGAGTATTTTTTCTTAGTCCAGGCATAATTATTATTTCAAATTACTATAACGCATTCTACAGAATTATTAATAATTATTATATTTAAAAAATTAGGTTATGTACTTGTCATCATTGATGACACTGATTTTCCAAGTCGGCCAGCTTGAAAACGTAACTTACAGAAGCTTTCAACTGTTTTCGACGGTTTTTAACGTATGTTACGCCAAAAACGTAATATGCGTAGAAAATGCTCGAGTTACGCGTAACTGACTAACCCTGCTGTTAACTGGTAAGCTAGATGTTTAGAAATGGGCTGCTAATTCAGATTTGTTGTTCGTGGAAAATTAAATCTGATACTATAAATAGGATTTTTGTCTCAAATTATGTGACATGAAACTCCTCATTATATATTCCTCGAAAAATTACTGACGTATCATTGATTGTAGGCCGACCAGTGCTTCCACTACCCTATATTAAATACTGTGTTTCTGGTGAAGAAACTTGCCATCTATATTTTAAAGTAAGGATTAATATTGCCGCAGTAAGAATTGAAGGAAAATCACCACAACCCCATCTTTTAAATCAATAGTTTGTCTTAGATTTAACATGATAAATGTCTAAACAAAAAAATAAAGCGAAGCATAAAACAATAATATCATAACAGAATTTATAGGAAAAAATACTAGCTCTCAAAACAGATGAAATTGGGTAATATTTCACGAATTTAGAGGAATAACAGGGAAATAAATTCTTTTAAATAAAATTAATATCAAGATCTTAAGACGAAATATATTTTATTTTCAAGAAAACTAATGTTCTACCAAAAGAAAAGAGTTTTCAACGACAGAGTTGCGTTTTCAACCTAAAAAGTCAAATGTTTTTCGAAAAAAGTAGACTTTTGAGCCTGAGAAGATGAATTTTTAACGAATTTTTAACGAATACATAAGTATTCATCCAAAAAGTTCAATTTTTAAAAAGCAAATAAACTATTTATAGAACAAACAGTTGTATTTACAATCACATCAATTGAACTTACAAGTAAAAGGGACGAATTTTCAACAAAATCTTGAAATTTTTATCCAAATAGTTGAATTTTCAATCAAAAGGTCGAATTTTAAACAAAAGAGATTCAACTTTATCCACAAATTCATTTTTAAACAAATAGATGAACATTCGAGCCGATAAAAAAAACTTTTTAAAATACTTTTTTACGAAAAAGTCATATTTCAACCAAAGAGATGGCTTTTCAACTGACATAATGAATTTTTAGATAGATTTTCAACAAAACCGTTGAATTAAAAAAATAAGAATTTTTGATAAAATTCTTTATTTTTCAGCAAACTAATTAAATGTTTAACAAAATAAATGAATTTTCAACCTACCAAGATGAATGTTCAACTAAATGTTCGAATTAAAAACCAGATATTTAAAAAAAACCAGAAGGTTGAACTCTTAAACAACAAATATTAAACTCTAAATAAAAAGTGTTGCATTTCCAACCAACTGTTTTAATTTTTAAGCAATCGATATATATATTTCTTGGAAGTAAATTGAATTATTTTCAAAAAAGATAATTTCTAAAAAAAATATTTAATATTCCGTTCAAAAATAAAATTTTATTTTATTTAAAAATATAGTTAAATTCAACCCAGAAAGAGAAATTTCCATAAAAATAGTCAAAGTATTTTTAGTTTACAATTGTTGAATTCAACCTAAAATATGAATTTCTAATATACTAGTTTAACCCTTAACCAAAACATAATTCTTTCCGGTAAAAAAGTTGCACTTTTAATAACGGAAGAAAAAGATGTCTACCAAAAATTTAATCTTCGGCCAAATAGTTGTACTTTTTATCAAAATAAAACACTTTTCAACTGAAAAAGACGAATTTTCAACGACAAAATTAAAATTTGAAACTAAAAGATGATTTTTTACGACGTAATTGAATTTTATATTTAATAATAGTTTAATTTTCAACTAAAGACTATCAATTTTTAGCTAAACATAGATAAGTTACATTTGCAGTTAAGAACATTAATTTTCAAGTAAAAACGAAAACAAGGTTTTAAATGAATAGTTTAATCTTAAACCAATAAAATTAAACTTTAACAAAGTAGTGCAACTTTCAATCAATTAGTTGAATTTTCAACCTATAAGTATGAATTCTCAATAAAAAAAAAAATGAATTGTTGAATTTTGAGCTAAAGACGATCAATTTTTCGCCGAAAATCAATCAGTAAAGTTTTCAGTTAAGAAAATTAATTTAAAAAAACGAATTTTCTACAAAATTTAAAAAGTTTGAGCATATGAAATTAATTTTTAATAAAATAGTTTAGCTTGCAACTAAGTAGTTGAATGTTTACGAACAAATTTTCACAAAAATGTATTAGTTAAATTTACATTATAAATAATTATTTTTCAACGAAAAATAGTTTGATTTTCCTATGCTGAGAAAAAGGGTAAGTTTTCTCAAATCAGAGGAAAAAATGGATTTAAAAAAAGGGGTAAAGTGGGGAATAGTGCAAAGAATGTGTAGTCTGCATTTACGAGGGTAGTTCAATAAGTCCTTAGAATGAAGTATAAAAACAATTTTTTTTGGGTAAATTTTTTTTTATTTTTCAACATAATCTCCTTGGAGCTCTATACACTTGGTCAATCGCTTTTCCAGTTTTTTTAATCCTTCAGAAAAGTGCGTTTTCGGAAGTTCCTCAAAATAAGCACTTACAGAGGAAATGACGTCTTCGTTGCCTGGAAATATCTGTCCACCGAGCCATTTTTTCAAGTTTGGAAATAAGAAAAAGTCACTGGGGGCTAAATCTGGTGAATACGGTGGGTGTTCGACCAATTCGA
>NC_046663.1:82200782-82219256 GCF_010883055.1 Belonocnema kinseyi
GGACTGTGACTGCACCATATATCTAGTCGGGAGTGGTGCTGACTGAAAACAGATGATTTGGAGCGATTCGCGCGCCATATGTTGGTCATTCTAAGGACTTATAGAACTACCCTCGTAGATGCTTCACTTGAAGAAATAAAATGACTATTTTTTATTTTTTTAAGTACTTGAAAAAATTATTACTCAAATTTATATTTTGAATGTGTAATGTAACATTCTATGTTAACCCCTCCACATGAATGTCACAAATCGTCACAAAAACCGTTGCCCCCCCCATTTATAGCAATTTGATGTAGTTATTGAATCACCTCTTACGAAAAACTACACGGACAACCGCTTTCTTTTCCAGGACGTCAGAATACTAATTTGATTTTTTTATATTTACGGATTTCTTTCGTATTCGCTGCTTCCTTTTTTCGAACGCTCAAATAAGAAATTAATTTACTATAATTGAAATGAAGTCGTTAATGTATATAAAGCAGTTGTATTTCTGCGTGAGCATGTCTGAAAGATGGGTTGATGCTCCAAGGAGGAGTAACAATAATTACAATGATGAGAGACAAGCCAGTGAACTGAGAGCCAGATGGTGTAATTAAAAAAAGAAAATGGCCCAAGAGAACCATAAATACGAGTGCGCGTTTGCACACAGCTTCTCACTTTTTACGTAGGTTCGAATAATTATTTTCTGTTTTTTTCTTGTTTCGTTTCAATTTCTTCCGGCGCCCACCAGCGGGCAAGCTTGTTATGTGCCCAGTGGGCATAAAATTTAATTTCCTTTCGCCGAAAAGTAAAGTGGACGATCACCAAGTGCCTCTATATACATTCATATAAAACAACCTGCTGTCCACCTTGCAGCTGGGGTATATATTCACCTACACTGAAAAATACAATAAACACATTATAGACATCAATGGGAGGGTCATAGGTCAGGGAAAACTTAGAATTCAGGGGAAAGTCGAGGAATTTTATTAGTCAGGGAAAATCAGGTCAAGGGTAAAAACTTTATATTTTTAAATGTTGTATTTAAGTATTGTATTTTGTTTTTCTTTTTTTGCAGTTGCTTAGTTCTGACGTGTATCTTTTTAGTTTAACATTTTATTATTTGCTTGAAAATTCAACGATTTTTTTAAGAACTCATCGCTTTTGGGTTTTTAAGAATTCATTTTGGTACCCATTTTACCCATTTTTGTACTAAACATTCAAATGAAATCTTTCTTGGCTGAAGATTAAACTTTTTTTTAATTCCTCTTGTAGGCTTAAACATGTGTCTGTTTTAATATAAATTTAATGTTTAAAAAAAATAATAATGCAATTTTTTAGTTCAAAAATAATCTTCTTTGGTTGAGGATTTAACTATTTTATTAAAAATTTGTCTTTCTTGATTGAATTCAATTGTTTTTGATTCAAAATAAAAATATTTTTTGGCTCAAAATTAATCTTATTTGGTTGAGGATTCAACTATTTTATTGAAAATTCAGCTTTCTTGGCTGAATCCAAATGTTTTTTAATTGAAATTAATATCTTGTTTGGTTTAAATATTTCCTATCACATTATTTGTTGAAAATTCATCTTTTTGACTGAAAATTGAAGTACTTTGCTAAATCTTCAAAAAATTCGGTAAAAATAATTTGTTTGTTAAAGATTCATGATTGTAGTTAGAACTTCTTATCTTTCGTTGGAAATTCATGATTTCAACTAAAAATGTAACTCTTTCTGTTAAAGATTCATAATTTTAGTAGAAAATTCATCTCTTTGGTTGAAAGCTGAACTATTTTGTTTAAAATTGATCTTTTTAAAATGAGAATTCAACTACTGGCGTAAAAGTTGAACTTCTTAGTTGAAAATGTATTTTTTTGTTTGTTAAAAGTTCATATCTTTGGTTGAAAGTTTAACTCGTTTTTGGTAAATTCATTTTCCATGGGCTACAATAAATTTCTTCTAGCTAAGAATGTACCTTTTTCATTTTTGGTTGGAAAGTAATCTTTTCTATTTGATAATTTGTCTATGTTGGTGTACAGCCATTCTCATTGATTTAAAATGTTCTCTTTTCTGGTTAAAAATGTAAATGTTTGGTTGAAAATTTACATTTTTGTGAACACATCAACTGTTTCACAGAAAGTTCCTTTTTGGCACGAAAGACTAACAATTTTGATTAACGTTTTCTCTTTTCTTGACTGAAAAATCAACTATTTGGTATTTTCTTAAAAAATTGTCTTTATTTTTAGATAATTAACCTTCTTGATTTATAATCCAATTATTCGTTTGGAAATTTCAAACTTTTGTTGGAAATTTTATTATTTCGTCGCAATTTTAACTATTATTTGGATGGAAATGAAACTGTTTTGTTGATAAAATTGGTTGAAATTTTTTTTGTACTTAATATTCAACTATTTGTTTAAATATTCATGTATTTTGTTGCATATCCGTCTTTTTTGTTGGAGAATTGATCTCTTTTGGTAGTATTTGAATCTGTTTTGGTTGAAGTATCAACGTATTACATTCTTGTCGAAACCTAATATTAGTTAAAAATTAAAGTTTTCTCTAAAAAATTGATCTTTTTGGTTTGCAAATGTAAATATTTTGTTTGTTTTTAAACGCCTTTTGATTACAAATATAATCTTATTTTTAAATATTAAATTCGAAAATTTGGTTGAAGATTCTTCTTTGTATGTTACAAATTCAACTATTTACTTAAAAGTTAAACTATTTTCTTAAAAATCCATTTTTTAAGCACCGAAATTCAAGTATTTGTTTGTAAATGGAACTTCTTGGTAAAGTTTTTGTTAACCTATTTGGTAATAAATACATCTTTCCTGATTGAAAATTATCTTTTTTGATAAGAATTCATCTACCCGGCTTAAAAAAAATCAACTGTTTGCTAAAACATTTGACTTTTTAGAATTCAAGTTAAATTAGTTTGTTGAAACCGCACCTGTTTTGGTTTGAAGTTTAATCTTTCTTGTTTTAAAATTTGACTACAAGTTTGGTGGAAAATCCAAGTACTTTGTTCTGAACTCCTTTTGGAGTTATTTTGGATTTAAAGTTCACCTATTATGGTAAAAGTGTCATATTTTGTGTTAAAATAAATAATTTTCACGTAAAAGATTGTACAAGATTAGAATGCTGAACTTTGAGAATGAATAATCAGGGCAAATGAAAAATTGATTGGGGAAAAATCAGGGAATTTTTAAACTTAAGTTTTTCGGTCATCTTCCATTAAGATTGATTCTGTATTTCAAAGTTTGTTACGTTCAGTTTGGAAGTTGCTGAATTTTTCCTATAATCTTGAATCGTGATAATCAAATGTTTCTTTTACATTTAGCACAATTCAAGTAAAAAAATACATAAATTAAAGTTGTAATAGTGATATGCGAATTCTTTTGAATCACCGCATGTCCTGTGTTTTAATCAACATTAGATTATCATTGACTTTTACAACACTTTAGTTCAGTTTTTGCAAATGTATAGGAAGAACTCTCTGCCATGAATCCCCTGAGTATCTCCAGATTCCAACAACCTTAATATCTCTTGGGAGAGTGGCAAATCGATCACACGTAGTGTATACGATGTTTCCACTTTCCTTTTAAGGCTCCATAAAAAGCGAGTGAGACAGTCTAGAATTAACAAGGTTTTTAACCTTTAAGAGACTTCACGCATTTTTGTACAAGTATAATTTTAATTTTAATTTAAAATTTTAATGACACACCGTATAGTGAAAGGTTTTGTTCAACTTATAGGATTATATATAGTATTATAATTAAGTTTACTTTTTGAATTTCAATCATTTTAACTTTGCTATTTAGGATTTAAATAAAACTTTCAGGCTAAAATATTTTTCCGTCGAACTCATGCAAATGAGTAAGGTTCTAGAATTTAAATATTTGTTCAATAAATATAAATTTCATATAATATTTAATTGATGTAAAGATTGATCAAAATTTGAACAGATCCCTTTTTCTTACTTTGACTTGAAGGAAGTAACTTCGTATATTTCAAGATTTTCAAATAAACACTGTTTCTAATGCATAAAAAATTTTTAATTACTAGCGATGAAAACTATATAATTTGTTATTTAACATTAAAAATATTACTTTCAAAAATTTAACAGTATGTGACTAACGATATTCCTGGTAACAGGATCTCCACATACGTAAAAAATATTGGAATCCATGAAAATGTTAATTACTAAAGGTTAAAAAAAATATATTTTACCAACTAAAACAATTCATTTCGTAAATTATTTAACTCGTATGAAAAAAATGTAGAACCCTTCATATTTAAAAATATGGCATTATGGATTCTTAAATAGTTTATGTTTTAAATATTATAAGCAAAACCCCAGGGAGTGCATTTTATTTAAATGGCTTATTTAGAGAAATTTAATGGGTAATTTTAATTTAATTTCCATTCATGGAATTTCAAATTATTTTAATAGATTTTTACGATTTTCAAAGTTTTCAACGGGTTTCAAGAGGTTTTGGTGAAATTCTAGATATTGTTGGAATAAATTAAATTTTATTTTGAGAGATTTCTACCGATTTCAACAATTTCAAGGTATGTGAAGGACATAGAAACATTTCAAAAATTAAAGAACTTTTAATATTAAAACATTTTTTTAAAGGATTTTACAATACTTGATGTTTTTAATATAATAATTTAGAGAAGTGAACGTGCGTTCATTTTGTTTAAGCGGTTTATCTTAGAGAAAAATAAATACAATAAATTTAATTAATTAATTGTTATTCTAAAGGATTTATACGGATTTCAAAGGATTTAAAAGTTTTAAAGTAAATATTGTCGATTATGAGAACAATTTAAAACCTCTAAAACTTGTTTCTCCAATAAATTTTATGTTTTTCGGGCCTTTTTAGTAAATATGAATGGATTTTGATGACCTAGATACATTTAATTACAAAAAACAAATTCTTTAAGGGGAGACATATTTCAAGAATCATTTACAATTTCTTTAAAAACTACGCATAATTTATAAAAAGATGTTCTTTTCTTTTCTAAATGTAAAACTAAAAGTTTAATCTTTCCTCTATTCTTCCCATTTTTCATAAAAAAAGTCCGCTATTTCTCCTTTTTTGAGCACTTTGCAATTCTCTTTTAAAAACTTAAAAATATCTTTACATGTTTTAACAGAAGAGATTGTACAATTTAAATTTTCTTTTCATTATAATTCCAAATATACACTAAAGATCAGAATAATTGTAAAATACTACTCGAACTTGATGAGTGTCTTACAATTAGTAATTTCCCAGTGGGCACAAAGGTTTGCGACGTCTTTTCGACATCGTTACGACATCTTCACGATAACTTTACGACATCTTATGTCCATGTCGTTAAGGTGTCTTTACGATATCGTAAATAAGTCGTATGATTTGACGATGTCTTTACGACATCGCAAAAACACCGAAACGACATGGACATAGGATGTCGCCAAGTAGTCGTAAGGATGTCGTAACGATATCTTAGAGACGTCGCCAAATTTTGCGCCCACTGGGTTAGATTGCAAACCTGATTCGATGCACCGGGATATTTACTTTCAAGATGACAGTGATCCTCGCATTGGTTATCAAGAATTTCAAATCAATCAAGATTATTTTGTGGCAGGGAACTTAGGATTCAAAATTTTAGCCCTATTTTAGGCCTCTAAATGTAGAAGACCTATCTAATCTAAATGTTTTAAGAGGCCCATTAGATGGTTTAATTTCTTTTGGAGCTTAAAGGCAAAAATTCTTAATCGATTTTTAAATATTTAAAAAAACTATTAACTAAATTCCTCAGAAAATTGTGAGAACCATATTTAAAGTATATTTTTTAACACAATTCTATGTTACCAAATGGGTTAGTAAAATGTAGCAATTTTTACAACAGTTTTGTTGTATAATTCCAGAAACAATCGACAGAACCTCTGGATGAATAGAAATAAGTACAGTAGCGCCTAACACACGATATTAACTATTAGGCTATGCATTCACATAAATACATTTTATTTTAATTAAAACGACTTCAATTTGATTTATTCGTGATGTTTAATCAGAAAATCTTGTCCTTTCCAACATAATCGATCATGTTATGAAAAGAAGTTATATAAACGAATTCACTGTTCGGCCACTCATTTGCAGAAATAGATTCTGCTTTCACTGAAACGATTTAAAATTGGCCTTAAAGTGACGCGCTGTCAAGAAGATCGACTTTTGTAAAATATTTGTTCAGGTTATACAAAAATTTTATGAATTAATGCATTATATACACTGTTCAAATATGAATAGCTGTTTATGTGATTTGGCTAAGATGTTACAAAGTTAATTATAACATTTCAAGTATTAGTTTTGTATATTAGATACTACTACACTTATTTCGATTGATTCCAAATTTATGATGATTGTTTAAGAAAAGATAAAAAATAAAGTTGTAAAAATTGACATTTTTGTTCCCTTTATTTGTTTATAAAGAAGTTCAATGAAAATAAAATAAAAAAATCGACTCACATAATTATCTTTGAGAAGTGAAGAGTATTTAAATATGAAAGGTCGAAGTCAATTAAGAATTTTAGCTCTAGTTTCTTTTACAACAAATTTTGATGTTTTGCCCCTACTAGTCACCACCTCAGCTGACTCACCCTTCCTCATTTGATTATTTTTAATGTCAATTATATTATTAAATGCATATCAAACTTTAAATTTATCAACATGTAATAAAATACATTTTCTTTATTGTAAAAGAGGGTAGTTGCAGAAAAATACGTAATAGCCTTATGTTTTTATTTTTTTATTTTTTTAAATTCATGGAATAATAAACTGTTTTGCATGTCAATAGTCTCATTTTGCAGGCATAAATGTTACTAAGATCTTAATTATTGATTGTTAAAATTGATTTATTTTTTAAACTATCGTATTTTATGTATATTAATAATTTGTAGCTGTTAAATTTATAACCACGATTCAAATTCACAACGCGTATATTATCCTATAAAAATGGAAAAGGCATTTTTTATTTGTATTCGATTATCAGAAGATAGATAGTAAAGTATAGCAAGATTTTATTTGTTATTTATCTCTTCTTCATGCATAGTAAGCATATGGCAGTCATCATTTATCATTTTCTTCAAATTTGAAGGGAAACTAACTGGTTAAATATGTAATGATTATTTTCATTATTATTATCAATATTATTTTAGGCAATTATATTATTATCGTCAAGAAGATTAGTAGCACTCTGCCTTATTATCCATAAATATTTTTGCTGTGTATTAAAAAATTAACTAATTATAATTGTATCGCATAAGTATAGAATTAATAACATAGGCCCTAAGAGAATGAAAGGAGGGCCTCGAATATTACATAGACTTACAGAACGTCTTATTTACATACCAAATATTCGCTGAGAATTTGGATGTCTTATAGAGCACTTTAAAATATGAGTATGAGAATTAAAGGAGGTTCTAAAGAGAGCTAAAGTAAGTACAACGGTTTTCGAAAGTCTCATGGCGGGTTAGGCATGATTAAAGCAGGTTCTATTTGGAATTAAACAGACCTTAAATAAGAGTTAAATTTCGACATGGGAGGCTATTTGAAATCGTGCTAAAATAAATCCTTATAAGTATGACATATTTGTATTTCTTGGTGTCCATTAGGATATGTATAAGTATGCTATAAAAAAAGACGTACGTGTATGTATTAAAAAGAAAATTTACGCAAAGAGGTTAAAAGGAGAGCAATTCATTTTCGTAAACGTCAAGAGCCAAATATAACGCTATGGTTTAACGAACCAAAGACCCATGAGGGTCTAATTTAAAGACCCATTCTTTTTCGATTCTACACTCATCCTCCTTGTGGCTCCTGTTTAACGCCGACGTATTTCATGGTTTTAGCGCCAATACTACATACCGACTTTATGGCGGCACTTTTATTACGATGCGAGCAAAGACGGTTCTTGACGTTCTTTACCGTACATGATTTAACGAACAGATTAAACTTCACGATAGGCATGGAAACCAGTTAAAATAATCAGTTGCATGCGCTAATTCAAATTTCCTTTCAAAATGCTGGCTTAGTCAAATTTTTAAATTCAAACATTAAAGGACTAAAACCTATTAGTTTAAAGCCAAATACCCTTTATGTTCTTGAGGTACCAGGCCGCTTTCTTAAAATGAAACAGTGAAACAAACACTGGCAATCAGTGAGATTTCACTGGTTTACTTAGTGAAATTCCGTCAGTGTTTTAATCAGTGGGTTTAACCGGCTAATCAGTACCAGTGTAGCCAGTGGTACTCGTTATCGTCCGTCAGCTGGTTACACTACAAAAAAAGGTTGTGGAATTTTAGTACGTTAGACGTTTGTAAAAAGTGGACTCACGTGCAGTGGCGTCAAATTAGTGAAGAAATGTTTGAAATTGAACAAAAGTGTAAAATCCTCAACTGGACTGAAATTTAATATGTGACGTAAAATTGAATAACGAAAAGTGGAAAATTTCTTCAAAATATCAACCTAACCTCAAATACTTAAACCATTAAGATCATATTAAAAATACACAGAGAAAAAGATATTGCACAATGATATCGCAACACCTCTGTATTAAAATAAAGCGCAGCATGATTACGTACACGCAGGTTCTGGAGCTTTTTAGGATATTATAATACACTAGCATCGCTTGGCCACTGCTAGAACCCTCGTATAATTAATATAATGAAATAATAATATATTGTAAAATCTTGCAATGCACGATATCACGATTTTACGCTATAATAATGTGATAATTACGATATATAGCGCAGGAATTACGGTATATATTGCAATTCTTGCGATATAGTTTTCTCCGTGTATATTTATAATTACCCAAACGAATATCGCACAACATTTATATTATATTACAAGTCAAAATCAGTCACTTGCATTCATTCTTTTGCTGAGCGTGAGTAATAAAGTTTACAAATTAAAATGCACGCTTCCCTCATGACACGCTAACAAAAGAGCAAAAAAGAAAGCTCTATCGCGAAAATTTTACAAATGTGTAAAACTATACGAACGAATATGAAATTACTATAAAGTCAAGAATTTTTCGTCTGAAAATCGAAATCTATACGCAGGCGGTAATTTTAAGAGTTTGGAGATTTATACTACCTGCAGCGTGAGTCACACTGAAAGTAGTGATTTTGAACACGCTATATGAATTCATACAAAGTCATAGAATTACACGGAGAAAAAAGTTTAGTGGCCCCTACCCTTGCAAGGGTTAGAGCCACTAAACGGAATAGTAAATAATGGACGGGCCACTACAAGAGTAGAATCTACTGAACGCGTGTTGAGTCGACTCTACTAGTCGCTGAAGAGTAGCTTCTACTACGCAGGCAATCACACGTACAATTCCTGTTCAGTAGAACATACCGAAGATGAGTGCGATCTACTGAAAAAGAATCGTACATGCAACTGCGTGAGCAGTAGATGTTACTCTTCAGTGATTAGTAAAATTGCGCTTAAAATTATAAAAAAGAATCCTTAAAAATTTATAATTACACAAAGTACATGCTTTTTTCAAGATATACATGCATCTACATATGATTAATTGGTAAATCGTATTTTTAACACTTTATTAACAATTAAAATTTCGCACGCAACGAGGGGGATTCGAACGCATAACCTATCGCACGCTAATCAAGGACCCTAACCATTCACCTATCGAGACTAGTTGTCAGCAGCTTGAAAAACTAGGAATGGATTCTTAAGCACATACAAATTAGATTTATTAGGTCTGAATTTTTCTAATTTTTTGGTTTACAACTAAAATATTAAAATAAGATAGTTTATATTCCTAAATGTATTATACATATTTGTTTCAAAAATTGAATGTCTGAATTTTCAAAAATCTTTTTGATTTAAGTCACTTTTTGACAGTAAAATTAAAATTAAAAATGAAACTAAAATTAAAATTAAAAAAAATTAAATTAAAAATTAAAATTCATTGTAAATTAGAATTAAATGGTCTGAAAATTGATTTTTTGGTTAACTTTATACTTACAACTAAGGACGGTCAAAGGGCTATACAGTTGATTTTACTGAACAGATAGTCAGCCTTCGTACTCTTCTGTTCAGTAGAATCAACACAACGCTGTTTAGTGTTCTTGAATCAACGAGTAGTTACTATTACTATAAATCAGCTTACTAAACGCGAATAGTAGCATATACTCTACCAGTTCTCTCCGTGTAGTCCTGTGATTTGACCAAAAGCTTGATTTTTGAACACTAACGCTATCAACATTAAAATCGAATAATAAAGCTTCAGATGAAAAAGGAAAGATACGAATTAAAAAATTGTTTTGCCTTAAAATCAATTGGTTTTCAAATTGTTGTTAAATTTATAGATGTATAAGTAATTTTCAATGAAACTATCTAGAATTTAAGATTTTGTTTTCAAAAATATTTAATTTCTTAAGATTTTTACACTATGAATTTTAACAACATAATTTACATATAAAAATAAATTAATTAACAATACTACGCTAGTCTTGATCTTTTTGGCAACATTTCAAATTGATCTTCATGGTACGAATTTTCAGTGTACTGTGTTTCTTCCTGATCTTCAAACGTTTGCTCGATATCGCTAAATTCCTCGGATAACTAAATTTCCGGGTTTAAGCAAAGACCTGGCTGCTCGAATTCACGTGAAATGTCTTCGTATTCATCGAAACCTTCTGAAATTTGGTTAAAGTTCGAACAATCATCCGAACCATGCCATTTTGAATGTGCTTATACATATATGAATTTAATAAAAACTTAAACTTAAACACTTTTCTTAAACATTTTTAGGTTATGTCAAAAAGTCACTCATACGAAAGTTATAAAATTTTTTATAATCTATATGTTTTCCATTAAAATTCATTTTCATCCCTTTTAACCACCAAATAAACGCCACCACACCCCTGCTCGTGCATTTTCGTTTTTTACGTTGATTATGAGGCACTTTACAATTTTCAATTGTCCAACTGCTCTTAACAATTTTCTTTTTTTGGCCTCAAAATAAGTTAATTCGCCTGAACTAAGTGTAGGTATAATAATTTCATGTCATTGATCACTTTTATAATAACCTTTGGAAAATTATGGTTTAAAAACAGCACTTTACCCTGACATACGAGATTATATAAAATAGAGAGAATAAACGCTCTTTTTCTGCGGAATGGCACTTGAGTGTACCTCGTACGCACGCGCTTCAGGGTGATGTTAAAAGTCAAAAATCCACTTCGTAGTTAAATATTGTTTTCAAATAAACTCTTCTCACTCTGTTCCCTTACTTCTCTTTCACTTCTCACTCACTTGTTTACTGCCCACTCTGTGGGCGTAAAAGGAGCGCTTATTCTACCTATTTCATGTAAAGTTCGTTTTCACTCGCGCGAAATATAAAGACGCGCCCACCGACACTGGTACGATCACTGGTTGAATATATTCTTTGGCGTCACTGGTATATTTTATTAACTGTTTTAATCGAGTCGCTCACTTTTACTCACTGGTTTAGCCAACCAAACTTAAAAAATCACTAGTTCATCAGTGATAACTCAAAATACTAATTTATTCAGTGACAATTTCACTGTTTCAGTTTAAGAGAGTGGAACCGGAACCTTCTTGGATCATTGAGGTACTTCATAAAATTTAAAATGCATGGAATTTTACACTTCAAAAACAAAAATATTAATTCACGAGAGAATTAATTCAGTTTCGAAAAGATAGACTTTGAGTGAATTTGTATTCCATTGGACCGCAAATTAATATTCAATATATCGTGTTTATCCCACCCAATAAATTTCGTTCCTAAAAATAACGTCAGAGTGTCTACACCCAAAAAACGATTTGGTTCAGGTGACAAAAACCTTACCGATATAGACAATAACATTCCCCTTAAAATGTCAAATTATTTTTTATTTTGAAAAATGAATTGTAAGAGCAAATTAAAAAATATATACAAACATTTAAAATGATTTCCCTAAAAAAGGAGGGTCGATTTGTCAATTTAAGGGTCGATACAAAAAGTCGCACTGAGAGACCTAATCGCTAAGGTGAAGGACATCAGGACTAATCTACACGTCACAGAAGACCGAGCAATGAGGATTAAACAACAGGTTGATTTGGCGTGGAAAAACGACGGCTATGAACATCAGTTAGAGGAAACCGCATCAAACGGTCAAGCAGGAGCAATTGATGTTCTTCCTCAAGCAATTGATGACCCACCACTACCACATCCTTCAGAGTTAGATGACCTTATACAACCAGAGGCAGAAGCAGATGTTTAGCAACCAAAAAAGCGACTTAAATACCCAGAGCTAGCCACAAAACTAAATGACCAGAATCTGGCAGATCAAAAACGCTCAATATCTGTAAACAGACTGCTTTCGGCTGTTGAAATAGCTGCTATAAAAATGGAAGTGGAACAGCAACTTCCTATTGATGAACTCGCCTTGGAAGATGTGGACAAAGAAGACTTGAATTGTGTTGAAGGCATAAGTGCTAAGGATAATGAACATTACGTACCATCATCCATTAGAACCACATCCGCATATTAATGACGATGAAGTTGGACAGGGAAATCCAAGAAAAACTACAGCACCTTGAAAGGAATTTTGGTCATACTTTATTAGAGTTGAGATATGTAGAACCAACACTAAGTCATTCTCTACCCAAAATGAACATCACAAATGATCTGCGTGCACTAATATCACATCTCGACAGCAAGGATTTACCTACGTATTTGAGCGTAGCACAAACTGCGTTAGAGGTGCAAACTCTTGTATACTGTGCAGCAGTGGCAATCGTTAGAACGTTGGGCCGGAAAACTAGGCCTGCAAATGCAGTTTTTGTCCCAGCAAGGGATCGAAATCCACCATGGAAGATCAGGTTGGATACGGATGTCAGCAAAGTAAGGTACAAATTAAGTCGATTAACTCAATACAAAAAAGGAAATAGAACCAGAAAGCTGATAAGCCATGTTATTAAAATCATCCACGATAGGCACATCGAGACATTAAAGCAAGACTGCGTCGGTACAAGAAAAGTACTGCACGATGGCAACAAAATAGAAACTTTCAGACAGATGAAAGAAGGTTCTATCGTGAATTGAAAGTAAAGCCACATAACCAGCAAGACACCAAAGTCCCTCAATTGGAAGATATGACTAACTACTGATCGGGTGGTTGGGGAAAAATAAACAGATAAAATTTGGATACTGCGTTGTTCAAACTGGAGCAAGCAAGGGCAAGTAATACCCCTGAAATGCAACTGACAAACATCACAACCTTAGATGTTTCAGAGGCCTTGAAACGGAAAAGTAATTGGAAAGCTCCAAGTCCGGACATGGTGCACCGCTTCTCGTATATGTACCTGACGAGTGCGTATCTTGCGTTGGCAAGATGTTTTCAGAAGATCATTGAACACCCAGATTTGATTTCAGGCTTTATGCTCCAGGATATTATGTATATGTTACCAAAAGAACCAGACGCTCAAATTCCATCTGACTTGCGTCCGATAGCCTGTCTTCCAATAATTTATAAATGTCTTACAGCTATAATTGCAGATAAGGTATATTATCATTGCGACAAGAATAACATTCTTACAGGAGAACACAAAGGATGTTGTGAAAAACTCGCTACGCTGTAAAGATATAGTCACTATAGACGCTGTTGCCATGACTCAAGCTCGTAAGCATCAAAGGAACTTACACATGGCATACATTGACTACAAGCAAGCGTTTACTTCCGTGCCGCATGACTATTTGCTTGAAGTCTTAAAACTTTACAAAATCTGTTCACGCATTATTGACTTTCTAAGCCATGCGATGAGACTATGGGGTACAAAAATCAAGTACTTTGATCATGGATAACTAAGGATAACTAGATTAATATGCTTTACGACGGGGAAACTTTTTATTCCAAGCAGACTCCTTCACCGCACTATGGTTCTGTTTCGGGTTGAATCCATTGAGGAAAAAACTAAACAGCATGACTCATGGGTTTAGAATTCATGATAATAAGGGTAGTGATCAAGTCACCCATCTTCTTTACATGGATGACCAGAAGCCGTACACTAGTTCAGCCCAGAAACTGCAGTAGGTGATCGATGTCACAAAGCAGTTTTCCAATCATATCCACATAAGTTCGGCTAGATAAATGTAGAACAGTGCATTTAATCAGAAGGAAATTAGGCGACTCAGAGTTAGAGAACGAGTTCGAACATGACATCAAGGCGATGGCTGCAGACGAATCATATAAATATCTGGGTATTCTTGAATCTAAGGGCATTCTGCATACGATAGTTAAGACAAGCCTAACGACTGCCTTCACTACGAGACTCAGATTGATTATGAAGAGTTTTCTCAACTCGGCAAACAAAATCAGATCAAAAAACACATATGCCATCCCTGTCCCCACTTACTCCTTCGGCACTCATAAAATGGTCTAACACCGACCGTAAAAAGTTAAAAATAATTGTTCGCGTAAAAATGACGAAACACCGAATGCACCACAGAAATTCAGCGATTGAAAGGGTAGTTCTACCACGACATTCAGGGGGTAGGGGCGTTGCAGATGTCAAAAAACGGTGTGAGTTACAAGTTATACAGTTGCGAAATTATTTTAATAGCAAACGAAATTTTGCGCTTCACAGTAGCATCTGTAAAGCGGATTTTGTATATACGCCCTTAAATTTGTCGTCAGGTGGGGCCTTGAATTTAAGGGTAGAAACTATAGAGGAATTAGAGATACAATGGAGGCAGAAAGCCATGGAATTATCACAAACACGTGTTGAATCAAGACGTGGTTGACCGGTGCCGATTATGTGAAGATACCAACGAATCCATCGAGCACATTATTGATGGCTGTCGCGTAATGACTCAGAGAGAATATACGCACAGACATAATGATTTAGCGGGCATTATACATCAACAACTTGCCCTAAACCAAGGACTCTTAAAAGAATGGATGCCGTTCTATAGATACTTTCCAATGCCCGTTTTAGAAAGCGAATATTACATCTTGTATTGGGATGCTACTATCCAATGTAATGGATCATTCATCCGGGTCAATCGAACTGACATCGTGATGCAAGAAAAAAAGGTGGAAGAGTCTACATCATCGACATTGTTTGTCCGCTTAACCGAAATTTGCATTCAACCTATACAACCAAGATCCATAAGTATAGCCAATTAAGGCATGAAGTCAAGACCATATGGAGGAATGTGACTCATGCATTTATTCATCCCATTGTGATTTCGGCTACAGGCAATGTCCACGCAAGATGCACTGAACATCTTGAAAATTTAGGAATCAGTAGGGTATTGACAGCAACTCAGAAGGCGGTTTCATTAAACACCTGTAGCATTATAAGAAACTTTCTTGACCATCAGGAAGCGAGCGACTGAAAACGTAACTGTATACCTGCAACATCATCGCAGGGGGTTTCAAGCAGCGTATTAAATTAGTTGAAATAACTTATAACATTCTAATCTCATCAGTCACTTGACTTAGTCCGTGACAATGATGTATAACCAGGTTAATCTATAACCGTGGCTATGATGTATAACCACTTATTGCTAACAGCATTTTTTGAGAGATTCGGTGCTGTCAAACTTTAATTTGCTTAATAAAATACCCTATCAACTGCCTATTAACAATCTCTACACTTATTTATAATTTGTGTGCTTTTTACCCCCCTTTTTGGGAGTGGAGGAGATGGTTTTGCTATTTATTCGTGTGCGGGGTATATAAATACAAAATATCTAAGCTTGTTCGTCAGACTTGACCAGGGTCTCCTACGGTTTTTCGGGTGGATAATTCCGAATCCGAGGTCTGTAGACCTCTATCACATCAGGTTCAAGGTCACTTGAAGGTCTAATTGAGAAAAACCTGATAAAAAATCGAAAAAATAGATATATAGGGTTTTCGAGTTTCTGAATCTAAATTTGGAGTTTATTTAACAGCTTAATGTCAATTAGAGAAGGCCAAATAAATATTACTTCAGGTTTAAGCTGAAAAATGCCTTGTAATCAGTTTTATCACTGAATATGTATGTTTTTGGGGTCACTGAATATAAATCAGGGGATCTTGACATCTATTAAGGTCATCTGGAGGTCACTTGAACGTTATCTCAAGAACATCTCAAGGTTACGCTAAAAACTTGCTAAGTGTTGGATTTCAACCAGTTGATGTACGCTTTTGGAGACACTGATTTTAAATCAGACGTCTGTTTAACGTCTCATGGTCAGCTAGATGTGATTTCAAAGCTAGTTGTAGGTTATTTCAAGGTTAGACTGAGAAAAAAGTACGCAACTGATGCCAGCCGTTGCATATATTGTGTTTTAATTTTTATATAGTCGGTCGAAGAAAGGATTGATTGGGTTTCATAGAATTATACAAAACAACTTATCACGATTAACAGAGGTCATTGCAAGGCCAGTAGTAGATTATTTTAACGGCTCGAAACGAACCGCTAAACAAACCCCGAATACACAGTGTTGGCACCAGCGTCACCCCCCTATAATCTTGAACGTCCTTAGCCTTTATTTACTATTGGTATAACTACTCCTTCTTTCCATAACTCTGGCCACGCCTCTCCTCTCCATATTTTATTAGACATTATCCATGCCCATTCCTCTAGTTGCTCCCCTGTATATTTCCATACTTCATTTGGAATCTCATCTGTACCAAGTGCCTTGACATCCTTCATTATTCCTAAAACCTTAACTATTTCTTCCCTTGATATGTCCTCTTCCTCATCTCTTTCTCTACCATATTTTCCTTCCTTTATAATTTTTCTCTCTACTCCTAGTAAATCTAAAAAATATTTTTTCCATTCTACCATTTCAATATCTTGGTTTACTTTTGTTCTTCTTTTTCTTTCTCTATTTATGACCTTTCATACCTCTTCTACCGTTCTAGCCTTCTCCGCCTCTTCCTCAAACCTTTTATTCTCTTCCTCTTTCTTTTGATAACAGAACTCAGTAAGCAAATACGAGTTTGACAGCGCCAAATCTCTCCAATAATATTGTCAGAAAGTGATGGCATTTTCAGTCTTTAAGGGGTGGCAGATGGGAATTTCGGGGTTGAAGGTGGTCCGCTTATGGTGAGAATCGACTTATTATTGTTAGTAGACACTAAATAAATTTTTTTCGAGTTTTTTTACCCTAAAATAAATTAGGCCAAAAATGGCCCAAATCGACCCTCCTCCGTTTTAAAAAGAATGTAAAAGATTGTATAGCAAAGATTTAAATTTTGCAAGACTAAAAATTTTTGAGAAAATTTTTTAGTAAGCCTAAGAGATATTTCGAAGTTTCAAAACCATTTTTTAAAGATTCCAAATTTTGACATTTTTTAAAATTCCAAAATCAAATGTAGAGTTTTGAAGATTTTGAGCAAAAAGCTTAGAAGCTTCTTAAGAATTTTGAAAGATTCCAAGAGAAGCATTAATTTTTAATTTATAAGGTTCACAAATTTTGAAAAGCTTAAAAAATGATGAAAAGTTTGAACATGATTTGAAAATTGTAAGTCAAAATATGGATCTTTGCATATGTCAAAACAAAACTTAGAAGAGTTTGACGAATTTCGAAATGTTTTAAGAGCATAAACATTTTTTTGTTCAAGATTTCTAAGAAAATTCGATAAGAAAATTTTTTGAAAGACTTTAAAAATTACGAACAACAACTTTAGATATAGTTTGTAATACCATTGGTATCAGGGATACCAATGCGCACCTGTTGTATGTCACGCTTCTTGGTCGATAACATAATTATATTTACGAGGGTAGTTCAATAAGTCCTTAGAATGAAGTTTTTTTATTTTTTAAGTTTTTTTTTTAAGTTTTTAAGTTTTAAGTTTTTTTATTTTTCAACATAATCTCCTTGGAGCTCTTTACACTTTGTCAATCGCTTTTCAAGTTTTTTTAATCCTTCAGAAAAGTGCGTTTTCGGAAGTTCCTCAAAATAAGCACTTACACAGGCAATGACGTCTTCGTTGTCTGGAAATCTGTCCACCGAGCCATTTTTTCAAGTTTGGAAATAAGAAAAAGTCACTGGGGGCTAAATCTGGTGAATACGGTGGGTGTTCGACCAATTCGAATTTTAGTTCTTCAATTTTAGCCATTGAAACGAAGCATGTGTGAACTCGGGCGTTGTCGCGATGAAAGAGAATTTTTTTCTCGTCAAATGTGGTCGTTTTTTTTTTAATTTCTCCTTCAGCTGCTCTAATAATGATGCATAATATTCACCAGTGATTGTTTTACCCTTTTCCAAGTAGTTAATAAGTATAATTCCACGTGCATCCTAAAAAACTGTTGCCATAACCTTACCAGCTGACTTTACGGTCTTTGCCTTCTTTGGAGCTGGTTCCCCTGTGGAAATCCACTGTTTGGATTGTTCCTTTGTCTCAGGAGTATAATGGTGTATCCATGTTTCATCCACAGTCACAAATCGATGAAAAAATTCCTCACGATTCCG
>NC_046663.1:82219356-82229029 GCF_010883055.1 Belonocnema kinseyi
TATCTAGTCGGGAGTGGTGCTGACTGAAAACAGATGATTTGGAGCGATTCGCGCGCCATATGTTGGTCATTCTAAGGACTTATTGAACTACCCTCGTATCTCGCGCTACACGCTCAGTCATTGTACATTCCCCGCATTTTTGCATAGGACCTTCAAAGTGAATCTCGTGAGAAAAAAGGGTTATTTTTTATTTTTCACGATTAAAGCAAAAACTACGCGTGTTATGAAAAAATGATTAATCACAAACTTTGTAGATCTTTTTGTGGTGAACAACTTATGTCTATTATTTTTTTCGTAGTTTGTGTCGTATGTCCGAAAATTCAATTTTTCTATTCTTAGTGTTGTTTTTTACGATTAACACAAAAACTACGCGTCAAAGCTCAATCCAAGCTGATCATCTTTTTCTATGTTATCGTGCTTACAGACTACCGACTAAAGACAGGCACCTACGTAAAAATAGTTTTTTCTTACTAAAATGGTTTCAAAACGTTGAGATTTCATGAAAACTGACTAAGTCAAATTTGACATAAAAATAATACCTTCTTATTAGGATAAGAATGTAAAAATCATTTATTTCATTACATTGTGAATTTTGAAATAACTATGTTAAAACTTTTTAAATTGATAAATAACATGTATTGATTCTAAATATTTTGCGTTAATTTAATAAAATATAGCTTATTGTATAGAATAAGAATTGTTTTACAGATTTAAATAATGCACAAAAAAACTATATTGCTCAAAAGTACAGAAATTTGGACCCTGCATTAAAATGTTAGGTCTTTTTTTAAGTATATCAAATATAGATATAAATATTCAAAAATGAAAAATGTTTATCATGATATTATTAACTTTTATAACTCAAGAAGACCAAGTTTTATAAACACAAATTCTAAGAAATTCAAATTTTAGTATTCAGCGGTTTTTGTTAAAAAGTTTTTCAGGATTGCAATATTCTGAAAGATGTTGGCAACGAGCTAACATTTTTTTCATTCATTTTGTTGTGTGGGTAATTCAGAAAAGAATGCCCAAGACATTTTTTTTGCTTTATTTCTTTTAGATCTGTAGCTTCAACTACACCCTGGTGAGAAATAAACGTAAACGATTATAGAAATATCTTGATTTTCGTTTTAATTAGGCAAGCCTTGAGAAATTAATTTTTCTTTGTAAATGAACCTAATATCAGCGCGTTATCTAATGTCGATTATATAAATTTAATACAAAGATTGGGCATGTAAATTTTTGAGATCCTGATGTAACTTATCTGCGAAGACTGCCCGTAATGATAGAAAGTAATCATAAAATTCAACAAAAATTTTGTATTTAAATTTGTACTGTTTACTGTTTAATTTATTTGCCATATAATAAGATGAGTAAATTTCAAAGGAGTCGAACAGATAAATTTGTGTGTTTTGTGAATTCGACGCACGGAGAAAAATGGAAGGTCATTATGGCCATCTAGATGTGTAGAGTGGCTATATTCGAGGGTCAACTATAGGGTAGACTTATATATATTTAAAGCGACTATCTCTAGGTAGTAAAAACAAGAGATTAAAATTGATCATCACGAATGATAAGAAAGTCAGATAGTCGATTTCATAGTGTGTGTGAAATTTATCTCCCTCCTATAAGAGACTATAAGTTATAAAATTAATTGGAGTCTACAATTCTTGAAAATTTATATGAAATACATCAAATCTAAAATCATTTTATATAATGCTTTCACTGCTTTTATAATACTTCTATTAACCTATTAGACCTACCTTAATATCTCAATTTCAACTTTTTTAAATTAAAAAAGTGTTTCTTCTTAAATGCTTGGAGTTTGAAGTCTTTAATTTTCAAAGCATCAAAGTCCATTTTGCCGTGAATGAATGAAGAAGTGAAATTCAAAATAGAAATCAATTAAATTAAATCAGTTTTTGAAAGTTGAATATTTGATTTCATTTTCAGTAGATAGGTACATGATTTGTGATTAAGGTGCATCAACACATTTTCGACTTTATACATATACAATACAATCAGTGCCACATCTACGAATAACTGGCCTCGTTCTCATCCCCCATGATATGCGAAGAATACGATTACTTTTATGGCGCACTCTGCAAAACATTCATTGCGTTAAATCGTTAATTGGTTCTCACGCAGATTTCTCTCCCTACAGATTCCTACACATATAAATCCTGGTGTCAACAAGAAATTCTTTAATCACTGCCGATACAGTATCATATGAATTCGATAGTTGTAGTTTTATTTTGTATTAAAACACGAAAAGCGTTTACAAAGTGTCGAGATTTAAAATTACAATTTTTTGAAAAGGATATACGAGTCAGAAAAAAGTTCTGTCTTCTCGTTTATTCTTTTTTTTTAAACATTGCCCCCTCCCCCAATTATTCCGAAGTCTAAAAATTTTAATTTTTTAGTGTACGGGGTCTGTCCGGAAAGTATCCGGCATTGTAGTGTTCCAGGAGAAAGTGTGAGTTATGATTAATGGCGATGGTATCCCATCGCCAATTCTCGACAAATAATAACATCATTTATTATTTTTTAAATATTGTAAATATTCTTTGAAATCTCATGCTTTTTTATAAAAATAGCTATTATAAAAAATAAGTACTAGCATAAAATAATAAAAAATTGTTTAACATGGCGAATCTTTAAAACCTGATGTTAACCAAAAATCAACTTTTTCAGGGCGAAAAAAGTTAACATAATAAAACCCAAATTGTACAAAAATGTTGAAATACTCGTAAATGATTCTGAATGGTCTCAGGTAAATAAAAATAAGTTTACTAAAGTTTAGGTTATGCTTTTGTTTAGGTGAGTTACAATATACCACCTTGATCAAAAAGTTTTAGGACTTGCCACTGTGTGGCGCTCTCCTTCGGCCGATTTCAATTCTTCTTTTTTTGTTGTGTTGATAAAAGTGTCAGTGACGTTCTGTCAGATTTTCAGCTTGATAGCTTGACATTTGTTGAAGTGACGCCGTATTTTGTACAACTATCTTTGTGTGTGGTTTCGATTTTTCACAAAAAAAAATGTCATCGACTTTGCACAATGCCATCGTTATGCGTAAGGATTTGGCTAAAAAAGAAACAAATACCATCCAACAAACACTGAATTCACCTGATTTGGCTCCCTGTGACTTTTTCCTATTCAGTCGACTCCAGAAACCGCTTCGCGGAACGCGTTACGGCACCCGAGATGAGGTCATGGAAAAATCGAAGATGGCTCTGATGGCTATACCGTAAACCGATTATAAAAAATATTTCAAGGATTGGATCAAGCGCTGGCATAAGTGCGTTGCAGTCGATGTGGAGTACTTTGAAGGGGACAATATCGATTATGATGAATAAACTTTTATTTTTGATTTCAAAAATAAAGTTCTAAAACTTTTTTATCAAGGTGGTATATATTATCTTTTCCATAAACATATATATTATAAAGAATTCTGGTCTGCGTTTTTGCAAAATAGTGTGCTATTTTTTTAGAAGCATAGGGAGAATCACATTAGGTATATGTTATTTGTTATAGTTGTATATAGCATATATGATATTTTCGGGGAACTATAGAACATGAAGCAATATGGCCCATATGGGGTATGTTTTTGGTCAGGATAGTCTATTTAGTACAATTTTGTACCATCTTTACCACAGTCACATACAAGATTGCATTAGCGTTTTGGCTAGTTCAGTATGCTTAATACAATATTGTACATTATTATACGGAGAGGTTCTTTTAAAAAAATACTAATTTCTTGATAAAAGCGCAAACGTGAAACATGTATAGTATTTGAAATAATTCATTAGATGATTACAAATTTTTTATTGAGCTGCACAAGATTATTTTAAAAACACAAATGTTTCTTAGCTAGCATAAGGTTATCTATGACTTTCATTTTTAAAAAGGATTATTTGTAAAATTAATTAAAAAAATTTTAATTTATTTAATTTTTGGAGGAATCTTTCACAAATGTTGTATCTATAAAGAAATTTGGATGTCGTGTCAATATCGGACCGTAATACAACAAACAAAAACTGCAGTAATATGCCATGGGGTAATATGGCAATGGGGAATGAGGTTATATGGTACATCGGATATATGTTTATGGTTAGGGAAGTATACTCGGGGTAATATGGAACACGGGGTATTATTGCAGACCGTTTACTGTGGCACATGGTACAATCTGTTACGCGGGGTCATCCTCCACATAGGGTAATTTTGCACAATAGGGACATGTATGTTTTTGGTTAGGGCAGTATATTTAACTTATACGTGGAAATAAAAAGTGCGGTAATATGACATTGGGTAATATGCTATATGTGGCAATATGGTAATTAGAGCCATATTTTACATGAGGTAATATGACCCATGGGTTAATGCGATACACTGTGTCTATGTTTTAGGGTAGGATAGTATATGTGGGATAATACGGCACATAAGGTGAAATGCACTCAAAAAATGTCTGGTTAAATCAACCCGGATTCTGGTTAAATATGCCCTTTCTATTTTTTCTGGTTAAAGTAATCAGAATACTGATTCTTTTAATCATAATTTCTGGTTAATTTAATCAGAATGTCTGGTTAATTTACCAAGTTTTCTGCTGAGTTTAACCAGAAGAAATAGTAAGGGCATATTTATCCAGACATTTTTTTGAGTGTGACATGGAATAATGTGATGTATGGGGTAATGTATACAAAAACGGGTTTCTCTTTTGATTAGGTTATTATACTTAGTAAAATATTTCAGAGCGTTCCAGAAGTGATAAGCATTTTTATATCCTTTTTAAATGATAATTTTATACCTTCATAATCGCAATATCGTGGAATAAAATAGTAGTAGATACAAAAGCATGTTGGTCCTCATCAAAGTAATGTTTATACAGAAGATAGTGCAATTGCGTGTCCAGCTCATTACTGATGAGTCGATGAGTATACCTTAGAGCGGGGTCCAAGGGCTTCTTCAGAAAAACCCCTCTCTCCCCAGGATCCACAATTCATTAAGCTGTAATTGAGTTTTCAGCTTCGCGATACAGCGACTGAGATACAAGTATGTATTGAAGACCGAAGATGTGTAAAAAAACGAGATGGAAATAAAAGAATCGAAGAACGAGAAAAGGAGAGTTAGCGAGGAATAGAAAGAGAGGAATGTGAAATGGTACGAGTGCGAAGGAGTGATAAAAAAGGACAGAGTTGAATTCGGGAACATGGGCGATCGCCACTTGCGAATTAAGCAACGAGAACCAGTGTGACCAATGTCCGGGTCGTGATTAACT
The DNA here is from genome assembly GCF_010883055.1 of Belonocnema kinseyi. Classification (NCBI taxonomy): domain Eukaryota; kingdom Metazoa; phylum Arthropoda; class Insecta; order Hymenoptera; family Cynipidae; genus Belonocnema; species Belonocnema kinseyi. The sequence continues at coordinate 82,224,632 of NC_046663.1, forward strand.
AAAGTTTTAACAAGCAGAACAGACGCAACATAGTCTTGTGATAAAACATTCTTGACTGTATCAAGTCCTTAATCTAATTAAAAACAATAGAAAGAAACAGTTGAAATTGGATCTAATTATTTTCTCAATAAACAATCATTTCTTGAAGTTATTTACTTGTATATATATATATTATTTTATAAAAGTATTCTAAAAATTATTAACTTTATTTGCAACTAGCAAAACTATACCTGCTGTTGCTTGGGAAGTAACGAATCTCAGCTCTCTATCGAAAATTTTAGATAGCAGACCATATATTTTCAAAGTTACACAACATTCTAGGAAACGACAAAAATCTCATAAATAGAACTTAAATAATAAACTTTTTATAAATAATTTATTTATTCTCACATTCGTGGTTTAAAAATACTAAATATTGCTTATCTAAAGGCACTGCAAAATAACTAAATCATTCCCTGAAACTAACAAATTTATACAGCATTTTCAGGTAATGTTTATTTTTCTCCCAATTGTTCAAGAGAACAGAAATCAGGCAAGTTTCCCTTATTTTTCTTATTTTGCTTTTTTTAACCACTAATATAAGAAAAGAAAAATTTAACAAAGAAAATTTCAGTCTTTATCTTCATTATACAGGCTTCACTTTGGGCCATCCATGAACAAAATCTGACTGAAAGAAAAGCTTTAAGCATAGAAGTCTTAATAACTGACCGAAAGAAAATCAAAATTTAAGAAATTTAAATTAGATTAAAATCCAAATTAGAAATCCCATTTAACGTCCAACAATCAAATTGATGCAAACTCCTGTTAAAAAAACAGGAATCAAACGACCAAATTTAGACCACAAGGAACGAGCAAAAACAAAAAATCCTATTGCAATTTGAAAAAAATAAAAAAATTCGGACAAAAATAAAAAAAAAGGAAAGAAAAATGAGAAGGTAGCCTACCACACCCCCTTTCTTTTCTTTTCCTTTCTTTCGTCTTTTTTATTTTTATTGGCATAATTTTATTATCATTATCATTTTTATTATTATCTTCTCTCTCTCCTATTCGTGGGTGCTGTCAATTTCTAACATTTAAATGGATAATATATATGATAATATAAATAAAGAAGGTGAAAGAAAGAAAAGGGGAAGGAAGGGGATGTGGTTGGCTGCCTTCTCATTTTTCTTTCCTCTTTTTTATTTTTGTCCGAAATTTTTTTTTTCACATTACAATAGGATTTTTTGTTTTTGCTTGTTCATTGTGGTCCAAATTTTGTCTTTGGATTCTTGTTTATAATAATTAAATTTTCCTAATTCTGCTTATTTTTGAATACTGATACCAAATGAATAATATTATAAAATAGAAAATGTTATTTTTTTCTGAATCCTATATTCCAAAATCTTCAATTTAAGCCATCTTCTTAAAAAGTCGGAATAAAATAAAAGCATATAGTGTTGAGGTCTAAGAAACTAATTTTTTTAAACCATTGATTAAAAAAATAAAGAAAAATATATCATATCCTTATTTTTTAATCATTGATATAAAAAAGAAAAAATGTAATATACCAAATTTTATTTTTCATTTAAATCCTACAAGCCTAAATTTGAGTCATTCTCGAAGAAAATCAGGCTAAATGAAAAGATTTTTATGTTACGAATTCAACGTTTTGGGAGAAAATTTATCCTTTTTTGTTGAACCAAACTGTCTCTCATTAAATTAAAAATATTTTGTAGTTGAAATATAATCTAATACGCTTATCCTAAAGAATTAATTTTTTAAATTAAACTAGTTACTTAAAAATTAAGCTACTTCATTAAAAAGTCATTTTCTTAATAGACATTTATCATTTTAGTTAAAAAGTCATTTCTTTGGTTGAAACTTCGTCTTTTTTTTAGACAATTAATTTTCTTGGGTTAAAATATCGCGTATTGTTTAGAAATCCTAGTAATAGGCTAAGCATAATTTTCTCTTTATTGGAACTGAAATATTTGTATTAAAAATATTACAAACATATAATTAATATATAATAATGTATAATATAATTTATTGTCCTAATTTAAAAAAAAACCAAAAAAATACTGGATTGTAACTAAATATATAGTGTTTTCGAATAACCTAGATTGTGCTCAGAATATTACTAAATTATTGCTAACAGTCTAGTGTTTATTCGGGAAAATAAGATTTAAGTAAATTTAAGTTTCTGCGAAATGGATACATACTTTCGTGAAAAGTCTCTTTATTTCCCCGATTTTAGAGCATTATGGACTTTGAAGCCATTTCTTTATTGTCCACGGTGAGAGGGGCAGAGGTTTACCTAGGTGTAGGGTTACCCTTCTAAACATTCTTATATAGGTTTCTGTATAGGATCCTATATAGGAGCCTACATAGGATCCTACATAACATCCTATATATTTCACCTATGAGCGCCACCTATAGGAAATAATATAGAATCATATTTAAGATTCTATATAGGTAAAGATCTTTTAAGAATTGTGTAAGGTTTCACGAAAATGAAGGAAATTCCTTTAGGTTTCTAAGAATAATTAATATAATTTCTTATTTTGGAAAATTAATCTTAAGAGATTATTTAAAAAGATTTCAATACATTTTAAACGATTTCCAAAATTGGCAGTGAAGAATCTGGAAGATTTTAAGGCAATCTTTTCCATTTAGCCGAATTTAAAAGAAAATCAGAAAAAAATTGAATAATTTTTAATAATTAAAAGGCTTAGGAGGTCTGACAAGATTAGAATTACTTTTTATACGCACTTTAAGAAAAAAATTAAAAAAGAATTTTAAACATATCAAAGGATTTCCTAAAATTTCAAAGAAGAGTGTAGAAGATTTTAAAGCAAAATATTTCAATTTGGTAAGATTATAATAAATAAATAAAAATCGAGTAAATTCAAGAAATATTAAGAAGATTCGAAGATATTCAAATAGAATTTTATACTTAAATTCTGTTGGAAATTTCTATTTTTAAAGATTTCAAAAATAAACTTTAGAAACTTTAAGGGAATTCCGAAAGATTTGAAAAAGATCAAACAATTTTTCTTTAAATTCCTGGGAAAAATTTCGAAGATTATAAGTCAATTTTTTTACATGTTGAATTAAGAAACATAATTCTTATAAGGCCTTCTTGTACAATTTTGTTATGCATTTTTCTAAAGTATGTGTTGATGTAAAAAGTATACTTTCCAATTTGAGTAAATTTAAGTAAGTTTAAGATTCTTTTAGGTTCCTAGGAATAATTAAAATTAGTTTAAAACATTCCAAAACATTCCAGAAGATATAGAAAATGTATAGAGTCTGCAAAATTTGAATCATTTTTAAAGAATAGAAGATTAGAAGGTCTGACAAAATTTAAGAAAAGGAATTATTTTCCTAATTTTCCTGTGAATGTTTGTAATGATTTTTTATTTTAAAAAATGTGCTGTAAGAGAAAATTAGAAAAGGTTTTTTAACATATCAAAGCCTAAAATTTAAAAGAAGAGTATAGAAGATTTTGAAGCAAAATTTTTCGATTTGGTAAGATTAATAAATAAAAAAAAATCAAGTAAATTCAATAAATATTTAGAAAAATGAAAGAGATTCAAATCGAATTTTAACTTCAATTCTGTTAGAAATTCAGATTTTTAAAGATTTCAAAAATAAACTTTAGAAGCTTTAAAGGAATTCCGAAAGCTTTCAAGGAGATAAAACTATTTGTCTTAAGAATTTTGTGAGGTTTCACGAAAATGAAAAAAAATCTTTTAGTTTCCTAGGAATAATTACAATAATTTTTTATATCGAAAAATTAATTTTAATTTTTTTTACATTTTAAAAAATTCCAAAACATTCAGAAGATTTCATAAATTCTTAAAGAATCTGAAAAATTTTAAGTACAATTTTAATTAATTTTGAAGAATTAAAAAAAAATCAGGAAAAATTTGAATAATTTTTAAAGATTAGAAGATTAGAAAACCTAACAAGATTAGAAAAAAAGAATTTTTTTCCTATTTATTGGGAGAAAAATTTTAATGATTTTTTATTTTGAAAAATGTACTTTAAAAGAAAGTTAAAGAAGATTTTTAAACGCATTAAACAATTTCCTAAAATTTCTAAAAAGAGTGTAGAAGATTTAAAAATCAAAATTTTTTAATTTAATAACATTAAAAAGTTCAAAAAATTAAATAATCGAATAAATTCAAGAAATATTTAATAGAATTGATGAGGTTCAAAAAGAATTTTAACTTTAGAAGAGTTTTAGAAACGTAGGATAAACTTATTTAAAAAACTGAGAAATCTAAACATTTCTTTAGAAGAAAAAAATAAGCACCTGGAAGTTCTTTACAATTATCAGTTTTTAAAATTAAAATACAAATGATTTTTTTAAAATTACTTTCTGCACATTTATTTTCAGGTTGAATTTTGATA
>NC_046663.1:82229129-82238005 GCF_010883055.1 Belonocnema kinseyi
GAATAAATAATAAGAAAAGTCGATGAACGAAGGACTTATTAAAGAATTAAACATCCATAATAAATAAAAGATTTTCATTTTTCCATTTGAGTTTTATAAATTTTCGTTTTCAGGTGGTGTGGAAAGGAGTTTTATTAAAAAATGTGTGCGATTTTCTAACAGACAACTGCATGAATTTCTCACCTTTCTTATTTTGTTTTAATGTATTTTAATCTGCTTCATGTTTAGGGCGAAATCATATGCTGAAAAACGATAAGAAAAATTTCTGAAACTGGTCCATGAGGTTGAAGCCAAATCTGTATCACTGTTTGCTAACATTTTAAAAAGTTTTTTGCATAATTTGAAAGGCGATTCTTCATAGTATTTTACTAACTAATGGAGATATTTTTATAATTTCCTTTATAAAATCTATTCCCTAACTATCATATTAAAATAAAATTTAGGAATATTGATAAAAGTATTTTTAATTTTCATTAAAAAATTAATGTGTACAGAGTACAGTTTGTATATGAAATTTCACTACGGTTTTTTGTATCATGTTTGACCCTAGGGCAGAATCAAGGGAAAATATTCTATAAGTGTGTTTATTAGTTATTAAGATACTATATAAACACTTATTTTTATAATTGTTTTGTCCTTTTAAAATCATGAGATATTTCTTCATAAAATAAATTTTGTTAAATTTATTTTACAATTATTTACAATTACAATTATTTTTCATAAAAAATAAAATTGTAAAAGCTAAATATTGTAATAAAGGTTTTTAAAAGTTTTCATATATTAAGAAAGCATATGAGGTTTAAAACATTTAGAATTTTAGAAGAAATCAAGAAATATTTGATAAATTTTCGGAAATGTTTGCAGGTTTTTAAATACTTCTAAAACATTAACAACGATTTAAATTCCTGAAAATATTTTTAACGGGCTACAATTTTTCTTAAAATTTTGAAAAATCATACAAGATATGAAATATTGACTTATAATCTTCTAAATTTTTGCCAGGAATTTTAAGAAAAATAGTTTTATCTCCTTGAACTCTTTAGGAATTCCTTTAAAGCTTTTAAAGTCTATTTTTGAAATATTTAAAAATAAAATTTTCTAACAGAATTTAATTTTGAAATTGGATTTGAATCTCTTCGATTCTTCTAAATATTTCTTGAATTTACTCGATGTTTTTTTATTTATTAAATTTATTAAACTGTAATTGTTTGCATTAAAACCTTCTACACTTTCCTTTTAAATTTAAGGAAATCCTTTGATAGGTTAAAAAAAACTTTTTTAATTTTCTCCTAAAACACTTTTTTTAAATAAAAATTGATTTAAAATTTTCAAATGAATATTAGAAAAATAATTCTTTTTTCTATTCTTGTCAGACCTCCTATACTTCTAATCTTTAGAAATGATTCCATTTATCCTGATTTTTGTTTTAATTCTGCAAAAACAAATTTATATAAAATTCTTCAGATTCTTTGAGAATTTTTGAAATTATAGTTTCCTCTTCGCAATAAGTCTAATAGTCTAGATCGTCATTCGTGAAGTTGGGAGAGCTCGAGTTCCGGCTCGTGCATTTTCGGCTGTACACGAGGCTGGTCTTCGTAGCATTTAACAGAGCCGACTCACCGCCACGCTACGTTTGCATGTGTTTTTCCCAGATGGGAGAGCAGTGGGGGCCGAAAATCCCACGTTCTGGAGACAGTGACCTATCAGGATCCTTTATAGCAGCGATTCCCAAACTTTTTATGTACTTTCTGGGGAGCGGCAGGGGCCCCACCCTCAAAATTTTTCACAATACTGGAACCCAAGTGAGACACTGGACGCTAGTCGTTCGTGCTCGGTTGCTTGCTTCGCTGACCTTTTCATTGTTAGAAAATTAGAGCCGGTTGAGAAAAATGAAAAGTTTGTTAAATAATCGCACTTTTGTTGCATTCACAAGATTTGTAAATATTTCATTTATTAGTTCGGATATTAACCGATTTTCAAAAACTTTGTTTTCATTTTATTTAAATTATATTACGAAATTGATTCAGCCAATTAAAATTTAATTAAGCTAAGTCTTTATAATTTCAGTTATTGCAAGTTCATAACAATGAAAGGGTCATTCGTGGTAGGTACACGAAAGTCGAGGAAAGTAGCCTTCTGGTCGCAGCCGAGAGCCTGCCTCGGAGCCTGCCTAGCTGCTCGGTCCGGGGTGGCATCCCCCTGCCGGCGGCAGCCTCATCGGCCGGCGGCACTAGTTTGGGAATCGCTGCTTTATAGGATTCTATGTCATTTCCCATAGGTGGCACCTATAGGTGCTACATATAAGTTGCTATGTAGGATCCTATATAGAATCCTATGTAGGTTTCTATATAGGGACCTATATAGGAATTTTCAATAGGGTAGGGCGGAGGGTTTGCGGAATATATGGAAAGTGGCAAGAGTAGGGGTTAGCAGGAGTATTGGAGAAGGTTGATGAAGAGTGAGGGGCAGATTCAGTGACCGAGAGTTACCTAGAGTCCTAAAAGATGGGAAAAGGGTGTAGGGGTGTAGGTGCTAGGTGCAGGTTCAGTTAAGGAGGGGTTTGCGAATTGTTGGGGGAAAAGACAGGATGAGGAGAAGGGCCTTGTGGAGTGGATGATATGGGTGTGGAAGAGAAAAGAGCAAATCAAGTGGTCAAGAGAGAATTAAGAGAGGGGAAAAAGGAATGATAATTGTCGGCTTATTTACAGAAGGGTTACTGATACTAGGTTGAGATGACAGGAGGGACTAGGCAGAGTGGGGAATAAAGGCGAGACGGAATAAGGATTAATTACAGGTAAATTATTAATATTGTTATTGTGGTATTGCCATTTTAAGTTTCTGTCACTCAAGGAAATGTTAAAATTACTAATCTGGAAAAAAATTAATTATTCCATAAATAGTAAGACGAAGAACAAAGTGGTATTTTTCGAAAGATTAAATGTTGCTTACGGCTGACGAAATTGGTCCTTAAATTAATTTTGCTTCTCAATTACGATGAAAGTATCAGTCACGACTTCTTCGTTTCACACTGTGATCTAAACGAAATGTGAAACGCTGTGGGTTATTCTCTTATGATTACGAGGCAAAGGTACATTCCTCCGTAAACCTCTGTATTTTATGGATATGCGCATTTATTGCTTAATCAGTGGTGGACGCGGCGCAGTATCGAAATTAAATATCCATTACGGAACCCCTGTAAAAATCGTAACTTTGCCTCGATATCGGGTTTCACTAAGTATACTCAAGGTAAATGTTCTTTGGTGCCTAGATTTTCTTCCTTGATGATCTTCACTCGCTTGTATTATTATACAGGAGGGGACCATCATATAAAGAAGAAATGCCTGAATTAAGTTACAGAGGCAATTACATTTTCGTATCTAAGAAAAAGCATATGTATGGATATACGTATTCATAAGAAAAATTGTATAATTTATAAGTTGTTAAGAAAACATTTAAAAAATAGTCAGGACCGTTCAAAAAATACGTTGCACTACTAGGTATGGAGGGGGGGGGGGGAGGATTTGGGACGTAAGGAAGAAGTTGTTAAATTAGAAAGTGACATAATATATGGAAAGTATAATTGTGAGAACCCATTTTTTTAATTGTTGAGGAAATAAAATAAATACAGACTTCACACTATTTCCCGTATTTTCCTCTCAACCCATTTGTTAAGGAATACCTTTTATTCCGCTGTTTTCAACAAAATTATTCGTTTCCTAGTTTTTTCGTTTACACGCGAACTCATTTAAAATAGCCGAATAAGAAAAACCAATCGCTTTTCGCCGAAAGTTATTTCTTTTTTATTGAAAAGTCTGCTTTTATATTTTCAGTTCAGAATTCATCTCTTTTAATTCAAGATGCTGCTACTTGGTTGAATTTTTAACCATTTTTGTGAAAAATTTACTTTTAATGTTCAGAATGCATATTTTACTATTAAAAATCCAACGCTAATCTTTTTTTTTAATTCCATTATTTTTGTGAAATTTTCTCTTTTTGTTTTAATAATTCGTCTGTTTTAGTAAGAAATTGTGTGTTAAAAAAAATTAAAATGCAGCTATTTCGTTAAAAATTTGTCTTTCTTGTTCAAAATTGTATACTGGCTTAAAGTTTGAACTAATTCATTAAAAAATAATTTTTTGTTGAGGATTCATGATTTTAATTAAAAATTCTTATCCAGAGTTGAAAATTTATTATTTTAACTGAACATTTTAATCTTCCAGTTGCAGGTTCATTATTTTAGTGAAAAATTCATTTCTTTGGTGGAAAATTCGACTATTTTGTTGAAAACCAATTATTTTTTAATAAAAGTGAATTTTTTAATAAGAAATTTTAACTAATCCACTTCAGGATACAAATTAATCGTTTTTAATTGAAAATATTCTGTCCAATGTCATCTAATTCGCCTTTTTTTGTTGAATTCAGTTGTTTTTTTTAAATTTAAAATTACACTTTTCTTTAGTTGAAATATCAAGTATTACATTTCTCGTATGGAATTTTTGTTGTTGTAAATTCCACTGTTTTGAATTTAAAATTAAAATCTTTTTTGGTTAAAGTATTGAATACTATATTTGTCGTGCATTTTTTTTAGATTCATCAGTTTACTTGGAACTTTAAATATCTTTTTGGAAATTTAATTATATTGTTAAAAATTCGTCTATTTTGTTAACCAGTCATATTTTTGGGTTGAAAAATTTACTGTTACGTTGAACATTCGTATTTTCGGATTGAAAATTCAACTCTCTTCTAAAATATTCAACTTCCCAGTGGGCACAATATTTTAGAACGTAATTGGAACGTCCTAAAATCGTTTCTTGGGCGTACAAGTCAAAAGACGTCATTTGAACGTTTTAAAACTTGTCCAAAGTCAGACCAAATAGTGTTCTAGAAACGTTTTATGTTCGAAATACGTCTTTAAGACGTCTCTGGAACATGGTATGTTTATGGAACGTTATATGGACTGACTTAGAACATTTTTAAGCCGTTCTAAAGATGTTTTTTAATTCTTGAGCCCACTGGGTTCTTAACTTACAAATTCGACTATTTGATACAGAATACAAGAGATTTTAATTCATGTTTAATCTTTTCTGTTTAAAAATTTGACCAATTGGAAAATTCACTTATTTGGTTAGACAGTAAACTATTTTTTTGAAAATTTGTCCCTTTTTTGTTTAAGAATTCAACCAACTGGTTAAAAATTAATCTTTGTAGGGTGAAACTTCTACCATTTAGATAGAAAATCAATTATTTTGTTGAATATTTTTCTTTTTGAATGGACAATTGATCATTCTTGATTAAAAGTTAATATTTTTGATGCTGAAACTTCTTCCGTTTTGCTTGAAATTTGAACTATCTGATTGTAAGTGTCACTGTTTGGTCTAAAAATAATTTGTTCGTATGTTGAAAATTAAACTATTTGGTTGAAAAGTTCTCTTTCTTGATTGGAAATTCATCTTTTCAGATCTAAAAGTCAACTGTTTTTAAAAAAATCTACTTTTTAGCTCAAATATTATCTTTATATGTTTTGTATTTCATTTTACGCTCTTATCAAACAAAATCAAAGAAAAACTGTTTACTTAAAAAAGACGGGATCTGTGAATAAGAAGAGGAGAGGTGGAAAAAGTGTTCAAAATAGTGTGGCTACGTTTTTGAACGAACCTTGAGATGAGACTTGAAGATGATTTCTGATGCGTCATTAAAATATTTTCGAAAAAACCTACGTATTTAAAATTATTGTCATTTTGCTATATTTCATATTCATATTCTGTCCACAAGAGTAGCAGTTATGGCATAGAACGTCTATCGAGAGCGTGCGAAATTCTTAAGGAACCATTAAGGGACTTTAGCAAGAAGAGATGTTTGAACAAAATTTTAATGCAATACTCGAATTATAATCGTTTAAAAGTAATACAAAGTTTCTTTTAATCAAGCGTTTGTATTTGTTCTGCAAGTGTAAGTGAGTAACTCATGTAAGAAGCTTCTTCCTTTTACTCTCTTCTTTTGCATCTTTCTCTTAATAAACTATATATAACACACGTCGCTTACTGGAAGATAAGAAAGCCTTTGGAGGCGGACAGGACCATAAAATTAGTCTGAGAGCTCAGCAAAAGCCGCCACATACAGCAAAGTTCAGTTTTTATTTTATTTAATAATTTATTTTCTCGTTTTATATTACAGTAATCGGACAGGATAAAAAAAGCAATCATCTGTTTTTATCGAGGGGTTAATTACTCAGATTTTCAGTGTACACTAGATTTCTTTATATTGCAAGATTAAATAAGGTAATGGATAGAATGTTGCCCCCGACCCAAAGATTTTCCACCTCATTTAAATATGCTTACATGAATGAATACTCAGAAATAGAGTGCTGAATGAGAAAGGAATTTCAACGAAACAATGCTGGTTTTTAATTCAATTTGGTGAACTAGTATGCTAATATTAAAATTATATCTGTGAATCGATAAATGGGTAGACAATCATTTTCATCGTGAATCAATCGAAAACATTATTATTGGCAACTACATCTGAAAAGAAAATGATTATTATAATACATTTGCAAAATTACATTAAAAATTGTTCAAACTTTTGATGTATTATGTGTTTGACACATTTTTTTGCGAATAATGAATGAAAATTATGTCAAAAACAGTTTTGGCTCTGACCAATCATTATAGAATTCAGCGGCTAATCACTGTGCTTTCAAAATTAGTGATGTGGCCAATGACTCTATTTAACAACATTTCAGTAGACAAGTACACATTCATTGGCCTATGCTCATCATTTTGTCTTCGATGCCAATCATTGTGCTTTTTGATATTATTGGTAATTTCTCTAAATATAAATTATATTAATTTAAATCCTCATAAAATTGATCATTCTTCGATTTATTTTAGAATTTTTTCGACGCTTTCTAGTGTTTTTTACAAATTGCTATACCAACAAAATTCCTTAAGTGGCCAATCATTGTACCCTGTATGTGACTGGACAATGTGGTGTGAGATGCTATATATATAAATATATAAATAAAAAATATAATATATAAAAAAAATATTATAGAAAAATTAGTACAGGCCTTTAATGGTTTTTCTATAAATTTTTACAATTATAGAAAATTAATTATAGAAAATCATCACATTATATTATTTATTATATTATATGAATAGAGAATATCATATTTATTTAAAATTTCACTGAATTTCATGGAAATTCTTTGGAAATATTTTTAATTCATTAACATTTTTTTAATCTGTTGAAATCCGTAGAAATGTTTCAAAATCTTAAAAACTTTCACCCCAAGTTTTATAAAACTCGGTTGAAATGTCGTGGTGTCATATCCACTGGAATGGTTAAAATTCCTTGAAATAAAAATTCATTTATTCTCTAAAGTTTTCTAAAAATACGTTAAAATCACTTCAGATCTTTGAAATCACTAGGAATCTCACGAAATTTCATGCTCGAGAAGTTAGTTTTATTGAAATAATTTGAAATTCTTGAAAGTAAACTAAAATCACTAATGGAAGTTTTCTAAAAAAAAGTTCAAATCTCAATAAATATTTGAAACCCCTTTAAATCATTGGAGATTCAATAAAATCCTTCAAATTTTAGTTAATTTGTTAAAACATCCTAAAATCCCTTACAAACTGTGAAATCGCTAAGAATCTCTTGAAATTTAATTTAGTTGCATTCCTTTAAATATTTTTAATTTTTAGAAATTCTGCCGAATTCCTTTAAATGTTTTGAAATATTTCCTTCAGGAATCGTAAAAGTAATTTAAAATCCCATTTCAAATTAAATTAAACTTATTCATAAAGTTTTCTTAAAAAAGGTTAAATCCCTATAAATCGCACGAATTCATATGAAGTCACATGAGACCACGTAAATCTACTTGAAATCATCTAAATTTATTTGAAGTCACTTGAAACCTCCTAAAATACATGAAGACATTTGAAGTCATATGAAGTCACCTAAATTCATATGAAGTCACTTGAAACCTCCTAAAATATCTGAAGTCATTTCAAATCACTTTAATTCATCTGAAATGACGTGAATACGCTTTAAGTCTCTGGACATAACCTGAATTAATTGAAGTCTTTGAATTCTTCTGAAGTGACTTCAAATTTTCTGAAATATCTTAAGTAATTTGAATTCACATGAAGTCACGTGAATGTACCTGAAGTCGTGTGAATTTATTGAATTAATTTCAAATCACCTGAATTTATTTGAAGCCATTTTAATTCGCCTGGAGTTACTTGAAATATCCTGAAATATCTTAAGTCATTTGAATTCACAAGTAGTCAAGTGAATTTACACGAAATCACTTAAGTCACGTGAATTAACGTGAAATCACTTAAATTCTCCTAAAGTCACTTGTAATTTCCTAAAGCAACACGGAGAGACTTTTCATATTAATATTTGATTCATTCTATATGTATAATTAAAATAAAATGTAAGAATTTGAAGATAATCGGGGTATTGCTATAAAGATTCCTAGTATGAGAAGAGATGGTGATATTTCTTTATGTATTATTATAAACTTGAGCGAACAAAAATTAGTATTCACATTTAGAAAAAGTCTTATTTACTGTGTGATAATGGTGAGTGTGAAAAAGTGATAATGGCCAATAACAGGTTTTGTAAAACTTTTAGTTAAAGTCAGAATTTTAAGTAACAAAAGTTGTAAGAAATTTAAGAAATTTTAGTATTCTTAAATAAGAATGTGTATTGAAATGAGTACCACTAGTGATATCTGCAACAGGGATTTGCGAGAATTCTAAAAGTATGCAGTTACTGGGAAATCCGGAAACGTACTCAAAGATAAGTAATTCATAGCAATTCATTATAATTTCACGATAAAAGAAAGAAAACAAAGGAAATTTAAA
>NC_046663.1:82238105-82257527 GCF_010883055.1 Belonocnema kinseyi
GAAAAATCTCTATCCCTTCCACACACTACTCCTTTCCCCTGCCGAGTGAGTCACGCCTACCCCGAAAGGGAAATGGCTTAATGGTGTAATAATAATAATATACGTATATTATTGATGATAATATTATAATTATGTTATATTATAATAGTCTTATTTATACCTTGATCCGCATTTCAAAGAAATTAAAGAAATTGGCAGTTTTGGAATTCATCTCGTTTGGATAAAAACTCAATTATTTGATTGAAAAATTAATTATTTTGTTGAAAATGTAACTATTTTGTAAAAAAAGTCCTCCTTTCTACCAAAAGTTCAACTACTTTGTTAAAAAATCATGTATTTTGTTAAAAATTAGTCTTTCTTTGTAGAAATTATATTGTTTTATGGAAAATTGACCCTCTTGATTAAAAATTACATTTTTCCGTTGAATTATCAACTGTAAATATTTTTTGGTTGCAAAGTCGTTTTATTGTGAATGAAACTATATTATTACAAATTAAAATCATAATTTTGGGGTGGAAAATTCGATTATTCACTTAAAGTTGAACTACTCAGTAAAAAAAGTAATTTTTTTCTTTTTAAGGATTCATAATTATAGTTGAAAATTCAACTATTTGCCTATAAATTGGGTTAAAAATTCAGCTGTTTTGTAGATAATACTCTTTTTGACTTTAAAATTAAATTATTTCGTTGAACGTTCATGTATTTTGTTGGAAATTGACCTTGTTTGGTAGAAAATCTTTTTGGTTGAAAATGTATCATTTTTGGTCAAAAATGCAATTGTTTGGTTGAAATATCAACTGTAACATGGGTTTTTAATTATGATTGAAAATTTAACTATTTGGTTGTAAGTTTAACTCTTTGATTAAAATCTCATATTTTTCGCTCAAAAATTTAACTTTTTGTAGATAATTCGTCCTTTTGACTTTAAAATTAAATAATTTCTTTGAAAATTCATTTATTTTGTTTCGAATCTTTCTTTTTTTGTAGATAATTAATTTTCTTGGTCGAAAATTCATCTGATTGCTTGACAATGTAACAACTATGTTGAAAATTAATTTTTTGCGTTAAAAATTATTTATCTTTATCTGAAAATGTAACTATTATAGAATTAATTAAAAATTAATCGTACATATTGGTTAAGTTGGGAAAGCGTTTTTGTGATAGAACATTAATCTTCTTGGTCAAAAATTAACCTTTTCCTTGAAAATTTAACAATTTTGTTGATAATTAGTTTTTTTTCTCTTGTTCAATTCAATTTTTAATCACAGTTTTTATCTGGAAATTGAACTATTCCATTTTTTGTTGACACTTTATTCTGTACATTGTATTAGTTAAAACACCAATTATTTGATAGAAAATTAATTCATTTGTTTTCAATTATGATTTTTTTTCAGTTAAAAGAATTTTAAAATAAAATGTTTTAAATTTAATTTAAGGCATTAAAAATTGAAAAATAATTGATTTTACAAGATGATTCTAAATCCGTTAAAAATTAAAGAATTAATATATATTAGTTTAAAAAATTATTTTCAATTATGATTTCAAATATTATTTCAGTCTAAAAAATTTTTATTTTTAACCCATTCAATTTGAAATTTTTTATTTGAAAAAAGAAAATTTCGTTAATTATCAGCAATATTTGACCTCCATTTAAAATAATTTGAAACACGATGTAGATTTTTGCAGATTTAAACAAAATTAAGCTTTTTGAGGATTGTAAAATATTTTAAAAGAATAACAAAAATCGTTGTGATTGCTAAGAAAATTGAATATGATTTTTTATTTTTAAAAGTTAATTTTAAGTGATAATTTGAAAAGATTTTAGAAAATCAAAAAAAAAAGAAATTATTTAAAAATCTACACAATATTGATCAAATTAAGAATCTTCAATAACAGAAAAATGCTTAACGTCTTAATAAGACTAGATGGAAAATAATATTTTTAAATTAAAATTATTTCTTGAAAAAAAGATCCTAATCCATCTTCACTCCATTGGGAATCGAACCACAAAACTTCTTTTTTCAAGAAATAATTAAAAAAAAAAGAATCAAGGCGATTTTAAGGCAATTTTTTTTATTTTGCAGTTTTTTTAATTTTAAGAGAAAAATCTAATTAACAAAATATATTAATTTTCAACCCAAAAATTTACTTTTTAGCAAAATTAATTAATTTTCTATCAAGTAATTGGCGTTTTAACTAATACAATGTACAGGATAAAGTTTCAACCAAAACTGGCATAACTCAATTTCCAGATAAAAACGATTAATTTTTAATCAATCTTAGAATAGTTACATTTTCAGATTAAAATAAATAATTTTTAACCGAAAAAATAAATGTTCAACAAATTTGCTAAATGATACATTTTCAACCAAAAAGATTAAATTTCTACCAAATAGTTTAACTTTATATCAAATTGTTGACTTTTAACGCCCAAAAGATGCATTCTTTACAAAACAGTAAAACTTTTAACAAAAAAGTACATTTGAAGGCAAGTAGCTGAATTTTCAAGTATAATTATGATGCCTTAATAAGAAAAAATTAATTTTATTACTAAGTACTTCAACTTCAAGTGAATAATCCAATATTCCACCCAAAAATTATGATATTAATTTTTAACAATATAGGTGCATTTACAACAAAACCACTTTGCAACCAAAAAATATTTACAGTTGATATTTTCACCGAAAAATTAAATTTTTAACCAAAAAGCAAAAATTTTCAATAAAACAATTAAATTTCTACAAAGAAAGACAAATTTTTAACAAAATACGTGATTTTCAAACCAAAAATGGTATAGATTAATTGTCACTTTCAAAAATGTATTTCCAACAACACATAAAACATATTTTCATCAGAATAGTTAAATAAATTAAATTTTTTCTCATTAAGGATTCACAATTATAGTTCATATATTTTATTGGGAATTGACCTTGTTTGGAAGCAATTTAATCTTTTTGGTTGAAAATGTATTATTTAACAAATTTGTTGAAAATTTATTTTTTCGGTTAAAAATTATTTATTTTAATCTGAAAATGTATCTATTCTAGGATTGATTAGAAATTAATCGTTTTTATCTGGAAATTGAACTATTCCATTTTTGATTGAAACTTTATCCTGTACATTGTATTAGTTAAAACACCAATTATTTGATAGAAAATTAATTAATTTTGTTAAAAAATAAACTCTTGGGTTGAAACTTGATATATTTTGTTAATTGGATTTTTCTCCAGAAATTAAAAAAACTGCAATATAAAAAAATTGCCATGAAATCCTTGATTCTTTTTTTTTTGTTTGATTTTCTAAAATCTTTTCAAATACTCACTTAAAATTAATTTTTCAAAATAAAAAATCATTTTTAATTTTCTTAGCAATCACGACAATTTTTCTTATTCTTTTTAAATATTTTACAATTCTCAAAAGGCTCCATTTTGTTTAAATCTGCAAAAATCTACATCGTGTTTCAAATTATTTGGAATAATTTCAAGTTTTAGATTAATTTTGAATCTTTTATTAAATTAAAATTGTAGCTGTCAAACTTAAAATTTAACTAATTACAAATTTAACAATTCAAGGCTTTCTACTTCGGACCATTCTGTTCAAATTTGTATAGTTTTTAGCAGTTGTTTGTAATGGATTGTTTTAAATGAACGGATAAATATTGCTGATAATTAACGAAATTTTCATTTTTTAATTAAAAAATTTCAAATTAAATGGGTTGAAAATAAAATTTTTTTAGACTGAAATAATATTTGAAGTCATAATTGGAAATAATTTTATAAACGATTATTTATTAATTCTTTAATTTTTAACGAATTCAGAATCATCTTGTAAAATCAATTATTTTTCAATTTTTAATACCTTAAATTAAATTTAAAACTTTTTATTTTTAAATTCTTTTAATTAAAAAAAAATCATAATCGAAAACAAATAAATTAATTTTCTATCAAATTATTGGTGTTTTAACTAATATAATGTACAGGATACAATTTCAACCAAAAATAGAATAGTTCAAATTTCAGATAAAAACTGTGATTAAAAATTGAATTGAATAAGAAAAAAAAACTAATTTTCAACAAAATTGTTAAATTTTCAAGGGAAAAGTTGAATTTTTGACTAAGAAGATTAATGTTCTATCAAAAAAACGATTTTCCAACTTCCAATATATACGATTAATTTTTAATTAATCCTATAACAGTTACATTTTCAGATAAAAATAAATAATTTTTAACAGAAAAAATTAATTTTCAACATAGCTGTTAAATTGTCAAGCAATCAGATGAATTTTCGACCAAGAAAATTAATGATCTACACGGAAAGACAGATTTTAAACAAAATACATGAATTTTCAAAGAAATTATTTAATTTTAAAGTCAAAAGGACGAATAATCTACAAAAAGTTAAATTTTTTAAGCGAAAAATATGAGATTTCAATCAAAGAGTTAAGCTTTGAACCAAATAGTTAAATTTTCAACCATAATTAAAAAGCCTTGTTACAAAAAAACGTATTTTCTTACAAAGTAGTTCAACGCTTATTGAAATAATCGACTTTTAAACTCAAGAAGATGTACAGTTGATATTTCAACCAAACAATTGCATTTTTGACCAAAAATGATACATTTTCAACCAAAAAGATTTTCTACCAAACAAGGTCAATTTCCAACAAAATACATGAACTTTCAACGAAATAATTTAATTTTAAAGTCAAAAAGAGCATTATCTACAAAACAGCTGAATTTTTAACCCAATTTACAGGCAAATAGTTGAATTTTCAACTATAATTATGAATCCTTAATAAGAAAAAAATTACTTTTTTTACTGAGTAGTTCAAATTTAAGTGAATAATCGAATTTTCCACCCAAAAATTATGATTTTAATTTTTAACAATATTCCAAAAAATATTTACAGTTGATGATTCAACGGAAAAATGTAATTTTTAATCAAAAAGTATCAATTTTCCATAAAACAATATAATTTCTACAAAGAAAGACGAATTTTCAACAAAATACATGATTTTTTAACAAAGTACTTGAACTTGTGATAGAAAACAGGACTTTTGTTTACAAAATGGTTACATTTTAAACAAAATAATTAATTTTTTAATCAAATAATTAAGTTTTTATCCAAACGAGATGAATTCCAAAATCGCCAATTTCATCAATTTCTTTCAAATGCGGATAAAGGGATAAATAAGACTATTATAATATAACATAATCATAATATTATCAACAATAATATACCTATATACGTGTATATATATATATAATAGTATTAATATTTATATAATTTAAATTTTATACTTGAAATAACGTAACCTCAAAATATACGCATATAAAGAGGTGCGCGAAGTATTAAAATCATGAGAATCGCCAGCATCGAAATCTGGAAATATTAAAATCTCAACCTCTTGATTTCATTTCAAAGCAGATAGAGATATAAATTGAACCGCCAAAGTGTTCCAACCGGCAATCGTGCACCTTCGAGTTTTCAAATTCAGAAGAGGAGAAATGGGTTGCGGTCATTTCCATCGTCTCCTACTATATCGTTTGAAATTCTATCATTCGTTCATGGTTTCTCTATTTTTGATCAATTCTTTTAATATTTTAATATTATTTTCTCCTAATGATTTTCTATAAGGATTAAGATAAAGTCGTGAAAAAATGATAAGAAATGCATTATAAGAAAATCATCACACACATATACAATACTTTTTACATAAGATTGTACGAGATTGCAGGAATAAATAATTATCCTCTCTATCTCGATAGATGTAACAAATTTCCAGCATAAGCCGAATAAATACATTTCTCTTTGAGCACTGAGTAGATATAGAAATCCATATTCTTGAGCTTCGGCTCCTGCTCGTAGTTATTCGCAATCAGGATTTCAGAGGAACAAACTTGTAGTCGTTCGTTCTGAACGATTCTATGACGTGACGCAATCAATGTCACAGCCTTCAACGGCCACGAGGAAAAGCAAAAACGCTATTTCTATGTCCAAGCAACACGAGACTCCCGGAAGCATAAAGTTGATGGCGATGATGATGACGAGTATTATGGGACGCGTCGTCAACCGTCATCATCTGCGCCATTTCTCCTATCGGCGCAACGGTCCATTAAGTTAACGCACTTTCGGCATTTATCAAACAATAGTTTAATAATCTAACCCTTTTATTTTACTTTCTTAGATTTTTTGCACAAATGACTTTATTTATGTCTGAAAAACTGTTAATGCATCAACAAAATCATTCAGGGATAAACTTAGGCGTTGCATTTCTAATTTTTCATAATAAGATGTTCAGGCGAAAGGGTCAGGGAAGGTAATATTGGAAAAGGGGTAGGGAAATTATGGTGAAAGAAGGGAGGAGGGAGGTAATTGGATAAGGAGAGAATAAAAGGGTGATTTCGAAGGATAATGTAGATGGGAAAGGAATGACCATAGTCCACGCAGAGTCCCCAATCTTGGGAACTTTTTAAGCTGCGCTTGCGTTGCCCCGACCAGGCACCGACAAACCAATTGGTCACCGCTTGCGCGCTCAGTTTGAATTATATAAATATTCAGATTTAATATTTATAATAAATAATTCAATTATAATGAGAAAGAGGTCATGGATTCTGAGTTCACAGAAATAAATCATTCCCAATGATTAATCTCGTTTCTGTCGAGTGTTAAAATAAAAATTTTGTTTATTTCCGACAATGTCACTTAAAATAAAAATACTGAAATTACCAAAAATGAATTAGGAACAATTATATACTGCACTGGTAAATGTTATAGCATACATTTTTTAATAACTTGAAGAAGACCTGGATTACAAAAAAGTGACACAATAATCGCTAAATGTATGAATAACATTTTTAGTTTGTTGTCTAGATTCTAGAAATTTAAACAGATTGTCTATTCTGTGTACTGTGACTAACTAATTATTGCAGAAATATTATAAAATATATAACATTGTATACAAATAATCAAATCATATTTATACGATTAAAAAATATATATTTTGCTTAAAAGTAAAACTTCTTATTACCTTTTCATTAACATTTTCAAACATTTAAAATGCTAAATTAAAGAAAAAATATTTTTTTTCCTAACATCGGAATTAATCATGTTTTTTGCATGAAAATCGCATTATTTTTTGATCGGTTACTCTAAAATTTTAATTTAGGATTAAGAAATTACTTTTGATGCGTTTTTCAATCATTATTAATCATAAATATTAAATCTGAATATTTATATCATTCAAACTCAGCGCGCAAACAGTGACCAATCGGGTTGTCGGCGCCTGGTCGGCGCGACGCAAGCGCAATTTAAAAAGTTCCCGAGATTTTGGACATTGAGTCCATGCCGCCCTGGGTACCTGTAACGGTTCCCCCACTACACGTCTTCTCCTCAGTCACAAGTCAGCCTAACTGCTGCCGTCGATCCTGGTCAGCGGAAATTCTTTTGTACCTAATAAGGACTAAAATGTTCAAATTTATGTGAAATTTTATGGAAAATTTTTCAGCGTATTTAACTCAAATTCACTTCCAGCAGCTAAAATTTTCCCGCATTCAAAAACTTATAAACATCATACATTTTGTTTCTTTCTTAAATAATCGCATTTCTCAAATTATCCTTAAATAATTTTGCACTCTTAGTTAAAAAGTATGAATAGTGTCATTCCTAACTTAATTTGGAAATTCATTAACAAAGATCATAATGTTTAAGCTTCTCAGCCCATTTGTTTATGAAAGTTGATTAAAAATACTATTTTATCAAATAAAAAGCAGAATATAAAGAATTTTCATGGAGTCAATCTTAAAAGTGTAATTTTTCAAATCTAACTTTAAAAATTTTTTAACAGTGAGTAAAACAGAAAATTGCATTTGCTTAAGTTAAAACTTCTGCTTTCTTTTCATTAACTCAAGCCTCACCATAAAGAGAGTAACTTTCAAACCATAAAAAGCAATTTTCGAAAAAAGAGTTAAATTCTTAACTAAGCAATTTTTTTTGTCAATAAGGAAAAAACATCTGAGCCAAAATGTTGAATTGAAGAATCAATGAAAACATTGACACATTTTTAAAATGATATAATCTTAAGCAATTTGAAGCTAAAAATGATCATTTATACATCAAACTTTGTTCTAAAACCTTTTTAAATATCCTCTTAAAAATTTGCGTTTAGAAAATCATTTAACAATTTTCCAGGAATGTGATTCAAATTTTGAAACTCGAATTTTTCCTACAATTTTTTGAAAATCCGGCAAAGTTAAAAAAATTGTTCCATAATCTTCCAGATTCCATTTGGAAAATGTTAATTTTTTTAAAGTATTTATTTTTTATTTGAATCTTCAAGATTCATTCATTTATTCATTTATTTCAAAATTCCTTAATTTTAATTTTTTAGTGAAAATTCATGTATTTTGTTAAGAATTAATCTTATTTCGTAGAAAATTCATATTTTCGGTTGAAAACTCAACTGTTTGATTAGAATTTGGTTTGTTTGTCAAGGATACATTTTTGTAGTTAAAGACTCATTATTTTAGTAAAAATTTCATTTTTTTGCTGTTGAAAGTTTTACTGTTTTGTTAAAAAATTCGTTTTTATTATGTCAAAATTGGTCAAGTGGGCCCCTTTTTTTGATGGATTGTGATTTTTCTTCGGGAATGCATAATAAGTTAAGAGTTTCACATAAATAAAATGACCTTGAAACATTTTTGCAAAATTTTCATTTTTTTTTTTGAACCGCCATAATTTTTGGCATGTTTTGTTAAATATGTTCATTTTATAAAATAAAAATCATTTTGCCATTGTTGCATAAATATTCATGAAATAAGCAAAAATTTTTATAAACAAATAGAATTCGTTCTAACTTCTCAATCAATTTCAATGCTTTAGTCGACTAATTACGATAGCTCATTTAATTACGAAGATTTTGGTGAAAAAAATTACGGAACTCGCATATCATCAAAAGTTGTACGTGTTTTGGTGTTGACGTTCTGCGCTCCATGCCGCGCGACGTACGACATTCACGACGTTGAAGTTTGCCACAGATTTGGATTTTAAAGTTGTGTAATCTATTAAAAAAAACTGAGAGTAATAAAAAAAAGTAAAAACACCTCTGGATTCGTCTCGAAAATATCTAGATGTGCATATTTTTTGTTTTTTTGTAAACCCATTTTTCAAACAATTAGAGCATTTTTTGTGCAGCGTACTGTTGCTCCGTGCCCGTCAATATGGATTTCAAAGTAAAAAAACTAAGAGTCATGTCAAAAAAGTAAAAACACCTCTGGATTCGTCTCGGAAATATCTCGGTGTGCATTTTTGGTTTTTTTGTTTAAACAATTTGGTAAACAATTACACCATTTGTTATCTTTCTGCAATCCCTATAAACAGGAATGCAAAGGTGCACTTGGTTTTTCGATCCGATTCATACTTTGTTTATAACAATTGCAGAAAGATATCAAATGGCGTAATTACTTAATAAATTGTTTAAACAAAAAAACGAAAAATACACACCGAGATATTTTCGAGACGAATCCAGAGGTGTTTTCACTTTTTTGACATGACTCTAAGTTTTTTTACTTTGAAATCCATATTTACGGGTACGGAGCCATAAACGGCGAATATCGTATTTCGCGCGGCATGAAGCGCGGAAGGTCAACACGAAAGCACGCACAACTATTGATGATGTGCGAGTTCCTTAATTTTTTTACCCAAATCTTCGTAATTAAACGAGCTATCGTAATTATTCAAATAAAGCATTGAAATCGATTGAGAAGTTAAAACGAATTCTATTTGTTTATAATAATTCTTGCTAATTTCATCAATATTTATGCAACAATAATAAAATTATTTTTATTTTATAGATTGAACATATTTAACGAAACATGTCAAAAATGATGGCGATTGTTTTTACCGATCGGGAGAAAAAAATTAATTACGGGAACAATGCTAAAAAAGTTAAATAAAAATAACGACTCAAAATATGAAAATTTTGCAAAAATGTTTTAAGGCCATTTTATTTATGTAAATTTCGAACTTATCACGCATTCCCGAAGAAAAATCATAACCCATAAAAAAAAGTGGCCGACTTGACAAATTTTGACACATTTAGTAAAAAATAAATGTTTGGACTGTAAATATAACTATTACATTTTTACTTTACAATTTATCTTTTCTAGTTGAAAATTCAATTATTTGGGTAGAACATTTACATTTTTGTGTTAAAAATTGAAATTTTTTGTTCAAAAGTTATAACTGTTGACTGAAAATTAAAATGTTTTGCAGGAAATTTATCTTTTTGGATTGAAAATTTAATATTTTATCTAAAACTTTTTTTCTTTATGGACTGAAAAATCTTTCTTGGTTAAAAATTTAACACTTTTTATAAAGATTCCTTTTTTTCGTTTTAAAATTTTTTCTGTTTTGGGTTAGGCTTATGTTAATAATTGGAAAACATGACTGCCCACAGTAAAACGTCCGGAGCCGGTGTTATGAAGCATATTATTGTCTAAAGGAAGAATAATTATTTTCAAAATCTGCTGAATTCATTTTCAAAATTTATTTTTACACTTAAGCAAATGAAATTTTATATTTTTGCCCCTGTTCAAGTTTTTAAAAGTTATATTTCAATCCTTTATAATATTTTTTAAAATTATTATTATACCATTAAGCCATTTCCCTTTCGGGGTAGGCGTGACTCACTCGGTAGGGGAAAGGAGTAGTGTGTGGAAGGGATAGAGATTTTTCAGATTGATCCAGAATTCTCGTGCTATTTAAGTAAATAACACATTCGTTCCGCAACACTGCTCCCACCCACGAAGTCGTTATGTAAGGTTCCTCACTTGGGTCCATTAGTGGCCAAGATCTTTTGTTTTAGGCGTCATTCACTCTACTGACACTCTTTTTATTAACTATTTGCCGCCATACTTTCCTGTCCTGGCATACTTCTCTAGCTTCTTTTATGTCCATGCATTTATTCATGCAGGCTCTCGTGTTTCTATGACTCCTCATGTCTCTTCTAGCTAGGGTCTCATTCACACATTCTAACCATTCTTTCCGAGGTCTACCGCTGGGCACGCTGCCATTTACTTTACCTTGATACACTTGTTTCGTTAGTCGTTCATTTGGCATTCTCTCAACATGTCCGAACCGTCTTAACCGATTTCTTTCCCATGTGTCTACGAGCGTCTCTTCAGCACCACATTCTTTTAGAATTATCTCGTTACTTACTCTGTCCATCAGAGTTTTCCCGCATATTATGCGCATGAATCTGATGTCAATTGCGTTAATTTTACTCTTATCTTTTTCTAGATAAGTCCATGTCTCGCTACCGTATAGTACAGTCGGTACAAATATAGAATTATGTATTGCTATTTTAGCTTTATTTGATATATTTTTACTTCTGATAATGGGACCTGCTCTACCAATAACCTTCTTACCTTCATTTATTCGTCTATCTAATTGCTCATCTATCTTCCCGTCCCTAGTAAATAAGCTAAAATTCTTTATATTCTGCTTTGTATATTTTAAAATAGTATTTTTAATTGGCTTTCATAAAAAAAAAATGTTTAAGCGATAAAAACACTTTATGAGTGTTAATGAGTTTTCAAATGAAGCTAGGAATGACACATAAGCTTAAACATGTATTCTCCCATTTTAACCATTTTATGTAAAATAATACATCGTTGGAATCGTTTTAATTCGTAGATTAAGAATATTATATTTACAATTTAGCAAGGGCTAAGTTGACAAAATTTTATATTCCACATTTCAGTCCGTATTAGGTATAAAAGGATTCCTACTAAACCACTGATCCCCGCTGATTCTCGCTGATCGACGGCAGCAGTTCGGCTGAGTGAGGAGAAGCTGTGTAGTGAGGGAACCGTTCGCAGTTGCCCGGGGCGGAATTGCCATTTGCCCGAAAGGAATATGGGAGATATGAATAAGGGAATGGGAGGGGACGATTAGGGTAAGGGATATAAGGATTAGGGAAGGGCCGGTGGGGATAAAGAAGGAGAAATTTGAAGGCGACAGGGAATATTAAGGTGATTCTAATAGGGTCATAGTGTCGATGGCGGAAGGGGAAGGCAGATGTAAATAAGGTCATAACACTTTACTCTGTAATCAGCAGCATGAAAAGGCAATTTTCACGATCTCGGACTATGTTAGAGATCATTATGTTAAAGAAGATTACGCTAAACAACTTTACATAGTAAATGGATCCCTTCTACCTCCCTTATTTCGTATTATTATTTTTATCTCCCTTATTGCACTTGCTTTGCGGTAACCAGCTGCACGTAGCTGAATTCACGTCAAGTGAGAGGTGGATGTTACCACAAAGACGTGGAGAAGGTACGGAAGAAGAAGAAGACTAGAAGAAAAAGAGGACTAGAAGGATAAGGTGAAGTATCACGTTCCTTCTCCTTTCCATCGTTCCTTCCAATCACTCGTCTTTCTTCCTCCGGTCGCGGCAAAAACCTTGCTATTCATTAGAGTTGCTCGCGCTATTAAGATAATTGCCGCGCCAGTGGATCCGCGAGACGCGGGAAACCAGATGGCTTTCGACTTGGTGAAAGGAAGACAGGAGAACGCGACGGGATTTCAGGACAGAGGTCCTTAAATAAATATCTTCTCAAAAGACTTAAAAAACTCTTATTCATTTTACAACATTATCATAAGGTAAATCCTTTTTCCTTCCCTCGAATTAGTCGGCAAATAATTTAAAAAGTGGTTATTCGGAATATTCGACAAGAGCCAATATTTTTGTAAATGATATATGCTAAAGCAGAAAGATTAATATTTTTAAGTTCTCGATATGAATATTTATACTGTTTTTTATAATGACCACAACAGCTTCACGTAAGGCGCCGTCCGAAAACGACGTTAATAAATTTGGGCCTTTTTTACACGCTCTCTCCCGTCACCCCTCCTTGAAAACAGTAGTTTTGTCTTACCCCCACTCAGCCCCCGAAAGTAATGTAGACGTGGGTTAAACACTCAAAGGAGGGGAAGGGTGAATATTCACTAAAATAGGAAAATTCATTCTTGTAAATAAAGTGAGTGTAGATAGCATATTTAATTCAATATGAAACGTTTTACATTTTTAAGAGTTCTAATCGAAATATATTACAGTTTTAAAAAAAGATATTTTTTTAATTAAACTTTTTCTCGAAAGAGAGCCTCTCTCGTCGCTCCACTGTCTTTCTCAAGTGGAATAGCGAGAGTAGATCTTTTTTCAGGTAAAATTTAATTTAAAAATTTTTTAAATTTGTTTTTATCTTAACTGAAAATGAGGTTAAATATTTTCTATTATGTGAAGAGTTAACTTGATCAATAGTTCATTTTTATTTTTATGGTGGTGAAAAAGGAATCTACACTGATTGATGGCAACTATCTCCTTAGAGATTCCTTTAAATTTTAAAAAGGTCGATTTTCATCAAAAAAGATTTCATACCACAGGAGATACTTTTTCAATCCAAAAACGAATCTGCAACAATGAAAAATATATTTTTAACTAAACCGTTGCACAACCCACCAAATAGTTGAAATTTCAAGCAAGAGAGACAAATTTTCATCCATATAAATGAATTTTTCATCAACTATTTTGATTTTCAAGCCAAAAAGACGAATTTTTTAGAAGACAGTGAAATTTTTTACCAAAAAAATTGATTTAAAACAAAAGAGTTGAACCAGAGAGTTAAATTTTAAATAAAAAATATGAATTTTTAACGAAATACATGAACTTTTAAGTACAAAAGATCAATTTCTAATCAAAATAATAATTCTTAACTTAAAATGGAACAGTTATATTTTTAGTTTAAAAAATAAAAAAAAAATAATAATTTTTAACAAAATAGTAAAATTTGCAACTGAAGTGATGATTTTTTATACAAAAATTTTGAACCTTTAAGGAAAAAAAAATTAAATTTTCGACAAAAGAATTCAAGGTTTAACTAAATATTTGAATTTTTAACAAAAAATATGATTTTTTAACCCAGAAGAATAAGTTTCTACCCGGAAAGATCATTTTTAAACAAAATACGTTATTGTAGTACAAAAAGTTGAATACTCAACTAAAAAAGGTACATTTTTTACCAAATAGTTGAATTTTTGATTAAATAGGATCACATTTTAACAAAATAGTTGCATTTTCAACCAAGGAGTACAAGTTTTAACCAAACCAGAAAGATTCCAATGAAAAAAATATATAATAGCATAGTTTTCAACAACAACAAAATAAATTTCAACCAAAAATATTTTTATTTTCTTATTTTGCTTTATAAATTCAGTTTGCACTTAAGCGAAAAGCCACAGAAAAAGGAGGAAAATGAGAAGTGTCTCGAGTAGAGGTAAAAAAAAATTAATTCTTTAAAAAAAGGGGAAATATAGGACTCTTTCAGTGTTCCTCTAATTTAATAATTGGCACCTAATCTAAATAGAAATTTGGTAATTTGAGCTCAAGTGTAGGTCGATGACACGCACAACCACCTGATGATCGACTCTCACCTCCCTCCGATTCTCTCCTCTCTATCTTTGGGTTCATCTCATGCCATTCCAGCATCTCAAACCTGTCTTCCTTCCTTCCTTTGCAGTTCCAAGTTGATCCGTCAGACACGTCTTATTCTCTTGACTACTGAGTCCCAGGTAGAGCCTTACAATGCAGCAAGATCTATTCATGGTTCTTCCAAGTCGTTTTCACTTCAGAGTATTACTGCTTATTTTATCGATCAGTTAGAGTAACCGGTTATATTTTACATGTAAAATGTTATTCCTTCAACAGTAGTAACAGTATCATATGAGAATAATGGATGATATCTTTCAAGTCGTACTCATAAATGACACTAAATATGATTTAATGGAACAGCATGTAACTCAATTTCGCATGTCCTTTCGTTTATTATTAATATTTAAAGACGCACATAGAAACTGAGTGAATGTGCTGTTAAGTGAATTACAAACGCCTTATCTAAAATTATTTTGTAGTTGTTTGAATAAACGTACCATGCTAAGCCTAGGATTTAGCCTAGGGTCTTTACCACTTCATTAACTTTTTTTAAAGATAATGGGTTGCAGCCAGGCTTATTTAAACTAACTTTCAAAGAATCTTTTGTTGAAATTTTCAGATGGAAGTACGTGTAACCTAGATCTTTCCTAAAACACTATCAAGCATATTGTACCAGAAAAAAATAATATCTAGATTTATCTTTCCCCCTATCTCCCCATTATCTCTCGCCAACGGCACGATCCCTCTCGCCGAAAACTAATCTCTATTCGCTCCCTCTCGCCATTCCACTTATATTTCCTCCAATTTATTAACACCTTCTCTCAAGCCATTTATGCCTATATATCCTTCCGAATAACCTCTTTGCTCGAGACTCTCTTCCTCACATGTAGAGTAGAGCGAGGCAGAACAGAACGGCGCACAGTGTAGCCAAAAGCACTTTTTATGGACAAAAATCTGGCTACATGCCAATTTTCATTGCAGTCTGACGGTTTTTTGTTAAAAATGAACGTAAGGCTCTCAGGTATATCAAATCGGTACGGAAATTCCGATTTCACTGAACCAAAATTTTTTATTTAACAACAAATTAAACAATATTTTTATCCTAAATTTTCAGATGTACCTTTTTTTTAAGGTCTGCGAATTATTTCAAGAAGAGCTTGTGTCAGCGTAGTAACTACCTAGCATAGTTTTCAGTAGGTTAGAGTAGCAAAAAAATGGTTCATAATGTTCTAAATAAATTATTGAATAAAAGCCATTTGTTGTGATTCGCGATGATTATTTGTTTGAAATTCATAGTTTTTATGTAGAATATGAGAGAAACGTATGCTTGATTGTGATTATTTTATAATATCTGCTGTTTTAGATTTATTTAAACAATTTTTATAAACAAACACAGAGTTTTTGTATGTCGCAATGAATAAGCTCCACTTTTTTGCACAATCGACCAAAAATGTCTTGCTAATGACTCCTTACTAATTTTTTCTTCAAAATAACAACTATTGTTGTTCTATTGTTGATTTCACAAAGAAAATTACTACTTTTCATGAAAAAATGGTCAAGCTGTGCATTTTTATATAAATATTGTTTAAATAATGAACAGTTCTTGTTGATTGAACAAACAAGGCAACAAGGAGTTATTTGTAAGACATTTCTAGCTTACTTCAAAAAAGCCCATTCCTGCAAAAGTGACCACACTGTAAATTTGTTTATAAAAATTGCTTAAATAATTATAAAACAGCAGATGTTTAAAAATAATCACAATTAGGCCTACACTTCTCTCATATTCTACATAAAAATTGTGAGTTTTAAGAAATTAATCATTGCGAATCACAAAAAATGGCTTTTGTTCATGAATTTGTTTAAAACATTATGAACATTTTTTTTCTTACTCTCACCTACTAAGAACTATTGCTTTATGGTAATTACACTGACTTAAGCTTTTCTTTAGTGAATTCGCAGAACTTAAAAAAGGGGACATCCGAAAAGTTAGGATAATAATATTGTTTCTTTTGTTGTTAATTAAAAAATCTAGTTTTGCTAAATCGAAATTTCCACCCCGAGTCGATATACCCGAAAGCCATTAAAAAAATGTAAAAATCTATTGAAAACTGGGTTGTAGACAGACTTATGTTCACAAAAAGTACTTTTGGCTACACTATGCAGCGGGGCAAGAACGATGTTTCATATACAATTGCTATTCCTTACGCATTGTAATTCTTCTATCCAATATTCTATGTTACTAGAGAAATGAAGGTATAAAGTCACATCTTGAAAATTTACGTTCTACAGGATACATTATTCAGAAAACAGTTTTGACAGCTAAAGGATGGAAAATTCACTGGCAGCAATAAAAAGTTTGCAACATTATTCAAATTGATTAAAGCATGAACATTTAAGCTACTAGTATATGGGAGCAGAAGCAATTAATCTAAACACACAGTATAATTGAACCGCTGGCGACCAAAAGGGGACGCGGCCGGATTCAGCCTGAGAAGTATTGTCCTGAGTGTCAATTTCAAAAATATTTCTAATTTCAATTTTAAAGACGCATTCAAGGCGCATCTTTTTTCCTCTTGCAAAAATTTATAGGTTTTGTAGTTTTTGAGGTAATTGGTAAAAAGTGGATTTTTTGAAAACGAAAAATTCCAATATTTTTTCACTTCAACTCGCGCAAATTTAGCCAATTTTCATCATTTTTTGATTTCCTCAATACAAAGTACGTTTTTAAGTCTTCTGAAACAATCTAAGAAAGAAAAACGAGAATATTGTAATAAACAAAAAAGTTATTAATTTTTTTTTGAGGCAATGCAAAAATCATGAATTTTAACGTTCAAGCGCCTCGTTTAGCGTACGAATTTTAAGCTACGGAAAGCTTTTAGAGAGAAAGTTGTTCATTAAGGTTCAAAGTGGTTTTCTGGAAAGTTTTAAATCAATTGGATCAATAGTTCAAAAATTATGCATGTTTTAAAATCCAAGCGGTAATCTTGACGCTGCCCAAAAACGTGCCTGGCCGGCTACGTGCGCGCTGCAGCGAACGACGTGAAGGTCAAGTCAATCTTACCAAAACAAATGCACAACAGTAACTCCAGATATTATCATTCAAATAATTTATCTATTAAACATTTAACATATAATATAATGCATATTATTGAACAAGAATGAATGAATCAAACAATATTTTATTAGAAACTGCTTTTAGTCATTTACGTCACTCTCTTCAGTTTCTTCGGAATCTGGATTCTGAGTTTGTACTTTTAAAAAATATGATTCGAAAAATTCTTTTCCTTTAGCGCTTAAATACTGGTAGAGATTTTTTACATTCTTTATTTTGGCAGCTTTTAATCCAATTCGGGGCGGATGACTTTCCGAAAGATTTTCTAGTTTAAGCGTAGGCTTAAAGAAAAAAGTGGTTGGATTTTGCAACTCATAGTTGTCAAAAACATCCCTTTTTCCATCAGGAAAAACATGCAAAACGAACGCTTTGCTAATTTGTAAATTTTGTGGCTTTCGCATTTTGCCTTTGAAACATTTTTCAAAATCCTGCAGAAGATCTTCACACTTCTCGACCATTGTGAATGAAGGTGAACGAGCATTGCGAATCATTTCTACATATTCAGCTTCAGTTTCAATTCGTTCTAATTTTTTCAGCTTTTGCGAATATGTGCCAAAATTCCTATCGCACTGGCAATAGGAATGGCCTCGAACTGGAAACACATATTTAATCTCGCTTCGGAAATAAATGGACAATAAAACCAAAAAATCAAACACTGTGTAATTTTTATTTTGTCCCGTACATGAGTCTGAAAATAATGTTATGCTGTTGAACTTGTCTTTAGCAAATTCTTTTAATACCGCGTATTTGATAAAACTACAAACAGAGTTAGCACCCTTCTTTACAATTCCCTCAAGAATAGGGAACATGTAACTCTGGTTCGTAGTATGTACATGTACGTTAAATAGAAAAAGCCATGCTAAGCGTAGGTAAAACTGCGCGGACACGGGTATTTTTGGCAGTGGCAAATTCTGTGCAAAATCAAATTCACAGCATAGACTATTATTTTCAGAGAGCATCTGCTTTTTTAACTTCAAATACATTTCAGCATGGTTTTTGTGATTAATTACTTCTTCGTTTACCTCTCCATTTGTCTCGTTTTTGTAGCAAGTATTGCACACGTCAGTTCTAGGTAATTTAAAACTGAAGCCAACATTTCGGTTAAAATACTTAAAATAAACGGTTTGACTTATTGTCCATTTAGCCCCCGTTTTTTCTTTATAAAATTTTCCGAATAATTTGTAAAGTTCTACAAGATTTAATGAAGGATTATCAAAATATTTTAGGTTGGTAGAATTTCATTTGTAATGTGAACTGTGATGTGGAATTGATTCGCAATGCTCTTCAATCATTTTTTTTTAACTTTCTGTTAATTTAAGACAACTTTCGCGTACTCCACCTGCCAAATTTTTTAAAGGCTGCTTATTTAAAATCTTGTTTTGAACATTTTTAACTCTTCTTTTGCCCAAACATAGAAAAGCACAAAAAAATTTCTTACAAATCGGAACATTTTCTTCGTCAGTAGGAAATAAATATATCCAGTGAATTAACCGTCCTAGTTTTTCACCTGCATTCGTTTGGATAGGATCCTTGCACTTTAACAATCCTCTGAGAAACACATTTTGTTCATTATAGTTCCCGAGATTCCAAAAATTTGTATGTACTTTTTCTTATTGCACATTTGAAAACTTTTGGTAAGATTTTTCTCCACAGCAGGATTCAATAGGTTTGAAAGATCTCTCTGGGATTAGAATATCTTTAGCAATACCGTATTTTTTAGTTTTAGACTTTGTAATGTATTCTTTTCCCTAAAGAAATAACAAATAATGCTAGTAACTTCGCCATTAAAAATTTTAAATAATTACTTTAGACTATCTACATA
>NC_046663.1:82257627-82259323 GCF_010883055.1 Belonocnema kinseyi
AAGCTAAAAAATCCATAACCTCGCAAAAAAATTATATATTTTCTATTTTTTTAAGCATAGGAAAGAGACTTGTTTCTTTTATTTGTAAAAAAAATAAAACACTATAAATATTGTTACACTTATTGAGTATGAAGTTATAAAATATAAAACACTGTGTTTGCGTGTAAAAAAACTCGGGTCTTAAAGGGTTAAAAACATTAAGTAATTGTGTTTTCGACATAAAGATACATAAAGTGCAACAAATTTTACGTTTGTGTTCACTTCACTTATATTGTCTGACTATTATTTATATTGCCTGGACAAATATAGGCAACATATTTTATTTTTAAAATTACTGAACCGAAAAATTTGATAATGTCTTCAAATTTTAAGTAACTATATCTGAAAATTCCTAAATTGTAACATAATTTTCTAAAACATGCGACTTAAGCTTTATATGCAGTTGTCGTTTCTAAAATTTCCGTTCCTGTTTGATAATATTTGGACACGGTTACTGAATGAAGCTTAAGTCATGTGTTTCTGAAAATTCCTCCAGAAATTTCTAATAGTATATAGCTACTATATGAACTTCATTTTACGTATTTCCTTTTATTTCTATCCAAACAAATTCAAGTTGATCCAATTGAAAATTATCTGAAACAAAAAGTTCTTTTTTTAGCCCAATACACTTTGGGAGTAAAATTTAATGAAATAAATTGTGTCCGTTTTGTATGAGTTTTTAAAATAGGATTGACCGGTTAAAATTCATTTATATATAAAAATATAATGAGACGTAACATTATTCTTAACTTTCATAAAGACTAACAGTAATGTGCATCATATTCCAATATACGAAATAATTATATCAATAAAATAATAAGTTGATAATTAAATTTTTTCTAATGAGCGGTATTTCTTCGGTCCTATCTCGCATGTGGATACAATACAAAGGACCGAAGAAAAATAAAATTGAACCGCTGGCGACCAAAAGGGGACACGGCCGGATTCAGCCTGAGAAGTATTGTCCTGAGTGTCAATTTTAAAAATCTTTCTAATTTCAATTATAAAGACTGATACTTGTAGAGAATTTCAAGGCGCATCTTTTTTTTTCCTTTTGCAAAAATTTATAGATTTTGTAGTTTTTGAGATAATTGGTAAAAAGTGGATTTTTTGAAAACGAAAAATTCCCATCTTTTTTCACTTCAACTCGCACTAATTTAGCCAATTTTCATCATTTCCCGATTTCCCCAATACAAAGTACGTGTTTAAGTCTTCTGAAACTATGTAAGAAAGAAAAACGAGAATATTGTAATAAACGAAAAAGTTATTAATTTTTTTTGAGGCAATGCAAAAATCATGAATTTTAACCTTCAAGCGCATCGTTTAGCGAACGAATTTTAAGCTACGGAAAGCTTTTAGAGAGAAAGTTGTTCATTAAGGTTCAAAGAAGTTTTCTGGAAAGTTTTAGATCAAGTGGATTAATAGTTCAAAAATTATGAATGCTTTAAAATCCAAGCGGTAATCTTGACGCTGCCCAAAAACGTGCCTGGCCGGCTGAGTACGCGCTGCAGCAAACGACGTGAAGGTCAAGTCAATTTTACCAAAACAAATGCACAAAAGTAACTTTTTTTGCCATCTTCTATGAAATTCTACAAATAAAGCATAGAATCAGCGAAGTGCTTGTTTCTTATAATAGTTGGAAAAGCATTTTTTTTTG
>NC_046663.1:82259423-82310861 GCF_010883055.1 Belonocnema kinseyi
AATAACTATGTCAAAATATTAATTCTCGTTTATCGTAATTGTGTATGCGACCAATGAGATTAGTCTTAAAATGCGTCTTTGGAGACCCGAAACAACATATAAAAAAATGTCATCACCTAATTACAGATAGTAATTTTGGTCAATAATGAGATAATGGCCCTAATATAAAAAAGAACAGGACATTCAATATTTAATCAGGCACAACTGAACAAATTCTATAAAAAGTTGTTCTTTATCTTCAACAAAATGAGGATTATAATTTGTATTCTGCTCATCATTTATGTGGTATTTCTTCATTATGTTCACAAGTAAAATATAAGATAATACCAAATGGATCATACATGGTAAATTATCTTACAATAAGATGTCTACTGTATTGGAAAATTCGCCCTTAACTTTGGAAGAATTAAAACATATTTTATTATTGTGAACATATATTAGTACGTAATTCAGTTAATCAGTGTGCGTAGATATTAAATTTTAAAGTATTTGAACGTACTATGGGAAAAATTTCAGTTCATTTTTCCCATAATGAACGCGATATTTTTTGCAACATCTTCGTTCAGAAGAATATAAGTTGATGCTTTCTCGGTTGTTGACATTACAGCGAATTAAAGTGGCATTTAGTCCTCTACTGAACCAAGTAATGCCATGTGCATCCCCAATCTACCCCTTCTCCCTGCAACTGCGCATTAAATTCTTTAGAACGAGCGTACTTGCTCGTTCCGGCCTGCGGTAATTGGAGAAAGCATCGTGTTCAAAGTAGTTTAAACATTCAAAAATGTATTATAAACAAATTAAAAGTTTAAAGTGGTTTCTTCAAAACAAACGAAAAAAAAAATGAAGGATCCCGGGACATAAGAGCGTTAGTGCCGACACTCGAATTACTAGTAATTTCAACCTGCCTCCGGGAATTACTTCTTAGTAAAAAAATTAATCTGTTTTGGTTAAAATTTAAACTATTTTGCTAAAAATGCGTCTTTTATGTTGAATTCAACTATTTTTGATTATAAATTAAAATATTTTGTTGTTGAAATATTAATTATTACATGCTTCATTCAGAAGTAATGTTTTGTTAAAATATCAACTACACCAGAAGTTCAGGCAGCCCAAAATGGCTATTTTAAAGATACCCCCGACACTGTTAATAAACCGGGAGTTTGGTTCACTTAGTTTAAAGTTAAACAAAGGGCAACTTCAGGCTAGGAAAAAGTGATGTAATGTCGAAGAAAAGTGGCATAGCTTTGGCATCAGATGGTAGGAGATTAACGTTTATTTTTCGGCATGTTGACCTTAAAAATTTTCTTGCTTACGCTTCCATTTTTTATAAAATTTTCTTACAGCTATCTCTTACAAATTACCATCCATCCACACCTTATAACTAATCCGCTCGCTCCTATATCCTGATTTCCTCGCTGCGCCTCGACTCGCATGCATGTCTCTCTTTCCTCGTTATGCCTCGCATTGCCAATCTCTGTCTCCGCGGCTAACGCCTAAAACTTGACTACCATTTACAATATTTACAGTTTTCTTACATCTCCTTCCTCTCCTATTTATAATCCTTCTTTCTCCAGTCCACTTCCTCCTTCCCCCTTCCTTCTCTTCTCCATCTTATCCAACACCCCCTTCACTCATGTTACTGCCCTTTTGTTCCCTCTTTCATGCAACAATACTTCCATGCTTATCCCACTCCTTTCCACCTCTTCACATTCCTCTAACCAGTGCTCGACTTTTGCATACCCCGTCCTGCACAATTCACACATTCTCTTCTCCCTAAAAAGCGAGAACCTTTTATAATTCTCCATGCAAACGCATCTCATTCTCGCTATAAGTTCCTAACTTCCTTGCTCTCTTTTCTCACACGAATATTGCGATCTCTCCCTTGGCATAATCCACACATAGTTCCCGTTAAACCTTGACTCTCTTATTCTCTCCTCTCCTTCTGCCTTCTCTTGCGTCATGCCATTCTTTTGAACCCACTCATATACCTTCCTTCCTCGTTCATACTTCTCATTTCATCCATCTGCAATCCATTCTTTCTAAAATACCTTTCCCTTTCCACCTCCAGCTTTGCACCACTACGTCTGTTCTCCTTCTCCCACCAACAATCCCTAACCATCTTACTTCTCCTCTCTTCCAAAAATTTCTCCTCATATTTACAGGCTCGACTCCCTGTTATAATTCTTAAACTCGTTCTTCCTTTCTCCATCCTGATAATATAGTACTGCTTATTCCTTGCCAACCCCAGTTGTCACTTTACATACTTCTCCTGTATCCTACTTACCTCCTCAATTATCTTCAATCCCACACCTCCGCTCCGTAAAACAAGATTTTCATCACTAGCGAATCAAATAATTTCATTCTCCTTACAAAATAATCTGCGAAAAACCTCTTTGCCGGCCCCCACACTGCCACATTACCACATTTGCCCTTCGCACAATCTCTTTTATATGACCATCCACTCCCCCATTCCATCAAAACAGGAAGCCCAGGTACACAAACTCTTTCACCTCCTGCACCGCCTTTTTCTTCCACTTCCACCCCTCCCTTATCTCTCCCACCTCCTTTCCTGAACACCATAACCTTCGACTTGTCCGGATTTAACTCTAACCTATTTTTATCCAAGTATCTTCTCAATCTTTTCATCATCTCCTTTAAAGCATCTTCCCACTATGCTAGCAGCACTATGTCATCTGCATAATCGAGTGACCATATCCTGACTCCTCCCACCTTAACTCCTCCTAACACTCCGGCCGCTAGCTTACTTTCCATATCCGCGATCAAAATTACAAAAAGCGTTTGGCTAAGCGGGCACCCTTGCCTCAACCGCCTATCCATCCAGAATCCCTCAGAGATTCCCTCCCCTCCTCTCACTCTATGTTTCGTCTTCTCTTATACCTCCCTTACCCTCTCGATCAGGCCCCTCTTCTTCCCCTCTCTTTCATTGCCTCAAACAATCTCCCCCTATCCACCAAAGGGAACGCGCCCTTTAGATCTACAAAAAACGCGTAGCCTTTGGCAACCTTTTTTGTTAGTTCTCTATCCACCGCGTGCTGCAAGACGTAAATATTTTAAAAAGTACTGCTTCTTTCCCTAAAGCCCGCCTGCATCTCCGGCAATAGTCCTTTCCTCTCAACATTTCTGCGCAGCCTACCTGCCAACACCATTGCGTATATTTTGTACACAGTATTCATTAGCGTTATTCCTCTATAATTTCCCTACCTCTCCCTATCCCTTTCTTATACAGTGGTACGATCCACTCCCTCCACCCTCTTAGCAATCCCACCCCCTCCATACTTTTTTCACTACCTCCTTCACACTCTGAATTACCTCTTGTGTGCCAAACAGCCACACTTCGTTCTCTACTCCGTCCAGCCCTGCTGCCTTAGATTTTTTCAAGTTCCTTATCTGCTTTTCTATCTCCTCGTCATTCAGCTCCTCTCCATCTACCTTCCGCGTTCTTCTAATCCCGGCATCCTTCTTTCATATATCTGACCCCTGAAATGAATCCTTAACAAATTTTATCCAATCGTCGCACCATATCTTCTCACTTATCCCCACCCTACGTTTCCTAACCCTGTCAATTATCTTACACACGACCCCTTCTGTCTTAACACTTCTAAACTCCTCTTCCAGCTCCTTTTCCTTTTCCTGCTCTTGCTTCTTACACATCGCCCTAAACTCCATCCTCATTTCTACGTACTCCTCCCTTTTCGCGGTTCCTTCCTTTCACTTCTTGTACTTCTTTTTCACCTTTCTCTTCATCATTTTACATTCCATACCCCATCATGGCTTCACCATTCCTTTCTTCTTCCTTAATACCTTCTTCTGCACACAACCTTTCACTTTCTCTTTCAAAACCTCCCATATCTTGTCCACAGACTCCCCCTTAAAACTTACGTTACTCAACTGCCCCTGATGCTTCTCTATCGCCTCTCTCGTCCATGACATCCTCGCCCCTAACGACTCTTCTTCCCTAACATGCCTTTCGCCAGCCTCTATCTGAAACCACAAACTTAATGGCTGGTGGTCTGATTCCACCCTACCATCCACTGCGAATTTCTCTATCTCCTCCCTCCCTTGCATATTCGTGATCACATAGTCTATCACTGATACACCCCTCTTATTCACATACATGTATTCTCCCTCTTCGTCCTCTTTTACCATACCATTCGCCACCGCTCAGCCTGTCATCCATCCAGTCTCTTAAAATCTCCTCTTTATTTATTATCTTATCCTTCGATTTTCTTTCGCAGCTCTCCCGTGACTTTTCCTCACGTGTACTTTTTAAGCATGTAAAGATGAATTTGTTTGCATCAAAACAGTGATGATAAGGAAAAAGGGATTTTCCAAGGTTGGCAGAGGATTAAAAAGACCTAAGCTAAGGCCAGGCCAGCACTGAGTAACAGGCGAGGGGGTAAGGGGACAGGGGCTGAGTGAAGCTCTCAACCCCTAACAGAGTTTTACACTAAAAAAGATCTATGTGCAAAGTTTGGTACTTTAAGAAAGTGGAAGTTAATGTTAAGTACAATGTCTTCCATTTTATAGCCCTTCATGCGGAAGCAACTCCTACTTAACGTTTTTAAATTGACTTATAAACTTTTTATTACTCCATCATGCACAGTGTGTGAAATCCTTGATCAGGATGTTTTATGAACATCCAATTTACCAGATTTAGTATCAGTCTCTTACAATGTTGGTTATTTAGGATGGGCTGGCGCATGTTTCATATGTATACATATATCAGGCGTTCTAACTCTTCCAAACAGACAATATTTGACTGGTAAAAACTTGATTTCAATTGCCACGTGAAGACTTGTCTAATCTCTACTCTGACATTCTCAAGAAAAGTAAACGAACTTTTCTTGTAATATAGCAAAAAAAAGACGCTTTGATTAACAATTTATTCTCTTAATTCAATTCTACCACCTAAGTGAAGATAATCATACTTATTAATAATAAAACAATTGCTTGCATGTAGATGCAAATCAATGTACAGCAGGTTTAAAATCAAATTACACCTAAAAAATGCTTTTAAACCAGTTTTCTGTATCTAGCAAAATGAGAATTATAATTCGTATTCTGCTCATCATTTTGATGTTTCTTCATTCTGTTCGTAAGAGAAATAAAATATAGTACCAAATGGTTCATGCATTAAAATATCTTACATTGAGATATCGGCTATGTTCAAAATTGCTCCCTACACTTTAAAAAAGTTAAAACATAGGTTATTATCATAATACGTATTTTCACAAAATTTTTCTTCCGTATAGCGGCAAAAGTTTCAATTATAAAGTTTCGAAAGTGAGTGAGGCAAAATTTTCGGGTACTGAAGCAGAAGAATATAGAAATGAAGCAAAATTTTTTGATTATATGTTTCCACGTAATTCAGTTAATTGGTACGCGTGAATATTGAATTTCAACGTATTTAGGAAAAAATTTCAGTTTATTTTTCACATGATGCACACGACATTTTCTAAATCTGTATGACAAGGTGCAACTTTTTTATGTCTGTGAGAGTAGATTGCATGATAAGTCAGAAATATTGAGGTTCGGTTCTCATAGTTCGAAGTCATTCTTACCATCTGAAATCTTTTCATATACTCTCACTTTTCGAACCGCAAACCGCACATGTGCCACATTTATTTTTCCTCGATTGCTCTAAAATTAACTCTTTTGCGTCCACTCTACAAGCATAGGAATAACGTAATTTGTATTCAAGGTTTGCGAAAAAAGATTTCCAGAGCATATAGGAAATTATTATTCACTTTTCGAGGTATGCATAATTTGTTATAAGCCAATAAAAAATATTAAGTGCTTTCTCTAAAATTAAAAGTAGTGTTCTTGATACGAATAATTCCTTGATGTAATTACTTATCCCAAAATAATTATCAGTGCAGAATATACATGAAGGATCCCGGGGCATAAGAGCGTTAGTGCCGAAACTCCAAACTCGAATTTGACGGAAGATACAAATAACTGTGTAACTTTAATGCATTTAATTTAATTATACAAAAAAGTACATTTGGGCTAGTACTTAGCTCTATCGAGCAATGAAAAAAAGATCCTGAATGAAGCAAACACTTTAGAGAAAAGCCCTTGTTAAAGGCATTGCGCGTAACGAAAAATGCCGATTTTGATTCAGAAAGAGTTGCCTAACATGTTCATTTTTTAATTTGAAAAAAATGCTTTTGAGTTAATACTCTGCTCTGATGAATCACAAAAGGAAGGCTTACAAAAAACCAACGATCTGCACACAACAACCCTGTCAAATAAAGGCGCTTCCAAAAAAATACCAGACACATAACAGAAAAAGCTGCATAAGCAATTCATTTTACAATTTAAAAAAAAAGAAAGAAAGTTATTCCTAACCATTACTTAGATCTATTGAATTCTGAAAATAACAGGTAACAATATGTCTGGTCTGGATGCATATTTTCGATAAGAACTTTTAATTATTTCGTTGATACATCAAAAACTTAATCTACTTCTAACGATCGCCCAAAAACTTATATCATATCAATAATAACACCGGTAAGAATAACATGAATGCCTGTAGAGGACTCAATTCCAGAACCGAAACTACGCGATTCACCGAGGTGAAAATGTGCTTCGTCCAAAAAAATAATTTTTCGATAAAATTCATCATCTTCAATCAAACGATCTTCAGCCCAATTTGCGAACTGTAGACGGTTCGGATGATCAATAGGCTTTAACTGATGAACCAATTGAACTTTATATGGCTTCATTGCAAGATCTTTTCGCAAAATTCGCATCAGAGAAGTGCGTGAAATGGCCAATTGTTGTGAACGGTGCCGAGTTGATGTTGATGGTTGTTCACGCACACTTTCAGCCACAGCAGCAATATTTTTGGTTGAGCGCACTGGACGAGTACGTTCTCGAGTTGGTTTATCCACCAACATTCCAGTTTCACGAACACGCTTAACGAATTGATCCACAAATTGAGTTTTCGGCACACTTTTTTTATCAAATATTTTTTTTCAAATTTCGCACTGTTTGAGTAGAAGACTCACCACTTTGGAAATAAGTTTTTAATATTTCCCAATTTTCTTCAAGCGAATAGCGTCCCATTTTGTAAATGTCAAACATATAACTAACTATTTATGGCATCAAGAATGACAATTGACGTTTGACTGTCATAAAATCCGTGATTCAAATTCCAAACACTAGATGGACCACCCTGTACTAAAAAGGTTCTTCAGATTTTTTTCTTATAATAACTGATAAAACAAGAATTTGAATCGTGTAATTTGAAATGGAGTGATAGGCTGTTAAAAATACCTGCATATAGGTGTTGGGGTTGAAGTTTTAATTTCCCAAGGAGAGGGGCGTGAATTATTGTCTGCAAAGTTGTCAATTATATGTACCATTGGACTAGCCAACATATTCTGAGAATTTGAAGACATAAGGAAAATCAATTTTAATATTGGGGTAGTTGAAAAATATACCAAACTCTCGCTCTCAGTCAGCCCGTTCATGACCTTCCTAGAACTGCTAGCTCCCGCTTTTTTCAGGAGAGTAAGGCGAGAGCGGGTGCAAAAGTCGTCTTGGAAGGGCCCTAGGCGCGTTTAAATTCGCGAGTCGCGCGCGCAGCGCGGATGAGCGTGTGCCCGCGTAGCAGGTAGATTTCTTTAATTTAAAACTTAATTATTTGTTTAAAAAATCATCTTC
The DNA here is from genome assembly GCF_010883055.1 of Belonocnema kinseyi. Classification (NCBI taxonomy): domain Eukaryota; kingdom Metazoa; phylum Arthropoda; class Insecta; order Hymenoptera; family Cynipidae; genus Belonocnema; species Belonocnema kinseyi. Next base: position 82,267,116 of record NC_046663.1, read on the forward strand.
TTTTAGTTTAGAGTTGAAATATTTTGATAAAAATTGGGTTTTTGTTTGCTTATTGAGACTTAATTTGCTTCCCTGAAGATGCAACTATTCGATTTACATGCTTCGTAGAGAATTTATTTTTGATTGAAGAGAACCACTATTTCGCCATAAATAACCTTTTTTGTTAAAAATTCATACTTTTGGTTGAAAATTTAACTATTTGTTGAAAATTCTTTTCTTTTGTTCTTAAAAATAAGTTTTATAATCTAAGAATTTAACGATTTACATGTTTGGTTCAAAATTTTCCTCTCTTAGTTAAAAATGTAACTATATCGTTAAAAGTTCATCTTTCTTGATTGAAAATTAACTTTATTGTTGAAAATGATCTTTTTTAAAGTTAAAAGTTAACTTCTTTCAAAATAATTCGAATTTTTAAGCTAGAAAACTTCACTATTTTGTTAAAAATTCGTCTGATGGCAATAGAAAATCAATCGCGTTTTTTGAATTCATTCGTTTGGTTGAGGATCCCAGCATTTTAATGGAAATTCAACTTTTTTGCCAAAGTCAATTGGCGCATAATATTCGTTTCTGTTAGAAAATGATTTTTTAACTGCATTTTATTTTTGGTACAAAACTGGTCCTTTTTGTTCAAAATTCAACTACTTAGTGGAAAATTGATGCATTTTGTCGAAAATATTTAACTGCATCCATTTTTGGTCTTAAACTTGTCTTTTTTGTTAAAAATTTAACTACTTGGTGGAAAATTTATGTATTTTGTCGAAAATTCGTCTTTTGCCAGGAAATTAATCTTCTTAATATAAAATAATTATTATTGCTTGAAAATTCGTCTTTGTAGCTAAAAAATTCCTTTATTCAGTAAAGCATTAAGCAGTTTTTTCGAAATTCATCTTTCTTGTTTAGAAATTAATTTCTCTTGGTTGAAAATAAACATTTTATGTGAAAATTCAATTTTCGGATTGAAAATTCAACTCTCTTCTAAAACATTTGTTTTTTCCTTGAGTATTCAAGTACTTTGGAAGAGCACTTTGGAAGAACCTTGGCGGTTCCATTCCATGTAATACATAAGGACTTATATTTTATTTTTTAATCAGAGTAGTGTCATGTGTAACAAAACCTGTACGACCACTCTCCTATGTGACACTTTGTGACTTTACGGCAGACTCCCCCTATTTTAAAGTGTCAAGGTAGTCTGTGGACCCTCCGAATGTAAAAATAGATAATTTATTATAAAAAAATTTAATGGTTGCAAATAATTAAGCAACCCTATTAAAAAACAAAAAATAAAATAAAATAAAAACACCGGGTAAGAAATAGCTCCCGTCTTCTCGTTTCTCGACATGAACTTGGTTTTACGAGACAAATTATGAAAGAGCGTTCAGTATACGTATGTAAGTACATCTTCATCAATTAGCAATGCTGAGCGACTGGCCGAAAGACTTGACGAGAAACGAACGTGAAGGAAGCTACATACGAGTACATACATACGTGCAGTCGGGTACTAAGAATCGGCATCCTTTAGTGATCATCGAGCAACCATAGGTTCGATCCCCCGGGGGATCTATACGAGTGTACGACGACAGCGACGACATCGGGGACAGCCAGGAATGCGATTTGATGATTCCTCTTAGAAGATAGATCCTAGCGGCGCGGCCTTGCATTTACTCGCGGAGTAGGCTTGCACTTTTATGTTACTCTGAAGCCTGTCTGGCAGCCGGAATGATTAATAATAACGGAAAGAGATTGTAATTCTGATTTAATTGGGAAATTGCTACCTGGAATAAAACATATGGTCATCTTTACAGGCTAATTTGGGGTTGCTATCTCATCCTCAATTTTTCATTGCAAATATGAAGTATGCTTAGGATGATGCGATGTTTGGTATGCTGTGATTTCGTCGTGTAAATGCACTATTAAACATGTTTCGAATTTCACCAAACTTTTATTATACAAATGAAAGGTAAAATTACAATACCGATATTGGAAGGTGAAATTATAAAACGCGTGTTGCAGTTTCAAAGAATATTTGGTATTGCATGTTCCTCTATTCATACACTCGATTTCGAGCTTTCCGGTTCGGCTTCGAATCTACGTTCCTGCGAATTTTGATTTCTTCTTAAATCTTCTTCCACAACATTGAATTACATATGTGGCAATAAAACAATAGATTAATGAGAATATTACAATACCAGTGTTTACAAACTAGAATATCATGTATTGGAACGATACCTTACATCTCGGAAATAAACTTCTAATAGGTTCAATGGAAACTTCCAAAATATATTTTTGACAGTGCACCTATAGATAAACGATTGCTTATAATTTAGTTAGAATTTAAAAAATTAAGGAATTTAAATGAGATTATAATCAAATTCAAAATCTTATTTAACGTCCAATAATCAAGTTAATGTGCATAATTCCTGAAAATAAAACCCGTAATCCAAAAACCAAATTTGGACAACCACCATAAAATATTCCAATTGCAATTTGAATAAAATATAAAAATTAGGACATTTTCAACTGAACTAGAAAAGAAACTCGCACGCAATTATTTTGTTTGGTCTCTCACGATTTTTAAACTAAAATGCAAAATTAATATTATTACAAAATTTGTATACTTAAAGGGTCCCAGGGAATAAGAGCTGAAGTGTCAATTTTCGGAAATGTGTTTTATTGGCTTATATTAAATGTTTGGACCTAGCACCTGTTTCTGTAGAAGATTATGGTCTAGTTCGATTCAGAAATGGGTCAAAATCTATGTTTGCAATTTTTTAAATAAATTAATTGCAATTTTTTGACTCCACTTTTCACAATTCAGTGCAGAGATAAGTAATGGTTGAAACGTACTTTCTTATTTTTCGTTTGATTAAAAAATAAAAAGGTTATGCAACTCTTCATGTGCTAATATTTTTATTGGAATTGTTTCAGGATGTTCCTTTCGTCATTTTATATAGTTAAGCAGCAGCTCGAAAGTACTTTTTTATATTGATAAATAAAAAAGTTCTGCAACTCTTTCTGAGTAAAAATCCGCCTTTGTTGGAACGGGACATACATATGAAAAGGGGTTTTGTCCGAGGTGGTTGCTTTTTTTCGGATCTTTCTTTCATAGTCCGATGGAGCTTAGTAAAAGCACGCAAGCACTTTCATGTTTAAGAAAAATTAAATGAATTCACGTTTGACAGTTTCTTGTGTCCCTGTAAAATTCCACTTTCAGAATTAACGGCCTTACGCCCGTTATCCTTCATTTCATAGTTCCTATTATCTAAAATATAATAAATAAAAGCAAGTACAATATTTTTTATTAATAATGGAAATTGACATCTCAACTTAATTGCAAGTTTAATTTCAAGTCTAATGATTTTTCTTTAAAATAACCGAAGTTCAGTGAAAAGCGTTAACATAACCTATTATTGTTCAAATATTGTTATTTTTATTAACAATAGCAATTTTAGACAAAGGCCAAGAACATAAAATTACAAAAAACTGTTTTTGATTGTAAATGCTAAATTAACCTAATGTTTTTCGTCAAAAGTAAACAATTTTCGGTGACAAATGTAAACATAACCCAATATTGTTCTAAAATTGTAAATATTCTTTTAAATCTATACGTTTAAAACTCTGTGTATTGTATAAAAATATTAATTTTCGACGTAATATTCCAATATAACCTAAAATTGTTCAGAAATTATTAATTTTCTTTGTGATCTAATTATTTTTGATTAAGAATTTAAATTACTGATGAAAAACAATATCACAATTCATAATTGTACAATCTTGAAAAATGTATCATTTTAAACAAAAATTGTTGTTAAAAATTCTAATGAATTTTAGTTAAAAATACGAAGTTTCAAATACAATACACCACCATAACCTAAAGTATTGAAAAATTGTAAATGTTTTCTTCGGAACATAATTATTTGTGATAAAAAATACTTATTATAGTTTATATAACCTTAAACTGGCTAACAAATTTAAATTTTGTTTGAACTGTTATGGCTTTTGTTTTAAAATACCAATTTTTGAAGCCCGTGAAGTTGGCACCCCAACTCTAAAATATCAGATTTTTTTATATGGAATCGTTTGGTGGTCGTTTGGTGATTTTTGGTGGTCAAAATTGAAAAAGTTATTGATTTTTCAAATTTGGGGTGCCAACTTCACGGTGGCACAGCACTTTTTAATATTTTCAAAAAATTCTTTTTGGCATCGTTTGGTGGTCGTTTGGTCGTGTTTGGTAGTCGACCGTGAACGTTTGGTGGTCAAAATAAAAAAAGTTATCGAGTTTTCAAAATTGGTGCGTCAACTTCCGTTAGCACCCCACTTCAATTTTCTTTTTTAATTCCTTATGACATCGTTTGGTGGTCGTTTGTTTGGTGTTTGGTAGTGATTTCTGAACGTTTGGTCGTCGAAATTACAGGATATATCGGATCTTTTAGAAAATACATGTGGCCCGTGATGGGACTCTGCGCATGCTTATGCGCATGTGTGATTGGTGCGAAATTTGAATTTCAAAATGGTCTTTTTCAATGTGAATGCTGTTTGGCAAGTATAATTGTACATAATTTTAGTTTTTATGTTTTCGAACATTATAGGTTTTATTATTTTTGAAATCTAAACTTTCATATTATTTTATATTTTAAGTTTTTCGACTTTTAATTACAAGGTAATCTTTGGAAATTGACTCAAAGTGCTGGTCCGGAAACTTCATTAAAGCAAGGTACATTGAAATAAGTTCCTTTACTGTAAACTAAATCAAACAATACTTAAAAAGACAACTGTAACAGAATCATAATTCAGTATCAATTCAGTATCGTGCTCGGTCTTTGTATTTTTCCCACATTTGTCCATCTTTTGCAATACATGTTATTCTCAACTACCTTCAAAAACGTATAATTTCAATCAATTTATATTATTAAAATTTATAATATGCATTGGCATTGTTTATTCTCAGCTACCTCCAAAAAAGTATCATTTCAATCAACTTGTAATATTAAAATTCATAATATTCATTAGTATGAAACATAAGTATTTTTATTGCTTTGTTTTTATATATATTTTTTAATCTTGTTTTTTCAAAATTAAAAGAAAATCTACTCATTCTATCTCGAAATTATTTATACAAAACTTGTAGATCGTTTTTGGGTGAACGAATTTGTTCTATTAATTTTTTTTTAATACCATGTTTCGTTTTCCAAAAAATCTTATTTTTTTATTTTTAATGTTATTTTTAAGATTACTAATATTATTTTATTAATTATTTATTGATAATTAATATTAATTTTTAATGTGATTTAATTTTTCTACGTGTCCTATCAAAATATTATTCATTACAAATTTTTAACTCTTTTTTGGATGAACAACTTTTGTCAATCCATTTTTTTCATAGTTTGTATCGTTTGTTCAAAAATGGAATCGTTTAATTTTTATTTTGGTTTTTTACGTATAAAACAAAAACCACGCATCCTATCAAACAAGTATTCAAAACAAATTTGTAGTTCTTTTTTGGTTGAACATGTTTTGTCTCATTATTTTTTGATGTGGCCTGTGTCGTTTGTGTCGTTTTGTGTCGTTTGTGTCGTTTGTATCGTTTATGCTAAGTTCCTCTAAATTTTATAAAAGGTTATTAAAGAATAGTGACAGAAATTAAGATTGAAGAATTAGCTATGAACTGAATTTCCTGGATGGTAAATAATATTAATCTTTTAAATTTTGTTTGTATTTTTTTGGGGGGAATTCTGAAAATTTTGACAATAAATCCAAATTTAGGCAAATTCTCTTAATCTAAAAAACTCATAAAGTGTACTGTAAATTTTTATTTGAAGATTTCTTGAAGAATTCTACACTATCATGTGGAAATATGTACCTACAACTAGAAGAGGAAAGTCACATTTTGAGTAAACGAGTTGATAAGGCAAGAGAGAATTTTTCAGAAGTTTTCTTCTATGTAATATTTTTAGGACATGCAGTTTCAAAATTTCGTGTTCTTGATAAATATTTATCTGAAATCCGTTTTTTTTCTGCGGTAATATAAATATTGATTCTAAAAAGTTTGTGTAAGTGTATTTCTGAAAAAGTTCATATATTATATATTCTGTTTAAGACTTAAAAATCTTTTTTGAGTGCTATAATCCATTGAAAAAATATATGTTTCATTCTTGAAGGATAGAAACTCATTATCTTCTCATTTCAAATATTTTCGCTGCAGAATAGAGAAATCCAGATAACTCTATATGAAACTACTATCAGAAAGCGTTTAAACGATTCTTAATTTTTTTTTCAAATTGATACTGAATTATGATTCTGTTACAGTTGTCTTTTTAAGTATTGTTTGATTTACTTTACCGTAAAGGAACTTATTTCAATGTACATTGCCTTAATGAAGTTTCCGGACCAGGACTTTGAGTCAATTTCCAAAGATTACCTCGTAATTAAAAGTCGAAAAACTTAAAATATAAAATAATAAGAGAGTTCAGATGTCAAAAATAATAAAACCTATAATGTTCGAAAAATTAAAAACTACAATTATGTACAATTATACTGGCCAAACAGCGTTCACATTGAAAAAGAGCATTTTGAAATTCAAATTTCGCACTAATCACACATGCGCATAAGCATGCGCAGAGTCCCATCATGGGTCACAGTCATTTTCTAAAAGATCCGATATATCCTGTGATTTCGACCAGAAAACGTTCAGAAATCACTACCAAACACAAAACAAACTACCACCAAACGATGTCATAAGGAATTAAAAAAGAAAATTGAAGTGGGGTGCTAACGGAAGTTGACGCACCAATTTTGAAAACTCGATAATTTTTTTTATTTTGACCACCAAACGTTCACGGTCGACTACCAAACACGACCAAACGACCACCAAACGATACCAAAAAGAATATTCTTGAAAATATTAAAAAGTGCTGTGCCACCGTGAAGTTGGCACCCCAAATTTGAAAAATCACTAACTTTTTCAATTTTGACCACCAAACCTTCAAAGTTGACCACCAAACGATTCCATATGAGAAAGTCTTATATTTTAGAGTTGGGGTGCCAACTTCACGGGCTTCAATTTTTGGGTTTCAGCTCTAATGTAACCTGAAATTCTTTAAAATGATGAGACCTTAAAATTAATTATTTGTGTTTAAAAACGTTAATTTTTGATTAAAAAGAAACAAACAATAAACCAACCGAAAAACTAATACGCATAATAAATAAAACATAACTAAAAATTTGTTATTAAAAAGAACATTTAGCGACGTAAAACGATAAAATAATCTAACACGGTTAAAAATTCGATGTTCTTAGGATGATTTTTATTAAGAAATGCTAAATTCCAATGAAATAAATTAACGCACCTAAAATTCCTGAAAATTTCAGGTCTTTTTAAAGTTTATGTAAAATCATAAAGTGTTGAAGACGCAACTTTTGGATTTAAGATTAAATTTATTTAGAAATAAACTTATTTCCAGGGAAAAGCACTAAGTTAAAGAACAAATAATATTTTCAACAATTTATTAGATAATTTGAGTATTTTAATTTAACCGAGCAAGATTATTTTTTTTAGTATGGTTCAAATTGAAGGTCTAGAAATGTGGACATACATAAATAAATCAAAAGTGCTACGTCCTAATTATTATTTTTTGTCAAAGTTGCAAGATGAGAAAAATCAGAAATTTTCATTTTGTAAACCTCTAAGCGGGAATCTTCTCTTTTAGATCAGTTTTCTTTGAAGGTGGCTCGATATAAAACATTTGGAATTTCGATGTAGATAAAAAAATCAGTTTCAGTTTGTGAAAGTGTCGCGGTTTTGTTACCAGTGGTTAAAAAATATTAAAAATTAGGATATTTGGTTTTTGGATCACTATAATGTTGGAAACTTCACTTTTAGTCCAGTATTTTTCAGGGATAGTTTTGGATTTAACTGCTTGAAATGTAGATTTGCATCACAAAAAAAAATTTACCTCGTTTATATTCAAAAATGGCTAAAATTGAAAGTCTTAGCATATAGATATACTTTTAACAAATTTGCTGCGTCATTCCAAATTTTTTTGTTATCAAAAATTTTTTAAATGAGGAAATTTCATTCTAGACGACTGCTTTTCTTTTTGTCCTGTTTTTGTCAGGAATGGCTCCAGATAAAGATCTTGCCATTGAGATGTGAATCTAAAAGTAAAAGTTGGAGGTAATGTGTTCATTTTGTTAACAATTATTTCCTTTTAAAAATTCCGCATGATAAGAATATTTTTAAAAGTGAAGTGCGATAGACATAAAAATATACTTTAGTTTAAAGCAGAAAAAGGATGTATTCTAATTGACATCAAACAGATTGAGGCTTTCAATTTCACTAGAACCCTTTTCCAAATTTGAATGTTTGAACTCATAAATTTTGAAAATGTTGATTGCTAAAGAATTGAGATGAATATTTTTAATGGATCGATGAATGAAACAAGTTTTATCGTTCATAAATGTAAGAAAATTGTTTAAATTTAAAAATTATAACGGGAGTAGCACAAGGGAAAAGAATTCGTTGACCTTTTAGCACAAGCTCATGTTGTATGAGCATTTTTATATAGACTCATTTTTGCACTGACTCAAAGATAGTTTGATCTGTATTTTAATGATAGAAACTTAGGCAAAATACATTAATTATAAGCATATAATTTAATTGTCCTAATTACTATAATTTCTATAACAGCCAGTTACGATCATACATCGTATAGATAGTGGTTATATTTCAAGTTGACATTGATAAGATTAATCGCTGATTTCTAAGGAAAGTAGCAATAAATCATGAATGCACTTATGAGGTCTATACAATGATTCTTCAATCAATTTCCTTCAGGGGACAATTGGGAGCAGAAATAAGGGATAATTTTCAATGTTTTATCAACAAAAAATTAACTTCTTTTAGTTAATTATTAGATAAGCTTTTCCTTTATGAAAAAGTTTAAAGAAAGGAATAAAAAATACTTTCAGTTAATTAGGACCGCATTAGCTAAATTATTTCTGTACAGATATACAGACAATTTTATTTTATTACTCACATGTATATCCTTTTTAGGCATTTACAAATTTTTTATGCTTCCTGAGCCTATTCAATTTGATTTACTATCGGCGAGAAAACTGTAGGCATCTGCCTTTGAAACTTGACAAGTCAATAAAAAAAAATGCTACTGCAATATAAAAAATAGTCATATGAAAGCTAAAAGCGTTCTACCTAAATAAGCTTGCAGGCGTTTATCTAAACAAATTGTTATACTTTACAGACTGAAAAATGTAAAAAAAGTAAGGATTTTCGGTTACATTCAAGAATATTCAAATTTAGAGCATTATTTCTTATACAAGGGGCAATGGGAAAAATATAAAAAAATTCATGAGTATGAGGAAAACTGTTGTGAACCAATTGCAGTTGAAAAATTCAAAAAATAATAAAAATTGTTGCTTAAAAGTACAAAAATGTGCAACTATATTATCTTCCGTTCTAATAAAGATATTAAAGCAATTCAAACTGCAAACTGTAACGGATGGAGTCTGTAATTATTTTCAATCACCCGAAAATATGTGATAGTCTTGTTTTTCGGGAAAATCGCGATATTTTTTGACATTTTGTTGGTTGGAAAACAAGTGACAGGAAGCAGTGATTGAAAAAAAGAGTGATTAAAAATAATTACAGAGCCTATCCGTTACAGTTTGCAGTTTGAATCGCTCCAATACATTTATTGGAACTGAAGATAATATAGTGGCACATTTTTTTACTTTTAAGCAACAATTTTTATTATTTCTCAAATTTCTCAACTGCAATTGATTCACACAATTTTCATTTCTTTTTTTTATTTGATGGATCTTATGACGATTGCTGATACTTATAATGAAACCTACGGCAAAGATGAGAATCACTATTCTATTATAAGTTTTACCACAAAAAGTGCGACTCCGAGAAAATTATTAGACAAATTTTCTTTTCAAAGTTGAAATTCAATTAATGTATGAGCGTGCATGATTGAACGTTCTCATCATGACTTTCCAGCTATTATATGGGTTCGCAGGATCCGTATAATTGGAGAAATGAGTTGCGCTTACCGCGACTTTTGTCGCGGATTTATACATGCACGTGTCTATACACAAACAGGCGTGCGCATCTCCGCGAAGTTAGTAGGTGCAATTGCAAGTAACGCAAAGTAAGAGGGGGAGTTACAGACTTTAAGATCCCAGTAATCATAAAACGAATCCTGGATAATGGCACATAATACGGCCCTGCTATACGATACTAAATAATTTTCATCCATGAATCACCCTGTCAAGTTGAAACGTCGTTTTCCTGCAGAGGCATGTGGTAAATATCCTAACCTTCAAAGGAATTGCGCTGCGGTGATAATAACAATAAAAGAAATGACTGGGAACAAGTAGTAGCTAGTGAGTCGTATTATTAATAAGTAGTCGATGTCCTAATATGGTTTCTAATCATTACAAGCAGATCGATGACATTTGTAAGGATCAGACAGAATTATAAAAACTTAACATAAATCGACGACATAAAGAGAAGTTGGTGTAGTTGTGTACTCTCAGAATTAGGGAAATGTCAAAACATTGGCTAACTTCACAGAAATTTCACGTTCATTTCAATCATCAACTATTTTGCATGGAGGGGCCTACACAGTTGTGCAAACGAAATAAAACGTATCTGCAGTTCGGACAAGTCATCTGTCACTTTTACGAAACTTTAAAATGAGTTTTAAATAGCCCCAAATAATTTTCTTAGTTTTTATAAACATTAATTAGCTATATCAAATTAAAAAATAGATAATCAATAAAGATCATCAGAATTATGGACATTTGAGTCCTTTTTAAAAAATTCGTCCACGTGAAAGATGAGATATTCGAACTGCAGATACGCTGTATTTCATTTGCTTGGAAGTTTACCATTTGGAATTGCTAGTAATAGTAAATAATAAATAGTAAATAGTTAATATTAAATATATCATAAATAGTAAATTTCGGTTAATCATGGACCGCGATGCCAGTCACTTAAAATCAAGGGTAATCCATTTTAAATCTAAAGTCATCCAATTCTACTGTGGTTTCTTTGTAATCCACTTTTAATCTGTTTCCTTTTTAAAAATTAATTTTCTCTAGTAAAAATTAAAATATTGCATTTTTATTGAAAATTAATCCTTTTTAGTTGAAAATGCATGTATTTTTTTAACACTTTTATTTTTCTGTAGCAAACTAATTCTTTTTGTTGAAAAATCATGTTTTTCTTTAAAAAATTCAACTTTTTAGTGAAATGATTGATCAACTTGCTTCAAAGTCCAATTTCTTTTTCGGCGGAAAATTAATCTTTTTCGTTAAAAAATAATGTTTTTGTTTGAAAATTAAATTTTTTGTTGAAAGACTAATCAACTTGGCTAAAAATTGAAATATTTTATTTAAAATTCATTTTTTGTATCGAGATGCGGAATAAAGAATACGCATGGGTAGTCTCAATCGGCTTCCCATAGAGTGCTAAGATTTCTTGGAGATTACTGGGAGTGCCCACATTACCAAAACTTTTCGATATCGGGATTCTCAAGGAGATATCAGACTCGGCTAAGCTCGGCGGCGTTTGGATGGAATCAGCCGTTAGTTCGACTCACCGGACAGCGTGTGCATCACGAACGTGTAAATATGTGAATGCTTCGTGTTGTGAATGACCCACGCTTGGCGAAAGATTTTTAAGAGTTCCAATAATTCCTCAAAGAATTCTCCTAAGATTTCCAGCGCAGCAATCTAAGATTTCCCAGTGACTGGCTCCTCACTCTTTGGCTATAAATTTAACTTTTTAAATTGAAAATCCAACTACATGGTTGAAAATTCATAGCCTTTGTTGATAAACCGTCTTTTTCGTTATAAAATTAAGCTTGCCGATTTGAAAATCATGTTTTTGTTTAAAAAATCAATTATTTGCTCAAAAATTGATCTACTCCGGGAAAAAATCAACAATTTTGTTACTTATTTAAAAAATGCAAATTCGACTATACTGGGCGGAAAATTCATGTATCTTGTTTAAAATTCTTCTTTCTCGGTAGAAAATGTACTCTTCAGTTTCAAAATAATTTTTTTGCTTGAAAATTAATTATTTGCTGAAAAATTTAATCTACTTTGTTGAAAATTGAACCATTTTGTGAAAGCGTAATTTTTTGTCATTAAAAATTTAATTGTTTGGTGGAAAATTGAAAATTTTGTTTAGAAGTATCCTGTTTGGTTAGGAGTACAACTTACTTGGTTACAAATTAATTTCCGCATTGAAGATTAACCACCTTAGTTAAATATTCATCTTTTAATTATTTTGTTAGAAAAATTTATGGGCTCGAGTCATGCTGCTAACATTTTTTTCAAAATACTCATAAGTCAGTGGTAAAAGACATCACTGATTACTCTGTTTTTAAAATATAAATATAATAATAATGTTTTTTTATTTATTCAATTTTCTATAAAAAAATTTTATGCAAAAATAAATTGGCAAAAAATACCAGCAGAAGGAATGGAGACCAAACTTTCTGGTAACACACTTGGGAGCGTTATCGCCTGATCAAATCGGGAATTGAAAGCTAGTCGCCGCGCAGTACCTAGTGGATTTTTCAAAGTCGTTTTTCTCGCAATTGTTTGACAAGCGCATTTTATTACTTTATCATAAAAAACTTTATGAATAACCCATTATTGGGAAGAGTATAAATCCAAACAAAATTCTCATAGTAAGTAGAGGAGAAGGGGAATACAAAATATTTCAAAAATAAAAGAGATTATAGAAAATTCCATTTATAATTTCTCAAATGAACAATAAACATCTCTTTGTACAAATTTGTCAAAATTATATTGGAATTTAGATCAAAGGCAAATAATACATGGACAGATAAGGGATTTGCAACAGACGTAAAGCCTGAATATCCCCGTGAATTTTGTATACCCAGAAACTCGGTTCACCGACATTGTCACAATTTCAATCTAGGGCGGCTTCTTTGTCGCCTTCGTCGCACCGAAAGAGGAACAGATAACGAGGTAAAAGGTAAAAGTAAGGGCTGTGAGGGCCAGGGAAGAGAGGGGTTCAATCCAACCAAGCAATCGATTCGAACTTGAGACCTGAGGAGTTTGGTTACCGGCCCTAAACACTCCCAACGTGCGTAAAACCCCAAATATTTTTTACGGCCGTAAATATTGCATTTTAAATTCACTGCAAAATTTTTAAAGGCCTTTGTCCCAAGTTTAAAAGCAACAAGAATTTGAGATAAGATATCAGTTAATTAGAAAATAATAAATAACGAATAAATAAACATGTTTTAAATTAAGCTGAACCCAGTTTCAAAATGAAATTTAAATTTATGGCCACCAACATGAATTTTAATACCAGAATTAAAGTAATTGATCAGGGCATTTTCAAAAAAGTTAAAAATAAATATTATTATCTTTGTATTACATTTTCCTAAACACTGATTGTAATTTATTTCGCATACACAAGCATCCTCAACCAGTGCTTTTGCATAAAATTGTATTGGTTTCTTAGTTAAATCCACTGATAACGAAACAGGAAACGCCTTTGCACCATTTTATCTGTTGAAATTGAACTCCTACCGTTTTGTAAGGCAGTAAAAATTGCTATATGTATAGTTATTGTTCTTGAACATGAAATTCCCTGATAATGAGGCTCTCCAGAATTTTACGACCCCACTATAAAATCCTCTCCTCGTCTTCTCTTTCTACTGAGGTGGTAAGGTTATCACTAGAGCCACGAATTTGCATAGCAAATATTACGGTAACCCCTTATTTGGTGTCCTCATTGATTACATTGCATTCGCGCAATGTATCGAATGCTTTGCATATCTGCTTTCTTCCTTATCATTAGCCTCGTGGCGAATTCTCAATCTCGAGTAACGTAAAAGAATCATTAGGAGATTCCAACTAGGCCTTCTTTCGTTACGCGTCCACGGTCCAACCGTTCTCTCACTTACGTTTTCATCCTGGGCAAAGGATTGATAAACGGCCGCATAAATCGAGTGCCTTGCTCACGCACGTTCGTTAAAATACAAGCGGGTTGTTCCCGTTTGCGTATATACTTGTCCTCTTCATCATACCCTGATAGTACCAGCAGGAAACAGGAGAAGAAGGTGCATCAGCAAAAGAGAAGAGAAAAGCGAAGAGAACTTCGCAGACTTACCAAGGCGATCAGGTGGGCGTAAGATGTCCCCTCGTCACATTGCGGTCACGTGTTATCCTGTAACCTCCCCCCCCCCTCCAATCCTGTTGATCCCATTCCCTACTCTTATAAGCCCCTTCAACTAAATCGTACGTGAAATTCCAAACACACACTTCTGCATGCCCTCTCTTCTGAAACCTTCCATCTGTCTGTTATACCCCAATGAGTCTTGTGCTACTCTCCTATACACACTTACATTATAAAATCTCTCTTTTCACTACCCTTTAACCCGTATACCCATCTCTATCTTCGTCTCTCCTATATTTGTACCATTTTTCTCTCCATCCCTCTTTTCTTCCCTTCCTCTATTCTATATCACTCACCTCTCTCACCAAATTATTTACACCGCTCAATAACCCCTATTCATTACCCCCTACTGTCATTTTTCCTTTCAGCTGTAACTCTTTGTACTCATCGCTTAACTCCTTCCTCTCTCTGTGTTTCGCTGGCTCTGTTCCCTCTTGTCCTTTTACCGTATTATCCCTCTTTCCCTACACTCCTCCTAACCTCTTGGATCTAACCTCTATCACTTAGCCATTTACTTCCCATGCCAATTGCAGATTATCTTCTCAGCCCCCCGCTCATGTAGTAATTTTATCCTCACTCTATCTCCCTCCTTCTCTCTCCTCCCCCCTCCCTCATTGGCCACACATCTGAGATCGCACCTTTCTAATAAATCATTACCCTGTTACTCCATATAATTATGTATCACCACATTATCGAGTTTTTTTCTTTTGCCCTTTTGTCAGGTTGAGAGTTTGCCCTGGAAACTTGCAAAAAACTGGAAATAACTTGGATTTTTTTAATCGCTAATAAAACTTGAAAACCTGGTACTGGTTTTAATTATTATAATTTTTTTATAAACTGTCATTTAAAACTCTAGCAGTTATTGTAATTATATCGTAAGACAATTGTGACTTATAGCTGTACACGTGCGGCATTTGAATTATTTATTCAATGGGATATGATTCATTGTTTAAAGTATCAACGCTGAAAAATGTACAGAAAAAATGTTGAATAAATACTTTTTTTTTTAATTTCGTAGTCTCGCACAGTAACCCTAATTTTTTCGGTCGGGTATCCTTCCGCGCGTCGAACTTTTTTCTCCAGACGAAAAGTATGGGAAACTGTGGAGAGGGAAATAATGAAAGGAGTAGGGAAAATGGCGACGGAAAAAAGTAAGGATGATTTGGGCAGGGAAAATAGGAGAAATTAGAAAAGGAGATTAGAAGAGGGAGAGAGGGGAAGGGGATGAACTTAAAAGGACTGGTAAGGAGAGGAGGAGTAGGGAAAGGGAGCTGAAGTAAGGAAAAGAAGACTGAGTGGGAGAGGCAAAGTATTGAAGAAGAAGTAGGAGAAGTGTGGTAAAGTGAAGCAGGAATTAAGGGGAGAGATTGTAGGAAACCAGAAGGGAAGTGGGAGGACGGTAATTATGGGAGGGAGGGGACAGTAAACGAAACGAGGGTGAGTACGAAGGAGAAGAATAAAACAACTAAATTGCTATTTCAATTTTTGGTATACTTAACGAAAATTTCATCAAAGAATATTTTCTTAATACTTGGCCTAGGGTTTCCTTTTGCGTTCTAGCTTAAATTTTTCGTAGATTGCATCTAAACACATATTTTTTGTATTCATCAATTTTCTTCAAATTAATATTCTTCAAGAAAATCGAAAAAAATGCATTTTTAGATTTTTATGAAAGTCCAAAAACATTTGGGGGGGGGAGGTGTTGACCAAATCCCCTCCCCCAATAGCGGTAAACACCTTTTCATGGGCCTTCTAAAAATACCACGCGTCCTTTAGGATTACCTCAGGGTTCAGGTCCACCTTTCGAAGGTCCCGGCTTGAAAATACTCAACATTAAGACTCGTGGTTTTATTAGGGCTCCTCGAAAGATTGTTCGGCGTAAGTAGTGGGGGGAGGACATCCCACTCGCCCTTGAAAACATGTGTCCCTTATTTCGTCTGCCTTTTTAAAGTCCATTCTTTAAAATTAATTTACAATTTATTAAATTTAATACTTTTTTAAGAAAAATCTGAAAATTCTATTTTCAATTTTTCTTAGAAAATAGTAATGGTAGGGAAAAAGCTTCCAGACCAAAAATATGTACATTGATGACATCTGAATCTGTGCAAAAAATTAGTTTAGGAGTTCTAACGGGAATACAAAAGGAGCCTCTAGGGTAAGTATCAAGTTAATGTTCTTGGGTGACCTTTTCGGAAGTAAACTCCACATTTGTATATAATATCAACATGCAGTTATTCCAAAGTCGATTAATATTAATGATAAAAGAAGTTATAAAAAAAAGTTTTAGTACTTTTGCCTACGAAACCGTTCTAATAATAGGCGCTTTAACTGCAAGAGAGAATACTTCGAATCAAATATTTGCTTGATCAAAAAAACATTTCCTTTTTTTTAAAAAAATAATGGGTTTTAAATGAAAAAATCATTCTTATTGTAAGAAAAAATTCCTTCGATCAAGGAAACTATTTTATTGGAAGTATTGAGTACTAAACATGTTTCATTTAGGGAAACGTTTTTTAGGGTAGTTTACCGCCCATTTAAAAAAAAAACAGATTTTGTTTTCGGAAATTGATTTACTTGACAGGAATTGATATTATGGTGAATTAATCAGCCACTAGTATCAGTCTATCTTTATCATTTTAAACAACAAGAACATGAAGTTAAAAGCGGTAGTTTTTCACAGATAACCTAGGTAACCTAGTGTGTAAGAACATATCCAAATTTTAAGATTACCGTTTAATACGAAAGTCCGAAATAAATAAGATATTAACTTGTGCACATACTTAAACCACATTTCGAAATATTGTCGTTGTGACTGTTTGGCAAATCTAAAATTTATTATAAGTTGGATGACTTCGTACAAGTATATTAGGTATCTCGCTTATATCTTAACCCTCATCTTGCTGTAAACTTGGTCAATGGATGGATATTAACCGTTTTGGAAATCTCGGGAATGGGAGTGTACGCATTCCGAAAAAATATAATGCTTTCTCTAATTCTCAGCATAGGATTAAAACGTAATCAGTAAGACACCAGAATTCGACAAACAAAACTGGAATGTTTTTGTTATAAATTTTGCAAAATACACATTTCAAGAGCAAAGGTAATTTTTTTTGTTTTTTTTTTGGATCAACGAGTTAACGCAATTCTTAAGAGTTTTCTAAATAAAAAAATACACTCAGGAAATTAAACTGCCACACCTGACTCTCGGTTTAGCTGCTCGTGGTGTGGACATTCCTGGAACGTCTGCTCAGCTCAAGGGACGAGAGACGGTTGCGGCTCTTGCCTCGAAAGGGCCGCAATACGCAAGTAGTCAGACGAGTATATTGCGCAATATTATGCATCCCAATTGGAAACGGTTAAGGCTGCTCTGACTCTTTGCGTTTCGATTTCCTCGATTAAGCCAAAAGGCTGCTTGCTGACATCCCCCGAATTGCAGCTAAGCCGAGATTCAGGTGTGTTTCGGAATAAGTTGAAATAGCCATTTTCGTTTCCTGATTCCTATATTATATAGGGTTATAATGTGTATTTTTTAATTAAAAACTATACACTCGTAAAAAGGTATATTGTAATTGTTTTCTTTTCATAAATCCGGATGAAACTATCACGAGAAAAAGATGGAAAACAGGCTCGGGTTACTGCAGGATACGAAGACGTGTGGGACAGGAGCGTCAATTCATGTACGACGTCGCTCTTTATTACACGCCTGATGGCACATAATTTTTGCCAGTGCGCATACGCATGTGATTATTCATTTTCTTAACACTTGATCACCAACCCCTAAGATTTCATGTTTTATATATTTCTATAAGACTATATTCAAATTTTATATAAATTCTAACGCTTTAAAAGGATTAAATTAAAAAATGACGGATAGACCTATAAGGAAAGAAGCTAATACATATAAAGACCTTGGACTCACTACATTATTGACATACGATTTGACTTTTTTTTTAGCAATAACACTACTTTGCTACTATTTCAAAAAAATTACACTAAAACACTGGTTTCTCACAATTTCTCTCTAATGCTACTATTTCTTTACTTTTCCTTGAAAATATTTGTTATACTCTTTGCTAAATGGGCTAAAATAGTATTTTCGACCATCTCAGCGAATCGCAGTATACCGAAAAATTGTCTCGATGGCTAATTGAGAGCCTTGCATGACCCTCTTTTTGTTAACCTTGATTCTCCATGAATTTATTTAGGACTGATGAAAAAAACGTTAGACAATTTGAAGGGAAGAGGGGGGGGTGGTAAATATTACTGTTTCTTATCGATTAAAAAAACAGTTTAAGTTTCAACTAAGTAGTTGTATATCCAACGACATAAATATGAATTTTTAATAAAAAATGTAAGAGTTGATACTTGAACAAGGAAAATATTTTCATTTTAAATCAAAAGCTGTAAAATTCAACTAAAGGGGAAGAATTTATCAAAAAAATAGTTGAAACGTCAAACAAATCAGATTAATTTTCCACCAATCACTTGCAGTTCTACCAAAAAGATGAGCTTTCTACAAAACAGTTATTTTTTCAACTAAATAGCCACATTTTGAAGCAAACATATGAATATCCAACACAGACGATTCATTTTATTTGCGTAATTTTTATTTTTATATTTCTGAAAGTTTTTAACTAAATAGTGTATTTTTTAACTCAAAAATAAGAATTTTCAATCAAAATTATATTATTAAAATTTTAATTCAAGTTTATTATTTTTCAATAAAAAAAGACAAATATAATAGACAGCATATCATTTCTTTGTACAAAATACTGAATTTTCAACTAGTCCATTAAATTTTCAACAAAATAGTTACATTTACAGTTAAAAACTTAATTCTTAATAAAAAATTCGATTTGTCAAACATCAAAATAAACTTTGAGTATAGTAGTTCAACTTTTAACCAAGAAGTTGAATTTTCATCCTGCAAGATGAACTTTTAACCAAACATGTTATAATTGATGTTTAAAAAAATATGTATATTTTTATCTAAAATAAAAACAGGTAAATTTAACCGACATTTTTTTCAACAAACCACCTGAATCCTTAACGAAAACAGATTAACTTTCAACCAAACTTTTGCATTTTTTACTAAAAAAGTAGATACTTCTACAAAAAAAGATGAATGTTGAAATCATGGAAAAAAAGAATCTTCAGGAAAATAGTAGAATTTTTGAGCCGAAAAGACCAATTTTCTACAAAGCAGTTGAATTTTTAATAAGGAAGTTAACGTTTAAACAAAAACAGATTAATTGTTAACTTGACTTTTTGTTCTACCCTTCTTGAAGACATGCATGTGTGGCAGATTAAAAAGGTTGGATGTACCTTTCAATTTTAGATTATAAGTAAAAGAAGGGACACTATGCAGGGAGACGGTGGTGTCCAGCGAAGCCATTTTTTTAAAGATACATATAATTTTCTCCTTTATTCTTACTTGCATGGTGAAGGGTTTGTGTACCGGGCGTAAAACTTTATGTGTCGGCCGTGAAGTTTCATGTAGCGGGCGTAAAGTTTTATGTAGCGAGCCATATTACTATACGCCTGCTTCACGTGCATGTAATGATGTGTTTTCAAAGAGTTCGGACGAACAAGATTTCTTAGTCGAAAAAAAAAGAAATTGTAATTAAGTTGTTGAATTTTCATTCAATAAAGACAAATTTTTATCAAAACAGTTGAATTTTCTACGAAGAAGTATGACTTTTAAACAAAATTGTTAAATTTTTAACTAAATAATTCGACTTTGAATCAACTAATACAATTTTGAAACAAAAATGTTAAAATAGACTTTTTAACCTAAAGAAATAGACTTTCAATCAAAAATATATTTTCTTAATCGATTCTATAGATTCAGTTTGCATTTAAGTGAAAAAACGAGAGGAATAGGGAAAAGACTGTGAAGTCTGCGATAAATGTATACGAATTTTTATAATCATTAGACTAAAGCCTAATGTTTTCAATACTAATTTAAGTTCATTTTTTATACTTTTAAAACATTAAGTAAGAAAACTGAAAATTTTGCTTAAAAAAAAGTTAATTTTCGATTGCATATTTTTTTATTTAGGACTACACATAAGATTAATACTTCAAAATTTTCATGACCCTATACTGACACTTTTCTTCAAATTTGTGACACCATTTAAATATTTTTTATCTCTGAAGTGTGTCCGCGGTTTGCGTGTGTATATAGTAGGGTTTCTTTTTGAAAATAAGAGCTTTATTTAAAGTAAGATGTAGAATTTGACAGCAAGCGTTTCTGGCATGGTTCGATGTTGAATAATCAGGAGATCTGCGAAGGTGCAATTAAAGACTAAACGTTTGCCACCTGCGGTGATTTTGGGAAGACGGCTGAACCGCCCAGCGACCACCGGCGCATTTTAACAAGATTCAGAGCCGGCGTGAGCGAATCGCTTCTGAGAGTGTGGGAAAAGGCCGCCTTCAAGCGGGAATGAGGTTTTAAGGCGTACATATTCTGAAACCGCGATGAATGTGTAAAATTCACCTGCAGAGGCCACAGATGTGTTCAAACCTCGAACCACTTTCTCATCAAGACCTGATCAGACTTTTTATGAATCTTATTTCGATCATTTTTATCACTTTGAGAAAATTCTTCTATATTTTCTCATAATTTATTAGAGATTGGTAGATTAATAACCTAGGAAAAGTTACGTTTCCTGATCCTCATTTTCTACCGACCTAGGGTTTAAAAAAGATGTGCAGACCACTTATTCTACTGAAACGCGTATTTCAGAAAATGCCATATTTATTTCAGCACGGAACAAAATTAGTGTGTTAGTGTTACAAGTTCAATAAAGGTCGCTAATCATTCTCACTAGCAATCACCCCAGACGAAGAGCTTCACAAAGTCATCATACAGGGTGGATACGCTGGGGCTTACCAAAAAGTATGCAACCTATCTTACACACCAATACTATTCTTATGAGCGTGTATGCGGGGTTGCAAACTTTTTGGTAAGCCCCAGTGTGACCACCCTGTGTAATATAGGTGACACAAAAATACGCAAGCTGACTGATAACCCTGCAATAAGATCCATACTTTTTGCGCTAATTACATTGACTAGGTAAAGTTTACCACGAGGTGTCATTAGTATCCAAGATCATTCGCTTCAGGTATCTGTCACTCCGCTGGTACTGTTCATTATACATTTCTTATGAACTATTTTTCTTCACCCTTCCTGTCCTGGAATACCTCTTTAGCTTCCTTTAAGTATATACGTTGGCTCATCTAAACTCTTGCGTTTCTATGGCTCCTTATATATTTTCGAATTAGAATCTCGTTCCTACTCTCGGTCTGCCTCTGGATACGCCACCATTTACTTTACCTGAATAAATTTGTTTCGTCAGTTTTTTTCTTTCATTCTCTCAACATGCCTAAGCCATCTCAATGAATTTCTTTCATTCTTGTTAAAAAGTGTTTCCTCTACACCACAATTCTTTAAGAAACCTCTCATTACTGACTTTGTCTATTAGAGTTTGACCGCAGACATTACGCAGACATTTCATGCCAACAAATAAATATTTTTGTCAGATAATTTTTATCTTCCACCAAATAAACGTGCTGCAGTAGTATTATCCAATTAAAAGATAAAATTTATTCTAGGTGTTTACTGTGGGAGCATCCCTTAAAATTCAGCTTTCGGAATAGAAAACCTTTTAGATGATACTTCAACTTGTGAAACAGCCAGAAGTCACAGGGAGCCAGGTCAAGACTGTATAGGGGCTGCTAAATTTTCGTAATGTCGTGTTTCACTAGAAATTGCTAAATGAGCCGCAATGAGTGGACACGTACTCGTAGTCCTCTAAACCACTCTTTAATTTAAGTACAGTGAAACCCTGATACTGTTCGTGTTCTGGGGCTGGTGGTGGGCGGGAAGAAATCCGAGATATGTCTGATTCGAATGTAAATGCTTTTGTTACTTCACACCTGAGTAGTCACCGAACACCCCACGTAGCACCTCTTACACTTAAGTACCTGCGGCGCGGCGTTAATTCTCGGAATAACTATATCGAGGAACCCTATCTGATAGTTTCACTGTATTACGGATTGTTGAAATGTGCAGAAGGGTTTGTTTATGAGAGATGAATGAGAGATTGCGAGATTGATAAGGGAATGAAGATGTTTTTGAGGATTGAGAAAGATTTGTGTGGAATTGAGGTTAGGTTGGTTTGATATATGTGACAAGATGGGGCGACTGGGTTGATAGGTTTGGTAGCAGCAGGCTAGGGTAAAGAAAGGGAAAGGCAAGGCAGGTACTAGAACGCGACGATAGAGACAGTCAAGGATAGAAAGGCGGGAGAGTTTGAATTGGATTCATGACTCGTGGAGCAAGTAACATCGAGGAAAACACGGAATTAGAGCAGAAAGTTTATAGTGCACTGAAAGGGGTGACCAAAGAAAGGAAGGCAAAGGGGAAATACAGGAAGACGGTAGAAAAGGATAGATTGGGAGCAAGTGCGTGGGATCGATTGAGGCTTTTATCAAAAGGAAGAGAGAGGAGAGGGGAAGCAGTGAAGAGAAGGGCGATATAGGTTCAAGCTTGAAATATTCAAAAAAAGTTTCACATCGCCGCCGGTAAAGCATAGTTTTGTAGAGAAGGGTGAGAATAGTAATGGGACCTAAGGAAACGTAGATGAAATTAAAGATATAATGAAAGAGCAAAGATTAAAAGAAATTCGCGAAGTTATGATAGATTTAATGGAGATTTATGAATAAAAGGAGGAAAAAAGTGGAGAGGAAATAAGGAAAGAAATTCGGCGGGAAATGGCTGAACTTAAGAAAGATATAAAGAAATGGGAAAAAGTCAGGGAACAGTTTGAGAAGAGGATGCAGTCATTGAAACAAAAACTAGAAAAGTAGGAAGATAATAAAAAAGTAGAAGATATGTAAGGTAAGGTACAGAAAATAGAAAGACTGAAAGATATACAAAAAAGGATTGATGCTAAGATAGAGATAGAGGAAGTGCGAAGTGTAGGAAAGGAAGAGCAAGAGGAGAGAGAATGATACTGGTGAACGGAAGATAGGAAAATAAGAAATAGTAAGACGCAAAAAGAAACGAGAAACGAATGTAAGGAAGAATGGAGGATATATTACTGGAATATAGCAGGATTGAAGAGAAATGATAGGAAATTTGTGGGAAATTTGACACACTGGGATGTCGTAAAAATGATGGAGACGAGGCTAGAAAAATAGGGATGTGAAAGAGTAAGGGGAAGGTTACCAAAAGGTTACACATGGTAAATTAAAAATTCAAAGAGAAAGTAAAGAGGAGAGTAATGGAAGCAAGGAATGAATATATAACAGGGAAAGATAATAAAGATAGGAAAGAGCAAAAAGAAGTATTTATAGTAGAAGAGGTATAAATGGGAGGAAAGAAGTGGAAGGTAGTGGGGGTTTATGAGAACGGTGATATGCAGAAGAAAGCAGAGGGGGTGAAAGAGATGATGGGAGAAAATAAAGAAGAGATTAGGCTTATAATAGGTGGGGGTTTAAAGCAATGACAGGTGATAGAGAAGGAAGAGAATGGGGAAAAAGGAAAGGAAAAAATCGAAAGATAAGGTACTGAATAGGGAGTGAAACGAGCTGCTTGAGAGCTTAGAGGAGTTGGGAAGAGTTTATCTTGAATGGAAATATAGAGGGAGATAAGGAATGAGAATAAACCCGCTGAGGAGAAAAAAGGGGAACGGCAATTGATTATGTGATAGTGTATGATGAAGTAAGAGAGAAGGTCAAGAAAGTGGCGTTAGAAAATTGTATTGATTCGGATCACTTTTCCTCAATAATGGCATTGGAGGGAGAAAAAAGTAATAGCAATATGAATAAAAAGGGAGCAAAGGTAAAAAGTGTAGGAAAAGGGGATTAATCAAGGTAATGAAAAGAAAAGTTATGAAAAAACGTTCTGAATATCAAAATGGGACAGGGAAATGTGGACGTGGAGATAGAAAAAATGATGAGAAATATAAAAAAAGGATTATGGTTGGAATGAGGATGTTAAAAAGAAAAAGAAGGAGGTCAGAAAAGAATTAAGAAAATGGAGAAAAGAAAAAAGTAATGGAGAAAAATATAGGAGAAAGAAGAAAGTGTATGTTGAGTTGTGTGATCAAAAGAAAGAGGAAAAGAATAAAAGGTTTAAGAAAGAGGCGGAAAAGTCTGGATCGGAGGAAGAGGCTTGGATGGTAGTAAATGGAGAGAGAAAAAGAACAAAAAAACTGAACCAAGATATTACAATGGTAGAATAAAAAAATATTTTTTGGATTTCCTAGGAGGAGTAGAGAGAAAGTTAGGCCAGAGTTATGAAAAGAAGGAGCAGTAATACAAATAGTGAAGAAAGGCAAATCAGAGGAGGTTAAAGTTCATATGGGGTGTGACGCTGATGCCAACACTGTATAAGCTACATGTAACAGTTTTTTCGGAGAGATTGAAGAAAGCAGTTGAGGAAAAAAGCTAGAGCCACCGAATGAGACAGGGTTTAGAAAATGAATGGGGGTGATTGGAGAAGGAGAATGTGGTTATTTAATACGCTGGTATGGCCGGTATTAATTTAATGAAGCATAGATATTTGAATGGAAAGAAAGGAAAGATTATAAGATTTTACAAGAAAGGTGTATATAATGGACGCTAGGGGTAGCCTGGAGGACGCCAGGTTATATTGTCGGAGAAGAAACGCAAAGGGATCAATTAAGTACTTGAGAGGAAAAGAGGCGATTGCGAGTACAAAAGTATTTAGCAGAGGGATAGGGAGAGAAGAGATGGACCAGAATAGCAAGATTTAAATTGGGAAACAAGCTGAGAGGGGGAAAGTACTCGGAAAATAAAAAGAACAGAAAGTACAGAATATGCGAATGAGAGGAGGAAACATGGGAACATGTATAAGAAGGATGTAGAATAGGAATGAAAGATAAAGTAAGCTGGCAAAAGAATGTGGTAAATACTCTAAGGGAGGATGGATTAGAGAAAGAATGGATGAAGGAGTTGGAGGGTGCTAGAGGAGTGATTGCGAAAGAATGAAAGAATGCATGTAAAAAAATGGGAAAATGGAGGTACAAGAAAAAAAGAAGGAAACGGAAGTCGCTTAGATTAGAAGCGTCAAGAAGTAATGGTTATGTTATAGCATAAGTAGACTAAGATGCGGTTGCGTTATCACTCTATCTCTCTCGCTTGCACTCTTGCTCTCGATCACTCGCTCACTCACTCATTCGCTAACACGTTCTAAATTGCGCTATTGCATGAAATAGAAATAAGGATTTATATATAAGATGTTGTGTACCAAGTTGTAAGTAATTGTAAATAATAAGGATAAGATTTTATAAAAATATGTAGGCGGAAAGATTGTAAGAAATGGAAGTCATGTAAACCCTTAGGGGACACATTATGAACAAAGAATAAGAAGACTAGGCTGGTTTTCGGCAAAATTTAATGCACAATCTTCTTTTTGGTGCAGTTGGTCATCTTGAAAAGCGAAGCGTAAGTGGTTAGACGTTTACGCAACCTTTTGCGCTGGTCGACTAAAGATTCGCATGGACATCCGACTTATTAGAGGCCCTCGCAAAGATTCCTCCTACATGGTTAATAAATATTTTTGAAAATAGCACACCTAGATAGAAAGTTAGAGCACAAGGTAGAATATTTTTAGGACATAACTCGTATCAAATTGGCTTGCAATGGCTCAATTCAATTAGACATCGCTTTCTAAGGTCTCCTAGGTCATTTCTTCCAACCCGCTCTAGGGCCCACTGGATCATATTACAGGTGATAAACGGTTGGAGGATCTTATAAGGAAGTATTATTTCTACGTATACTTGAAGGCCAAGGATAAGCTTGGCTGTGTCAGGGCGGGAAAGGATGAGTTCCCACGTCGCGACGTAGAAGTTGAATTCAGTGGATTCGAGAAACGATTAGCAATTATCCAATACCTCTGCCTCTGCGAGATAATTTTGGCGGAAGTACATTATTTTCAAGAGTCTCATCATGGAGACCAGAAGTTAAGAGAAGTGAGAGACAACTTTCGCTAAAGCAGAAAATTCTTACTTGGATGTATCATTTGAGGCCTTTCCAGGTAAACTGAATTGCATGTCATGAATATTGGAAACTTAGTCATTGCGATAAGTGACTGTGTTTAGTCTCACCTCCTAATACTCGCAAAATTGAATTCAATGATGTGTTGTTAGGAAATATTTATTAAAAATATTTAATAATATATACTCTCTTAATAATAAATCAATTAGAAGATTTTACCATATGTTCTGAACACTATCTTTGATTTCTTATGTATACTTGTCTTTAGTAAAAGTATAATAACAAACACCCTCATTTTCTTTTTCTGTAAAGAAAAAAGTATTTAGTTATACGTTGGAATTTATTTTAATGCTGTCGATACTCAAAAGCTGTCACGATTTCCCGTTTTGGCTTCGTTAAATGAATTCTTGCGCATATTTCTTTCGCATCTTTATCTCAAGAGATGAGTGAAGCTAAAGAAGAAGGAGAGACATTAAAGAGGGGATCAGGGATGTGCGCGGGCGTGGGAATATTATCGCTCGAGGGACACCGAAGAAGATGAATATATATGGTGGGCCCAAAGGGCCCCGGGGTGATTCACTAGCCCAGAACCTGGCCCAGGGTTTCCTCTCATGAATCGGCAAAGCCTATTACGTAAGAACGAACGAAATATTAAGGTCTGATGATATACAAATAGCTAACATAAAAAAACGGAGATTTGAGAAATATTAGAAAAAGATCATTCATTGTGTGGGTAAAACAGCTTTCGCTACAAGATGAATATTAATGAAAATTATTATTGATATTTCTACAAACTGGAAACCAGAATATTCAATTGTGCCGCTTATAAAAAAAAATGGTTTTACGAGAGCAGGTCAAGTATGTGCTCAATCTATTTGCAATGTTTTTTTTCTAAATTAAAATTCTTCTTCCTTTTTTATTATTATTAAAATTATAATTATTGTAAATATTATTATAATTCTTTTCTTGGAAATATGTATAAGTATTTTGTGAAAATGTCACTTTCTTTAGTTAGATATTTGACTACTTGGTTGAGAGTTGAGCTTAAGAAATTTGATCTCTTTTAGCTAAAAATGCAACTATTTGATTAGAAATTTGTCATTTTCAGTAGAAAATTATTTTGTCTCTCAAAAATTCATGTGTTTAGTTGAGGATTGAACTAGTTTGTTACAAATTCATCTTTTATGATGAAATTCAACTATTTGAGAATTTATTTATTTTTCTTAAAACTTTATTTTTGTTACTGAAAACGCACGTATTTTCTCCAAAATTCGTCTTTCTTGGCAAAAAATTTATGTTTTTTGTTGAAACCTCTACTATTTGTTTACAAATTTGTCATTTTTATAAAAAATTAATCTGTTTTGGCTTAGGACTTAACTATTTTGTTAAAAGTTTATATTTTCGGGTCGGAAACTTAAATTCTTTATAAAAAATTTGCATGCTTGTCTTCAAAAGGCAAAAATTTAGTGGATAATTATACCTTTTGAATAAAAATTAACTTTTTGTTTAAAAATTCATATTCTTAATTAAAAATCTGACTATTTTGGTTTAAAATTAAGAGATTTAATAAAAAATGGACCATTTTTAGTTAAGAATTAAACTGTTTAATGAAAAATGTATGTATTTAGTTAAAAACTCATCTTCTTGGAAGAAAATTATTCTTCTTGGTTGAAGCCTAATCTATTTTGGTTGGGGATTTTACTCTTTTATTCAAAATTCAAATTTATGGGTTGAAAATTCAACAGTTTTGTAGAAATTTCGGCTTGAAAATTTAGAATTTTGATGAGAAATTATACTATTTGGTTGAAAATTAACTTTTTCGATAAACAAATAATATTTTTGGTTGAAAATTCAACTATTGGATTGAGAGTTAAGCTAGTTATTTAAAAATACAACTTTTTAGTAGAAAATTATCGTATTGTTCATTTTCGTTTGAAAAATTATTCTTTATATTTAAAAAATTATCATTTTTGTTAGAAAAGTCGCGTATAGTATTAAAAATTCATCTTTTCTGTTGAGATCTTAACTTTTTTTGTTATCGTAATCGATTTTTTAAACTGAAAATTGAAACATTCTATTTTTAGTTTAAAAACTATTATTTTTTACTTGAAAATTTAACTGTTTGATGGAAAACTTTTTTTTTTAAACCATCATTACTCAACATTTCTTTAAAAAACAGTTAAGTTTTAAACCGGTAATGATAAATTCTTAATAAGAACGGTACCTTCGGGTGTCATATGGATGTAGGGTATCAAATGCAAAAAACAACGGTCGTTGACGAAGGGGGTCGGGGGGTCAAAAATAGCCCAAAATTGGTCAAGTAGTTTATGGACGGCCCCTAAAGAAATAGCATGCATTGAATTATGGGCAGCTGCACGGTATAGGAATATTTGAAGTAAGCATTTAAGCATGAAAAATATATGTGATTGCAGAACTCATAAAACAATTCACTAAAATTCCATAAAATTTAAATTGGTTGAAACAAGTTATTCTGGGAAGGATTCCCTTTTCTTCGCATTCATTAAAATTGATAGACCTCCTTCGCATTTTAATACTCGTAGATTTTCGAGCACAGTTGAGCATCGGCTGCATTCTTTATGGTTCAGATTCTAAACGTCCTCTTCCTCGAAGTTTATGTCTTCTCATTTTTGAAGTTTCGGTATGGTGTTCTTACAGAGGGAATCCAGCATTCCAAATCATTAAGGCGATAATATTTTCGATCTGCCGGTATATTAATGATACTTTATAGCCTAATATCACATCGTTTTAGCGTTTATAGTCGTTTCATGGATTTCTTGAGCCACTGGAATAGTGAATGGAAATATCAGTGCGGAATGAAAGTGCAGTATTCTAGATATAGAATTACACATTTTTAAAAATGAAAGTTAAGAAAACATTATGGATACGAGAACGAGCTTTAGCAATCCAATTCATCATTATTATCTGTAAGTTCCTTTTCGTCTTTTTGATCTAATCTAAATGAAGGGAGTCGGAAACAGCTAATAAAGATATTTATAACGAAACTCAAGTTGAAGAACGTAAATATCAAAAAAGCAGATAGCCTCTGCGATTTACTTACTAGAAGACAATTCTATTTCGCTTTTGAAGGGAAGCTTTGGTCACAATGGAAGTAACGACATAACATTTAAACTTCTCAGAAGAGGTGGATCCAACAATAGAAGAGTAAGCAACAAGACTCGGACGATGTCGTGCGCGCATGAACGGTCAAACTACACAGATAGTTGTTTAACATCTACAAGGTAGCGGAACCATATGTTAGGGGTTATGTGGAATGCATTCATGCTTTCAGAATAAAATGAAATACGAGGTGTGTTCAAAATAATAAGGTGGCTTTATGGTTTTCTCGAAAAATATTCATTTATTCCTCAATATTTATGTTGCCCCCTTCAAAGTAATCTCCCTCAGATATAATACACTTGTGCCAACGCTTTTTCCAATCATCGAAGCACTTCTGATAATCATTTTGTGGTATAGCCTTGAGTTCTTTCAGCGATGCAGTTTTTATCTCCTCAATCGTTGAAAATCGATGTCCTTTCATGGGTCTCTTCAGTTTTGGGAAAAGAAAAAAGTCACTGGGGGCCAAATCCGGTGAATACTATATGGAGGCTGAGGCATGACTGTGATGCTGTTTTTGGTCAGAAAATCTTTCACAAGCAACGATGAATGAGCAGGTGTATTATCGTGATGCAAAAGCCACGAACTGTTTTTCCAAAGTTCCGGACGTTTTTTGCGTATCACCTCTCGCAAACGTATGCAACTGTCAACATTTTAAGAGTTTTAGAGCACTGGATTCCATTTTACACACAAAATGTAATGCAAACTCTTTGCTCCATTTTTTTCGACAGAAGAAAATCGCCGAGCACACCAAACCCTTCTAACATTTTACGCCTGTGCCAGAAAAACAACACGAGCTATATAGTCAAAACTGTGAACATATAATCGTGACGAGTGTACCAACACAACAAAACAAAAAATTTTAAACTTGAATATACTTAGCCCGCGAAAATTGAAAAGTCACCTTACTTTTTGAACACACTTCGTGGTATATAATGAATTTTGATCACTTTTCAGTCACGTTGAGAAAAAAACAAACTAATTTTAATACAATATCTTCTCAACCCTCGACCCCGTACTCTTCCCGTACATTTCCATTCTTACACCTAACGGTCCTCTCTCACTCCTTTACCCTTTACCGTCATACACCTCACCATAATCCTCCTCACGCTGATACTCCTCTTCCATATACTACTCATGCTTATGCTCCCCAACCGCTCGTTTTTCGTTCTGTCACTCATCCATTCTATTTCTCTTTCCTGCATACCCTATAATCCTATACGCTTTCATCTCCTGACACTCTGCCATCCAATACACTCCTATACTCCAACTTTTCTGTCTTTGCCCCCACCCCACCCTTCTCTGTCACTCATCTTCTCTATTTTTCCCTATTTCTCCCTACAATCTGTTCACAGCCTATACGCTTTGTCAACTACCTCTCTTATATTCTCTCTGCTCATTTCCTCTATATCAGTTTGATATTTTACCCTATCCCTCCTAAGAGTATTGTTATTGACCTTTTCTACATAGAAAATTTTGTTTTCTTTATTCCTAATGTGATCCCTGAGCATTTATACGAACTCCTTTTCTTATATTATTACTATCTACTTCTATATTATGTTCTCATTACTATTTGAATCTATCTATATGAATTCTTATCTCGACTTCTCAATAAACTGTGTACTTGTATACATATACGAAGCAACTCTAACCTGATTCATTATATGGACTTACCTCAAATTTATTCCATATTGCACGGATCAGTCGATAACTAGATCCGCATCATAATCTACTTATAATGTTACATAGACATCACTAACAAATCTTTACGTTTCTAAGCGACTGCCGTTTCGTTTTTCTATTTCTTCTCTTCTAAGTCAACCTTTCCATTTTTTCATATTTACTACTTATTTTCTTAATTTTTCCTCTAGCTCCCTCTGATTCTTTTATCCACTCCTCATTCAATCCATCCTCCCCTAAAATCATTTCCACAATCTCTTTTCAGCTTCCTTTATTTTAAATTCCTTTCCTACTTCCTTCTCACCTTCTCTCTCCCTAACCCATTTCGAAATACTTTGGTACTTCCTCCTTTTATTCTTCTTATACCATTTAATTGGTGTCCTCCATCTTTCCATTAATTGTCTTTCCCTGTTTCATTTCACCAATTCTTCATAGTTTACTGCAGAGCCCTCTCCTATATTTCTAGCCCGACATAACTTTCTTCTTTATTCTTTCCATCTCGCTAAATTCTATCGCGCTCCTTCTCCTTTCTTCTGCATCCTTCAAACAATTTTTCGCTAACTTCGATACCTTTCCCTCCTTTAGCTTCACCTTAAATTTATATGACCACTTTTCCACTCTAGTCTCTAATTTATCCCTTTGCTATCCCTTTTCTCTCACCATATATCGACGCATCCTTCAGTCTATCCCTAGCGTCTACCTTAGATACCATTCTTTGAACTTTTTAATCTCTTCTGTTTCTTTTCATCCTTATATCTATTTTCCTTATATTTTTTCCTGGTACCGACCATACCAGCGTATCAAATATCCGCTTGCACCTTCTCCAATCTTTCTTTAACCTTCTTTTTTCTATTCCCGCATATCTGTTTCATAACCCCTGCCGCTTTTTTTAATCTTGTTTCTTATATGAGCTGTATTATCTCCATTTCATTAAAAAGTATGTCTCAAATATTTAAACTTCTGTCCTCCTTCAAACTTTAATCCTTTCCAACTCTCAGTGTATTACTTTTTGCTTTCTTTTTATTTTCGAAATCTCATCATCTTTGTTTTTTCTTCATTTGAACTCAGCTTTTCCTTATGCCGCTAGTTCTCTAATCCTGCACATAGGTCCGCCATCCCTTCTTGAGTCTCCACCATCAACTTTCTTTCTTAGACTCTCTTTTTTTTTTATTTTTTTGTTACTTTAAAGGCAGTTGTTCTTGGCTATTATTCAAAAACTTTTCTTTTTACTATTTGAACTTTTTATTGCTATCGGCAAGAAAATGGTAGGCATCTTTCTTTAAGGCTTAACACCAAAGCCAAAAAAATGTTAGCGCGATAAAAGAATAGTCATATGAAAGCTAAAAGTCTCCTACGAAAATTAGCTTGAAGACGTTTATGTGAAAAAAATGTTGTGCTTTGTAGACTGCAAAATGTAAAAAAGTTTGGATTTTCGAGTGCATTTAAGAACAGTCGAGTTTCGAATTTTATTTTTTATACAAGGAGTAATGGGAAAAATTTGAAAAAATTCATGAGTATGAGGAAAACTATTGTGAACAAATTGAAATTGAGAAATTCAAGAAATAATAAAAATTGTTGCCACCCAAGGATTTAGAAACGCGGGTCGAAGAAAGGCAGGAGCGAATAATATAGTTGTAAATTTTTGTTCTTTTAAGCAAAAATTTTTATTATTTCTTAAGTTTCTGAACTGAAGTTTGTTCGCAACTGTTTTCTTCATACTCATGAATTTCTTCTAATTTTTTCCATTGTCCCTTGTATAAGAAATAATGCTCTAAACTTGACTGTTCTTAAATGTACTCGAAAATTCTTACTTTTTTGTTCACATTTTTCAGTCTGGAAAGCACTAAATTTTGTTTGCATAAACGTCTTCAAGCTCATTTACGTAGAACACTTTTAGCTTTCATATACCTATTTTTTTATTGCGTTAGTATTTTTTTGGCTGAGTTTTTAAGTTTCAAAGACAGATGCCTACCATTTTCTCGCCAATAGTAGAAAATGATTTTTGTGAGGAGTCTTCTATTTGATTTGAGAAAGTTGTCTTTCTTCATAACTTTTTTAAATTTTACAGTTTAAAGCACATGGGAACTTTATAGGTGATGTTGGAACCCTTGAATATTATTCGATCGACCACGCGGGTGAAGCTCAATATTTTGAAAGTTAAAAATTACGGCAGCCACATTATTTTTACTGCCGTCAAACATTTTGTTAATACTTTTATTTATACGTCAAGATCCTAAGATTGTTGCAAATCCTTTCAAAAATAAGCAATTAATATATTACAGATGCTTTTTGAGTTTCTTGAGCCTAAATTTGTACACCACTTTAATTTTCGTGGCTTCTTTTTAGTTGAATTCGCTCAGTAAAAAGATATATTTGTGATTTTGTTATTCTCCATGTTTCACTTCTACTTTCAATAGAATTAAGGTTTATTTTTTTAAAAAGAATTTTCTCAAAAAAAAAAAGAAAAAAACAAACGGTAAGCTGTACAGGAGAAACAAAATTGTGTTAACAGCTTTCTGATTTAATGCATAAAATAAGTTAATGCGTAAAATACTTTTTTCATTTTGGCTCTGTACGGGTACTTTATTACTAGAATTAAAAAAAAATATCAGTTCAAGCTTACGTAGAACGTCTTGCGAATGTGGTCATATAATTCTAGTCGGTTAATGCATACCTAGAACGGGGCTGTAATTTATCAGACGACCATCATGGCACTCTTAAGCAGCAGATAATACCTTAGTTACCGGACCAGACTGGCGTACGTTTCTATGGCTAAACGTAGGCGCGTAATGGTCCGGCTGGTGGATGTGGCGTGGATATGGTGTGAAGGAAAAAATGCTGTAACTACAATATAACTAGGAAAGCACTGCCTTACATGCCAAGACAACGCTATGCAAAATAGAAGATAGCCAAAGAAATTTCTCGCATATCGCATGGACGTCACAATGACGCCCTGTAAATTTGTCTATTGTAAATAATAATTCTTCTTTATTCATGATGTGTCCCTAACGGTTTACAAGATCTCCGTCTCTTACAATACTACCACCTACATATTTAAATGATCTTAACATTAATATTGACAACTTATTATGCAAATTCATATTTCTAGATCCTCACTTTTTTTACGATAAAGCAATTTTGGACGTATTACTAAACAAGTGAGCGAGTGAGAGATTGAGAGAACGCATCCGCATCTTAACCTACTTATATGTAGCAACTTTTGATTTGTCTAATTCGCTCCTCTAGTCTCTCCAAATCCTAAATCCACTCCCCACCCAACTCATCCTCCCCTAGAATCTTTACCAAATTTTCCATTCTGCTTTCTTTATCTTTATCTTCTGCACTTTCTGTTCACTCTCTTTTCCTAATAAATCCCTTCCATTACCTCTTTTCCCAATCGAAATCTTTCTATTCTGATCAATCTCCTCTCTTTTCATCCCGTTTCTACATACTTTGGTTCTTCTTCCTTTTTTATTATCTTATACCATTTATTATATTTTGATTCCTTGATCATCCCCCATCCTTCTAATAATTGCCTTCTCTCTCAATTGTTTTGAATTTTTCATAATTTACTCCAGTCACCTTTCCTATATGTCAAGTATTAAAGAACTCCCTCTTTTCTTTTTTCCATCTAGTTAATTCTATCACCCTTCCCCTTCTTTCTTCTGCCTTCTTCAACCACTTTTTCATTAACTTCCCTCCCTTTCATTCCCTTAGCTTTGTTTCAAACTTCCATGCCCTTTTGCCCATTTCAATACTTAATTTATCTCTTTGCTCTTCTTCTCTCACCATCTCTAGTCTACCCTCGGTGTTCACATTATAAACTTTTCTTGTAAACTCTCCATCTTTTTCCTTTCCTTCCATCCCCATAGCTCTGCTCCATAGTCTTATACCAACCAGACCAGCGTATCAAATAACCACACATTCTGATTCCGAAATCTTGTTTTAACCTTCTTTTTCCTACTGCCGACAACTGATTCATTACCACTGTCCCATTTTTTATCCTTTCTTTTATATGAGTTCTATGATCTTCATTTGTTCGCGAGGTATACCCCAAATATTTAAACTTCTTCTAACTTTACTCATTGATATTTCCCAGTCCATTATTTCTTTGCAAAGAATTGTTAACTTAAGATTAAATTAAAGTTTCTGGAAATTTGAATTAATGATGCATATAGAGCGTATCATATATTTTCAAAAATATAGTTAGATAAAATCATAACTTTGAACACGATAATTACATCAGGGGCTGTCTAAAAGCTGCGTAAATAAGAATTTTGGAAAGGATTAGGAGTGAGGGGGGGGGTCACGCTAAAAACTCTAATTGACAAAGTTCAATAAAAACGTGATAAGCTGAAAAACAACTTTCATATTTCAGACTTAAATCTTTTTTCCTTAAATCTCTATTCCTTTTTTCTGAAGAATTCCTATTTTCCCTGTTTTCAAGACATTTGCCCCTTTCCCAATATTTTCCTCTTTTTCCGTATTCCCCTCTTTCCCTTTCTTTTGAAGAATTCCTCTTTCCCCTCATTTCAGGATATTTTCTTTGTTAAAAATTCACTTTCTTTTTTTGAAAATTTACTTCTATTTGGAAATGAAGATATTTTGTTGAAAATTCGTTTCATTTTTTGTTGTAAGTTATTTTTGTTGTGAAAATTTAACTATTCCATTGTACGGTTTTAAATTGATATTTTTAAATTGAAAATTCAACTTTTTTATTGAAGATTCATCTTTTCTAGCTTAAAATTCAACCATTTGGTTAAGAAATCCTTTTTTTAACTGAAAATGTAACTATTGCATTTTAAGTTAAAAATTAACACTTTAACTAAATATGTTTTTTTGGCTTAAAAATTCAACAATTTTATAGGAAATTAAACTATTTGGATGAAAATTAACCTTAAAAATTTATATTTTTGATCGTGAATTTAACTACTTTGGAAGAAAATTAATAATTAATATTTGAATAATAACCAATTTTTTCAATTTAAAGAATGCCTTTTTTGGGTAAAAACTTATCTTTTTTATTGAAAATGATCTTTTGGTGTATGAAAGTCTACTGTTTTCTAAAAATTTCGACTTTATGGTTTTAAAACTAAAACTTGTTAAAAATTCATATGCTGAATTGAACTGGTTAAAAATATTTTGTTTCATGTTAAAAAGTAATTTTTCAAACTAAAAATTAAACTATTACATTTTTGGTGGAAGAAATATCTTTTTAGTTAAAAGTTTAATCATTTGGTCTAAAGTTCTTGTATTTTACTGAAAGTTCATCTTCTGGTCGAATATTTACCTTCTTAGTCGAAAATTTAACATTCTAGGTAATTATTTTTCGGAATACCCATCTATTTTCTTAAAATCTTTTTTTTTTTGTCAAATATTTAACTGCTGTTTTTAAAACTGGAAATTTTGAAAGAAAAATCCATCTATCATGGTTTCTTCGAAAATACATCTATTCAGGCTATAAATTAAAACATGTGGTTAAAATTTCAACTACTTGGATACAAATTGAATTATTTTGTTAAAAATTAGCAGAATTACTCTTTTTGGGAAACTATTGTTCAGCCAATGGCTATGTTACTTTGGTGAGCGGTTGATAGTACTACGTTCGTCAACGAGGGACGACAACAGACTTCTGAACTAAATCATGCATATTTCAATTCCATCAATGATTAAAAAACATCGATTGACAATATTTTCATCTTTGAATTAGAATTTAAGTATAAGCCCTTCCAAGTGACTTGTAAACTGCCCAAATTTTAAAAATCGTCCTGGTTCTATAGTATGCACCCAACGATTTTAAGTTGAATTAACGTACTTGGTAAATTCAATCCTCAAGAAGTGATTTTTTGGCCTCCAAGTTGGCTAGACAGGCTTGTAACTCATGGAAGAACATGCTGGAATATCTCTTACGGAATCGAAAAGCTTTTTACACCGACAGCTAGAATTTACTAACCAATTCATCCATATTTTGTGGCGGGTTTGCGGAAGGTAGCAAAAACATTTTTCTTATACTATTTTATGTGTCTCATGCGTCGGCGGCCTATTTGAAAGCTATTACCTCTGACGTCCGTAAACTTCTCCTGGAGTAGCTTTTGCCGGCTTTACTTTGCGCATCACCGCGCATATGAATGTGCACATTGCACGCGTGGCAGCGCACGAGCGTGTGTCGATGTCGAGCATACAAGTAGAAGATACCGACTGTTCGTCGTACGATGCGACCGAAGCCTCCGGCATACGGTTGCCATAGGAGGTGGCTCAAGGTCGCGAGACAACGCGAGAACCATCCAAGTCGTGGACGGGTTTACCAATCGGCACTTGCGATAGATACTCTTCCTGCTCCTCGTGCTGCGACTATTTCTAACAATAAGTACATCTTCGTGTACCTGTGTTGCCAGATAACGTAAATTACGTAAAGTAGAAAAATTATCAACATCTGGAGACTAACCAGAAGACGAGGACTCATAATCATCCCATTTTTACGCATTTAGTCTCCACTTTCGCTCTTTAATGCTTTATTTCATAAGAGCTGTTAATAGGGAAAAAGTCTTGAGGTATTTCATGCAAAAGCATGGGAAATATTTCGCCAACATCTTAACTATTTTCGATTGTGCTAGTTTTTTTGAAAAAATAATAACAAATCAAGCATAGTCTAGATTTGAACCAGGAATCTCCGGTTTATGTGCGTATTAACATTCAAAAGTAACAGACTTCATATTATTTGAAGTTCTAGAGTTAAATTGAAATGTAAATGCTTAAAATCGTTAGTGTCGATGCATATACAAATAGAGACCTCTAAATCAAAAAGGCCCCAGGCTGAAAACCCCATGTGAAAAGATTTCATGAGTCTGGTATCAGGTCTGGCTCAGGTTTTGACTTTATCTAGACCGTCTAGTCTGGAAGTTCTACTCTAGTCCAGATTTGGCGCTAGTCTTGCCATTGTCTGGCTTTATCTAGGTCGCCTAGTCTGAATGACCTGATTTGATCGAAATTTGGCGCTGATAAACTAGATACACTTATAGTGAAAAAATGCATGAAGGCCAGCTAGCAGCTGACCGGTTTCCAGTTAGCGGCTGACCGGCCTGTAACTTGTGGCTGACCAGAAAATAACTAACAGTTGACTATACGCCCTGGCCTTGATATAGACAATAGAAACGTTACACATTTGATCAGGCTCAGAACAGACAATCTGTTCAGCATAAAGACTATAGAAATCAGACGGTCTGCTCTCCGCCGAGTCAGTGCCAGGAGATTCTTTTACACGGAAATGTGTGAAGTTTAAAGTCAAGTCCCCCGTACAAACTTTAACATTTCTAAGTGTCGGTTGATATTGTAGGACTTTAGAAAATATTCAGATCTATAGATTAGTTTGCATTTTCGATTTTGTTCCTTAAATTCTAACCTAATTTAATGTAATAAACTTTATATTAATTCAATTTCTAAGTTTCTAATGCACAACTTTGCAAAAATTTCAATTATTGAAAATTAAATAATTTAAGATTTTAAGGTTGAAAAATTTGTAATAAAAAAAATTACCCAATGTTTTTATTCACATCCTCTAAATTTATAAGCCCGTTTATTAATAAAATCTTAAAATAAGAAATTGCGATGAAACGGGGACAAGATATTTTTTTGACGGCCCTGATGTACTCGTACTTTAACTTTATAGCCGATATTTTTTTCTCCATATTCTAAGTGTTAAGTTAGTCGTGAGGTTTAGTCGTTAGCGATCGAACGCGTTAAACTTAGATTAGGTGGTTCGAAACCTGACACACAGCGTTTTCGATTTTTAAAACCGTTAATATCGTAAAAGCTTGCAAATATATTATGTGTAATGCATTGTAATTTAATGTACTTCTTTAAATTAAATTGTGTAAGAATGTGTATAGTGGATGACCTTCCACAGAATCTGGTTGTAGCAAGAATTTTTTTTCGCTGGAACGCGAAATTTGACAGGACTGGAATGTAGAATCATTTTCGTAAGAAATGTTGAAAGTAGGAAAGATCAATTCTGTTACGTTTGTCCCAAAAACGACTTAGAACTTGTCAAATTTTGGAACAAAAATTAAGTAAGGCAGTTATTTTCATTCAAAACGGAAGCTTTTTGCTCTCCTTAACTGAACCAGTGAAATTGTCACTGATTGAATTAGTATTTTATGTTAATACTTGTGAACCAGTGTTGCCAAATGATATACTCAACCATTGATATAGCGCTCCACTTGGCCAAGACATGAACCTCGAATCGGCTGGTACGCTTATGTCGCCTGACGAGTATTTGCATGTTTCCAGTAAATACAAACTTTTTTGTGTACCAGTATTTGCGTTCCAAATATTTAGGACTGGCGACTTGGGGTTCATTTAGAGCGAGTGGCTACTCACTGAGAAATCTGGAAATCTTTAAACTATGGATGTGGCAGTTTCAATAGAATTCACATAGAGAGTGCTCAGATTTCTTTGAGATTGCTCGGGAGTCTCCAGGAGGTAGCGTGTAAGTTTTGAACGCGTGAATATGTGAATGCTTCGTGGTGTGAATGCAACACGCTTAGCGAAAGATTTTCAAGATTTCTAAGAGTCCCAAGATCTCCTCAAAGAGTTCTCGTAAGATGTCCAGCCCAGCAATCTGAGATTTCTCAGTAACCAGCCCCTTGATTTTAAACAACGCGACGCTTTGACGTAATAACCGGCTCTCTCACAGACGAAATATATAATATCCTATTATATTGTATCCCTGTAATCATTTATTGTTGTAAAAGTAAAGCGCGGTTTTCATAATATAATTTTCCAAACGTTAGCACAATAGTAATGAATTATATGTATCATACCTAACCAGCTGACGGACGAAAACGCGTACGGCCAGATGACTAGTGGTACTGACTAACCAGATCACTGATTAAAACAGTGACCGAATCGCACTGATTTCCAGTGAAATTTCACAGATTGTTAGAAATTCACTTTTAACTGTTTTAACCAGTGAAATTTCACTAATCAATTTTGAAAGAGTGGGTAGCCTCCTGTCAAATAGAGGAAACTTTTTTCATTCGAGGATTTATGTCTTGGTAACACATTAATATCTTTTTTTTAAACAAATTAAGAATCAATTATATTATGAAAATGCTTAACCCATTATGTATACCAAAATTTTTCCTTTTTGGAGGCGTACATCATAGAGTTGTTCATATTTTATTATCATGAAGAAGAATGAATCGGCTGATCTCATAAACACGTAAATAGGCCACCTATCGTTAGTCGATTGAAAAATAACGGAATTACTGTAACTTTTCTCTGGCACTAATAGATGGCTATACGTCGATTCCATTAGTGCTCTGGTTGAACTATAACGCGTGGAAAAAATGGCAAATTTCCCTCGTTAAATGAGATAGGTACGTTTCTGTCCAAGTGCCCATCCATGAACGATCCTTCGCAGACGCGTTGGCTTTTTTTCTCTTGGATGCATCATGGACCAGCAGGTGCGGAAGCAAGAGAAAGAGAGAGGCACCCTCAAGACTCGTTTCGCCATTGTCCTGTAATTAGGTAGCCGTTTAGAGAGCAGATCGCGGCAAATGCGGGTGCTACGCGTTATAGTGGCGTCTCGGCTCTATCATTACGCGTAATACGGACATAATGCTGGCTCAAGCACATCGGTACCAACGTAAAAGGTTTGTTCACTCTTGGCGAACAGTAGCATGTGATAGAACCAAGAACAATAACTATGTTGCAACCGTGATTCATATGTCAGATGTACATTGACAAATATCATTCTTAGCACCATGTAAATGCATTTTCTGGATTCCTGTTTCTTAGCATGAAGAACATATGATTTAACAGAAGTAATTTTTATTTAAATCAGAGGCATATCTTTTGTTGAGCTAAAGAAATCGATTCTTTGGGTGTATTTTCTTGATTGAAATACATAATTCTTACATTCAAAAAAATGATTTCCTTGATTCAAAAGGTCTAGATACGTTGAAATCTAATTAGTCATTCAAATAAATATATATTTGATTCCAAGCGTTCGATTCTTTTAATTGATACGAAAGCATTTGAATCAATTAATGTTTCCATACTTGAATCAGGAATTCGGGTTTTTTTAAATCAAAGAAATAATAATTTAATTCGAAAGAATATTGATTAAATTATAAAATATATTTATTTGTACCAATGAGTTCATTCATTTATAGCAATAGAGCATTTGTATAGATAAAAAAGGTATTGCGTTTATATAAATATTTATTTCTTCAGTGGAAGGAAATATTTCATTTCATTACTAGAATTAAATGATTTATAACAAATAAACATTTATTCCAAGGAAGTAATTTTTTTAATCCAAAATTTAATATCTTGACGTAATTTCTTTCAATTGAATAATTCTTTAGAATAAAGAAATAGGTTGTTAAATGAAATATCTATTCTTTTTATTCTTTTATTTGAAGAAATATTTCTTTGGCATTTATGGTCAGGTTTAAATACGGCTTTCCGCCTTAAAGATTCCCTGTTGCGTTGGCATCGTTATCAACGCTGTGGACTTTACACTCGATAGACCCAAGTTCAATTCCCGCTGGGGGTAGATTTTTCAACGAATTTTTCTGTTTCAGGTTCAACAAGATTTGAAATTATTTAATTTGTTGAAATTAAATTTGTATAATAATAAAAATGGTAATTATAGTTTAAGTTGAAAGAATCCAGTTACACCTTTAGGAAAATATGTACTGCAATTTAAGTACTAACTACTTTATTGCACTCGTGCATGGTCTAGGTCAAAGAAATATTTTTTTTGAATCAGTGAGATATTTTTTTTCTTTAAATATTTAGAAAGTTTCTATGGAAAAATAGCTTTTTGAGCCTATAAAATATTTTCTTGCCATTATAATATATTTCTTTCCATAAATTCACATTTCCCCACTTCAAAGAAATATTCATTACAATTTATGGCACATTAATACGGAAGAATGAGCCATGAATTTAGTCCAAAATGTATTCTTTTTTTCTTCAATTCATATTTCTTTAACTTAAAGAAATATATTCCTTCGTCATAGGTCATCTTTAAGAATAAAACAATCTTAACTTAATCCTTTTAACATTTGTCTGGCTATAGATTCCTGTACCGGTATTTACCGACATCCAGAAAGTGATGTGACGTCAGAGATACTACAATATTCGATGTTACATAATAATTTCCAGAAGTTTCGATGATGATGTGTTGTATAATTTATGGTAGGTTATGGTTGCCATGAGCAAGATGATTGTGCACGTGTGAGTGTGTCTGTGCGCTGACGCGTGTGCTATTACGTGTGCTATATCGTGAGCATGCAGCTTGTGTGTGTGTGCATATACATATGCATATGCTATATTTAATTTTTAAGGTTTGAATGTATGTATTTTATAGTATTCGTTGAAATAATGATGCTAGATAATACAAAATTTTTCACGGGAATTGCGAGCACGTGCAAATATGTGCGATTGTAATAAGATATGACCTGCTAAAAGATAAGAGTTTCGCGAGGATGATGTGAATAGATGTGATGAGTTATTTGAAGAATTTTTAGTGGCAGTTTTTTAAGGTAGCCCAAACAACGTTCCAAAAAATTTTACATTTTTAATTGCTTCACTGGTACATCTTCCTCTATAAAGAAGGATGGAAGCAGATTGAACAAAAAGGAGCTTATCTGATTATTGAATTCATCACTTCCGATTAAGTTATTGTGTTATATATTAATTACAGAATTTATTACAAATGTTAGTTTTTATATTTACAAATTATTGTACATGTTTTAATTTAATTTTAGTTTAGTATGGACACAAACCAACCTTAGATACTCAATTAATGGCTTATTTGTCTTGGTTTCGACTCGAAGTTTCAGCTTTCCGCATCTTCAGCTGTTCAGTTTTAAACTAACTTAAAATTCGAAATTATAAAATTTATAGCGTTTCCAGTTTATTAAATTGTTCAGATATAAAAGCTAGAATTTGAATTTACGAACAAAAACGACCATTCTATCAGGAACATATAGGTATAAATACGGATAATACTAATCTCTAAATCTCAATCAGTCAAATTTCACTGACTCAAATAGCTAGAAATGGGTCACTGGCAATCAGTGAAAGCTTACTTATTGATTTAGTGAAATAATTATTTTTGAGGGTTGGCACAACTGCGCCATGCCAATTTAAAAATAATAAAATAATATTTTAGTACGTTCAATCAAAGAATCATAATAAAAACGTAATACCCATAAATATGATAAAATACCAAAAAGGTGAATAGTTCCGATGCTTTTAAATGAAAAACAACCGAACATATTACTTTAATTTCAAGATTGGACTGTCATTTACAAACCCTTTAAATAAGTACTTCCTATACGAGTTAGAGTATATTTATGCCGTAGTTAATTT
This sequence comes from Belonocnema kinseyi, assembly GCF_010883055.1. Taxonomy (NCBI): domain Eukaryota; kingdom Metazoa; phylum Arthropoda; class Insecta; order Hymenoptera; family Cynipidae; genus Belonocnema; species Belonocnema kinseyi. Next base: position 82,310,590 of record NC_046663.1, read on the forward strand.
AGCAGACTTACAGCGCGAAAATTAAAAAATTTGTTTCATTAAGAAATTCTTCTTGTTACCTAAGTAAAAGAGTAATAACAACGCTTAAATAAAAAATGTAGAGGTTATGCTTCACAGGATTTACTCTGGTGTTACTAAACTGATAAGTGAATAAGTCCGAAATCACTGATTAATCAGTGAAATGTGTAACTACTATTTCAATTAGTAAATTTTTCACGGATTCATATTTAGAGAGTATATTTATGTTCTTGACAAAAAAAAAAACAATTTTT
>NC_046663.1:82310961-82313133 GCF_010883055.1 Belonocnema kinseyi
GAATTAATTAGTGCTGTTACAAATAAATGTTTGATTCTATAATGAAAGTATGTACTTGAAATATGTATTTAGATATAATTTTTTCATTTTTAGATTATTTTACATGTCTAAATTTAATTTGGGTTTAGTATGGACAAAAATCAATCTTAGGTTATCCATAAATGTTCACAGCCTGTCTAACTGATAAACGAAGTTAGACTCCCTATATGGATTTCATATCAGTTTTTCACTTTTTTTTATTAATTTCAAATACCACTAATCACATTTTGACTTTTCATGGTTTCAAATTGAAATTTGAATTGTATGTCAATTATGTGTTGCAATTAATTTGACGTTTGCAAAGTTAAACTTTAAATTTAAGTAAAATCATTGGAAATAATAAAATGCATCTGCATAATATTATATCACTGCAAGGAAATTCTTTATAAGTAAATAAAGTACCAAAGAAAAATCAATATACTGCGTCACACAGATATAATTGTAATAAGTGCAACAAGTTCGCGCTAAAAATATATTTTCCATTAAACATAAATACTCTTCAAATACTTGGATGATAAAACTTTTTTTTTAATATGTTGAAAATGTAAAAAGTGGAGAGAGAAGTTTTTATTAAATATAAAATTAAAACAGTTTAAAAAATATATTGTATTTAAAAAAATAGTCTTACAGGTGAAAACTTTTAAGCCAAATATGCGAAGCCAAATTATTAAAAATCAGAGTTCTCCAACAGGATCAACTGCAAATTTAAAAGTTCTCACTTCTACAATTTAAAGTCTAACATTACAAACTGAGTTACTTGAATCTTAAATCCGTGTATAGAAGTGTGGTTCTATCCGATTTTTTTATTTATTTTACGATTATCAAATGATTATCAAATGATATTGAGTCTACGATTAGTTACATAATAAAAATGATTATAATATCAAATTATAATTATTATGATATCAAATAATATTAGAAATGTATAACAATTTTTTAATTACTCATAAAAAAGGTCTTCTTCTTCTGAAGAAATGCGCGAAATATCTGTAAAATAAATCTAAAAAACTCGTTGAAGATGAAAGAAAAATTAGTAGAAGGAGTAGAGTTAACTTATTCACTTATTTTTAAGGGAATATACTTGAATATAAAACCACATATTTAACTGGGAAAATATTTCTTTATTAGTAAAATATGTAATGTACACATACATATACATGAACATGTTTTATAATATTGAATTACTTATCCAACTATTATGAGAATCGTCGAATCCCAGCCATTTCATATATTATTTAATTTCACGCTTTTTACTGTTCTTTCTGTTAGATAAAGGTCAGAGAATTCAAATTTCGAAAGATCTTCCTCATATGTAAAAACTTGCTGAGTGAATTGAAAAAGATGGAACGTACGAACGAATGGACTGATTCCATACCTCTCTGTCCTTCTATTTCCAATTATGCTTTCTATACCTGCTCTTTCTAATCGCATTTCCCTTTTGTGTGGCCATTCCGCAATTCCTCTAAACTCCAAAAACTCTTCTTCGATATCCCTACTAGTCCCACGCTAAGCAAGGTATATATGCATATGTCGCACTCTCTCACTCTCCCTTTCTCTTTACACCCTATACCTTGGCGCTTATTTTTTAGTTTTATACCAATATTTTAATGTTTCCTTTTATAATGGTAAGTAATGCGAGTATGTCAAAATGACTATTCTGGTTCTAGTAGCAGTACGACGAAGAGAATGTACTAATAATTACCGGTGGATGATTTGAGTAAATATTATCATCGGAACTGTGATTCCGATTGCGAATGCATATTATAATGAGAATGCTGACTACGCTAAAACAGAAAAATGATTTCCTATTGAAGCTTCACAATCATAATTTCAATATAAAATAGCTTCTTTGAATTAGACATACACTTATTTACGTATAAATCAATATATGTTGATATTAAAAATATACGTTTAATGTTAAGAAGGTGCATTCACCAATATTATTAGGATGTATATACGAGGGTAGTTCAATAAGTCCTTAGAATGACCAACAGATGGCGCGCGAATCGCTCCAAATCATCTGTTTTCAGGCAGCACCACTCCCGACTGGATATATGGTGCAGTCACAGTCCACATCTTCTGAGTTTACGTGTTTTTATAACCAATTGAAAAAAAAATTGTTCGTTAAGAAAA
>NC_046663.1:82313233-82324178 GCF_010883055.1 Belonocnema kinseyi
CCAAGTGTATAGAGCTCCAAGGAGATTATGCTGAAAAATAAAAAAAAAATTACCCAAAAAAAATTGTTTTTATACTTCATTCTAAGGACTTATTGAACTACCCTCATAAATATAAAAAAGATCATTTTATATGCTATTATTATTATAAATAACTTATAGTGTTTGTTCAGTTGTAAATTGGTTGTTTCTTTGTAATTATTCTTAAGTTTTAACCTTTTTGATATTTGGAAGAAAATTTTCTTTATTTACTCTCTAAATCTGAATCAGTGAAATTTCACTGATTCAAATAGCTATAGATGGGTCACTGATAACACAGCCACACGAAAAAAATGTTCGGATCTTGTAACAAGACACACGTATTAGTATGGATTTTGGGGCGCTGAATTCAAATTCGGTATCAAAAATCACTCATCACGCCATGGTTGAGCCATAACCTCAAAAAATAACGAAAAATCATGCACTTGAGGCAAATAAATTTAAAAATAATTCCAGTGGTGCAAATTTTCTCTTCAAAAACATGTCGCCAACTGTGCAGGATCAACACTTGCCTGATATCAACTTATTTAACATAACTTTACCCAACAGAACCTGACCTCACCTAACCTGAATTAACAGAAATTTATTGAACTACACGTAAAGCTCTGGAAGCATATTTTCCCAGTAGCAAATGTGTGCTACATCGAATGGGTCAACTCGATCCTAACCTAGAAATAAATCTAACCTAGCCTAACCAACCCTAACCTAACCTCACGAAACACAATTAAACTGATTATGTTGTCCCGTTGTGTTTGCGGTACCGTTTGAATTAGCTTGGGCTTAACCTGCAAAGAGGTCAGGTTCTGTTGGGTAAAGATATGTTAAATAAGTTGATATTAGGCAAGGGTTGATCCTTCACAGTTGTCGGCATGTTTTTGAATTGAAAATTTGCATCACTGGCATTATTTTGACATTTATTTGCCTCAGTGCATGATTTTTCGTCATTTTTTGAGGTTATGGCTCAACCATAACGTGATGGGTGATTTTTGCTACCGAATTTGAATTCAGCGCCCCAAAATCCATAGGAATGCGTGTGTCTTGTTACCAGATCAGTACACTTTTTTTGTGTGGCTGTGTAATCAGTGAAAAGTTACTCATTGATTCCGTGAAATAACCAGTTTTTAAGGTTGGCAGCACTGCACCATATCAATTTAGCAATCATAATAAAATAATATTTCAGTACGTTCAATCAAAGAATCATAGCAAAAACTTAAAATTCATGAATCTGATCAAATATTAAAAAAGGTGAATAGTTCAGATGCTTTTAAATGACAAGCCACCTCATAAATGACCATGATTTCAAGATTGGACTGTCATGTACAAACCCGTTTCGTAAGTACTTCCTGTACGAGAAGAGTATATTTATTCCGTACTTAATTTAACAGACTTACAGCCCGAAAATAAAAACATTTTTTTCATTAAGGAATTCCTCTTGCTACTTAAGTAAAAGAGTAACAACAAGGCTTGACTTAGAACTGTAGAGGTTATGCTTTACATGGTTTACTCTGGTGTTACTGAACTGACCAGCGAATAAGTCCGAAATCACTGATCAATGAGTGAAATGTCTAACTACTATTACAATCAGTGAATTTTTTACTGATTCATATTTAGAAAGTAGTGTCAGCTGAAACTTCCTTTTATTAAATTATAATATTTTGATGTTTGCTATCATTGCTCGTGTGCAAATTGCCAAATGTTTGCCCATTTGCAAGCTTGGCCTCCAACTTGGAGAATTATTTAATGGTTACAACAGGGTTAATATCTTAAATCTAGTATAAACCAACTCTGTTTCATGTACCTCTTGATTGCAGCACCATAACCTTGGCTGTACATCTGTTTTCAGTCGAGCTCCATCTTGAACCTCTCAAACACAAATAGATGACAAGTAGGTTAGTTTGGGGTTATTGTGGGGAGTATTTGTGATCTCACCTGTAAATATTATTACACTGTGGTTCTAATTATCACAAATTCCGAAAGGGAAAAGCACTCGTCTCGTTCGGAGGCATCGAGCAATTTCCAACACTCTCCAGAACGAAAACGAAAATAAGTAAATAAATGATAAGTAATTAAGGTTCATAACGCAACGAATTCTAACATCAACATGAAATATGAATGTTTTATTTTTTTTACAAAAGAATAAATAAATTGCACATTCTTAAAACTATGAAATTTTAATTAAAATTGGTTAAGTAACTCCTTTTTTATTTATTAGACAATAAATTATTTTACTGAATTACACTTTCTGAAATAATGTTTATAGAAGAGCAGATAACCAGTTAACTGATCCTTTAAATTGAAAAAAGAAACCAAATATATTATGAATTATTTTTATTTTTTGCAGAAAAATGAATTCAACCTACTTTTTGACAGGGGAAATCCAATCCAAAAATCCGTCACCAGCGTCATCAAAAAGTGCATATCAAAAGAATGAGCTATATGAAATTTACAGCTCTGCTGTGATTTGGAAGAACACCGTTAACTGCATTTCGGATAAGTCCCTTGAGCCGCCTACCGTTAACTACTTTCAGGTGACTTATCTGAATTGCGGTCAACGGTGTTCTTCCTAATCATGGCAGAGCTATAAAGAGAATAACAAATAAATTGCTTTCCAAGGACTTTTATATGTACTCTTGTATTCTTGGTAAGAAAATTATTATTAGAGCAATTAATGATCATGTATAATTAGTATGATCTAACATCAACTTCAATTTAAAATTTATAATTTTTTCATTTTACAGGCGATGTTTGTGAAAAATGTAAGTCCACTGAGGATGAAGTGTTTTCTCATCTTGGAACGGTCTTTACTAATTCCGAAGATTGGAATGGCAACCGAAAGATAAGGTTAGCGACGAATAACCCGCTTCAGGAATAAGATTCTTAAAATGTTCAGCTAATTGAAATGCTTTTTTTAAATAAGCAATTTTACCTTTACAAATGTTTTCACTCATATTTTATTTCTAAAAACATTTTTTTTTATGTCGTTGGGACTATAAATGTAAATAAAGCAAAGTTGGGACCAAGTCAGTCGGTAAGTTAGACTCTAGTCGGGTTAGGCTTTTAATTTATGGTTTGGTCCGGTCCAAATCCATAGTTTGGGGCTAAGACTTTCCTATTTTTGGCCCAGTCAGCGCCATGACAAAATTTCCACACGGGTGCATTGCAAGAAGACAATATGGTAGCTGACATGTCTATAACCATCAATAAGCTTGTATCGTGATAACCGCAGAGTATATATATAAAACTAGTTCTGAATTATTACTTTATTAATTGCCAATATTTTTATTTTCGAATTTGGGTGTAAGCTTTATCCAAACCTTGTTTAAACTTACTATTTTCGTTCCCTATATAGTTATCGTTTATTTTAGTCTTTTATCATTATTCATAATAAGACTCTCAATTTCATTTTAGCAGCGAGTTCAGCTAGCTTAATTTCAACTCAAAATTAATAGAATTTATCAAGAAAGAACCTAAAATAATATTTTAATACTATTTTACAAATAGCTCATTTCCACTCATCTTTAATAAGGGTGGATGCAGATTGTAGGGTATAACTAGAAATATGGGGAACTGAGAGGGCTTCTGAAAGAAGCACTTAAAATAACTGTTAAAAGTAAAAAGTTTAAAAGGTTTCTCTTTCATTTATTAAAGATTCTTGACGAATTAAAAATATACAAGGATAATAATTCTGGTATTTAAATATTACTGTTAAACGAAAATTGTAAAAACTGGGTCAGCGGAAAATCAGGGAATTTTTAAGACGATGTTCTGAGGTTGCCACGTTTTTAGTATCTTCTAACAATATAAACGTCTAGAAAATTTTTACCTGCTACAGCCTTATTTCGAATCTTAAGCATATACATCAATTTCCTTCTTTTCCTCCTATTTCAATATATAAACTATGCTTTTTTAAATAAACAGTAAATTATGTTGCAAGTGTAGCAATAGAATGACTTCCACATGTCCCAATTGCTTCAAAAATTATTCACGACTTGATAATTTGAAAAGACATGAGAAATACTCTTGCAAGATGAAGAATCTTATGTATGGTGAGAAACATATTGATCAAATTACAATATTACCAGAATTTTATAGGGACAATTAGTCAAGACAGCAACAAACAGAGTGATAAGGCCAATAAAGCAATTCAGCAGAAGCATATCATTTTTAAACGTGACAGGGAATGTTCACAGAATGTTAAAAATGAAGCGAAACCAAATGTTAAGAAACAGAAAGTAAAATTAACAGAAAAAGAACAGCAACAAGAATTTGATGAAAATTTCAATTCTCCATCCGTGAGATTCAGTAGTCAAAGTGATACTGACAATGATAATGATGATGAAGGAGAAGCAGACGAAGGTGATGATAATTATAACGATGAAGATAAAAATGATGATTCTGAAGGTGAATTTTCCTCTGAATATGAAGTAGAAGCAAGTGAAACCGCAAAAATGTCAGATTACTGGGAAAATCCAAACGTATTGGTAGATCGTTTGCGTGTACTTTTTCAATCACAAGCAGTCGGAAGCAGAAATAATACACTTGCAATCATTTCAATCATTAATGAAATAAGAGATGCTGGCATTATTGAATAATGCGTGTAGTAGCTGGTGATAATATTTTAATAGTTAATTTAATCTTTTGAACTGTTGAATAGGAATTTGTGATATTTGATCAAATATTTCTGTAATTAATTTGAAAACACTTATAAAATAGAATCAATACTATACTAAGGAATCAATAAGTTAATTTATTATCCAATATTATATAGTTCGTTTTATATATAATAATTATATATGTTAAATAAATCCAATTTTTTTAATGTACACATGTTTATTTACACACTCCCTCCACCTAGAAATATAAAAGTTACGTCAAACAAAGTACAGGACTTTCAACACAGGTTTCAAAATTCTAATATTTGATTTAAGGTTTATTATTCATTCAATATCTATTCTTTCTCCTCATCCTTTTGATAAAAAATTTTCTTTCTTCCTCCCCATATTATAATAGTTCATTGAACTTGCTTAACTTCATTACTTGTAACTTATACAAACAGCAGAGTTTGAAATCTTCAGTACCTCTGTCTATATTATAAAAATAGATTTCTAGACATTTGAAATGCGATATATATACAAAGAGTTTTTTTGCAAAGTTCTAATAGTTTATTATTGCATTTTCACGTGTTCAATTATATACATGCACAACTTTACACCTATAATCAATTGTAGAGATGAAATTGATATATAGTCATTTTTGAATATTTGTTAGTAAATCTAGTATGAGAATTATTATATTCTGAATGCTACCAAAATCTCAAATCTCAACTTTACTTTTATTTTAAAAAAAAACTGTTTATCTGAAAGACGCATTTGTTATATGATATTGACAATAGAAAGAATGCCTAAAATAATTTTAGAAGAATTAAAAAAACAGGAGATTTTAAAAATAAAAAAGTTGTTCTTTTTTTGAACATGCATAAATTTGGCGATTTTAATTATATTAAAGTTTTTTAATTATTCATAATAAGACGCAGTTTCGATAAAATAATTTTCAAAACAAATTTTCAAAACTTCTTGGATGTTTCAAAATCAAATTTATTACTGAATTTGTCAAAAAGTCCACTTTTTATTTTCTCTATTTTTTCATACAGATAGCTTACAATTTATTACACGTTTTGTTGAAAACTAAGAACATCTCTTTTTAATATTTACTGTGGTTGTAGATGATATTGTAAGCTATCTATAGGAAAAAACTGAAGAAAATAAAAGGTGTATTCATTTGAGAAATACAGTTCGAAAACTTAATTTTGAAAAACCCAAGAAGCTTTTGAATTTTTTTCAAAAATATTGATTGGAAACTGCACTCTATTAAAAATAATTTCTAAAAAATACACCCTAATATCATTAAAATCACCTGAGTTATTAATGTGCAAAACAAAAGGACAAAATTTCTCAATTTTGAATTTCTCTTTTTTTTTAATTTTTCAACGAATATAGTAGGGTTCTTCCTTTTAACACTTAGGAAAACGAATACTAGAATTTCATTTGAAATTGCAAACAATGGGTGAAATAATTCAGATTATTGAACGTGGAATTGCGCATATTTATCAGTATTAGAGAAGAATAAAAATCAAGGTTTGGTAACATAAATAATTTGAAGTAGAAAAGATCTCATAAGCACACGTCATAAGCGAACTGGAAGTTGTTAATATAATTCAAAAACTGAAGAGCTAATTTGATATATAACATTTAACTCCGCTAGTGTTCTGATGCTCGTATATAAGCATCTACTTGTAGGCCTTTAGATTCCTGAGTATAATGCATGTAGGACCTACCATTTGAGAATACTGAAAACATTTGATGATAACATGGATTTAAAAAAACATTCAATGTCTGAAATCAGGTGTTATAACGAAAGAGAGAAAAAAATTAAAGCCTTTTTTAACCATTGTCTACTAAGAGAAATTTTTTTTCAGGTCATCCAAATTAAAAATATTCTTTTAAAGACGATATCTCTTATACTATATGTAAATTAATCGATTAGCATACTAAAATATTATCAAAATCAATCCATTGCGTTTCATTTCTATGAAAAAGATCTCAAAGTTAGTCCGCCGGACTACCTACTTTTTTCCTCTCACAAACTCTTTTCATTTTCCCTTAAACCATAATATTTAAACACCAGAATTACTTTTCAGTTGTTTGAAGTGATGTTTTGAGAAACCCCATTACTTTTTACTTATTTCCAGGTTTCCCCTCACTTACGGCCAACCTTATTAAAGACCTTTGGAAATGCGCTATTTGTAATTAACCAAACTCCCAAATTGGGGAATAAAAATTTGTACAATAAGTTAAATAAATCAAAGTTAAATACTCTTATATTTATTTGATTAAGAAGTTAGTAATAAAATGTGGAATTAAATAATAATATATAAAATAATTCTTTTTAATATTTATATACATCCTCATAATATTAGTATATATTTTAAATATCAAAATATATTGATTTAGAAGTAAATAAGCATATGTCTAATTCAAAGAAGCTATTTTTTATTGAAATTATGATTGTGAAGCTTCAATAGGAAATCATTTTTCTGTTTTAGCGTAGTCAGCATTCTCATTGTAATATGCATTCGCAATCGGAATCACAGTTCCGATGATAATATTTACTCAAATCATCCACCGGTAATTATTAGTACATTCTCTTCGTCATACTGCTACTAGAACCAGAATAGTCATTTTGACATACTGGCATTACTTAACATTATAAAAGGAAACATTAAAATATTGGTATAAAACTAAAAAATAAGCGCCAAGGAGCAGGGTGTAAAGAGAAAGGGAGAGTGAGAGAGTGCGACATATGCATATATACCTAGCTTAGCGTGGGACTAGTAGGGATATCGAAGAAGAGTTTTTGGAGTTTAGACAAATTGCGGAATGGCCACACAAAAGGGAAAAGCGATTAGAAAGAGCAGGTATAAAAAGCATAATTGAAAATAGAAGGACAGAGAGGTATGGAATCAGTCCATTCGTTCGTACGTTCCATCTTTTTCAATTCACTCAGAAAGTTTTTACATATGAGTTTTTACATCATGTGTATTTATGTGTGCATTACATATTTTACTAATAAAGAAATATTTTTCCAGTTAAATATGTAGTTTTAAATTGACGTATATTCCCTTCATAATAAGTGAATAAGTGAACTCTACTCCTTTTACTAATTTTTCTTTCATCTTGAACGAATTTTTCAGATTTATTTTACAGATATTTTACGCATTTCTTCAGAAGAAGAAGAAGACCTTTTTTATAAGTAATTAAAAAATTATTATATATTTCTAATATTATTTGATATTATAATAATTATAATTTGATATTATAATCATTTTTATTATGTAACTAATCGTAGAATCATCATCATTTGTTCCACTTCCCAATACACAAGTTCAAACGCCACTCCTGTGCAAACGCGCATGCTTGAGTGAAGGCACGCTTTTCCGAACGTTGATCCAAAAATGCTGCACAACCCAAACTAAAAGTAGTTCAAGTATAAGCCCTTGAAATGTTTCTAATATTAAAAATATTTTATTTTATATAGATACCGTGGAAACTTATTTTAGCTTAAAATTGTATTACAATTAGAAATAGTCGAGTTTGAAAATAGTCAAATAAGGTGAACGTCCCGGTGATCGTGATGCCAGCTTTTCTTCTTTTTATTCAATTCCAATGAATGTGAATTTTATTCTATGTGAAATATACTAAAATTAAGTTTTTTTTATCATCAAATTTTAATTTTTACATATTTTTAAACAATATCTTCAAATTATAACCAAGTTTCACGATTACTGGGACAGTTACAATTACTGGGACATTCACCTTAAACATTTGTAAATTTTATCATCCTAAAATAAAAAAAAATCGGATAGAACCACACTTCTACACATGGATTTAAGATTCAAGTGACACAGTTTGTAATGTTAGACTTTAAATTGTAAAAGTGAGAACTTTTAAATTTGCAGTTGATCATGTTGGAGTACTCTGATTTTTAATAATTTGTCTTCGCATATTTCAGTTAAAAGTTTTCACTTGTAAGAGTTTTTTTTTAAATACTATATATTTTTTAAACTGTTTTAATTTTATATTTAAGAAAAACTTCTCTCTCCACTTTTTATATTTTCAACATATTAAAAAAAAGTTTTATCATCCAAGTATTTTAAGAGTATTTATTTTTAATGGAAAATATTTTTAACGCGAACTTGTTGCACTTATTACAATTATATCTATGTGACGCAGTATATTGATTTTTTTTTGGTACTTTATTTACTTATAAAGAATTTCCTTGCAGTGATAATATTATACAGATGCATTTAATTATTTCCAAAGATGCAGTTAGAGGTATACTCGTATGTTTTACTCTATATTATTAGTTCAACAAAGAATTTGAAGTTAATTATAAAAATGATTTTAATTAAATTTACAGTTTAACTTTGCAAACGTCAAATTAATTATAACACATAATTTACATACAATTACTAATCTTAGTGAATTTCACACATGATAAAAATATTGTCTTTTTAAATATCGTGTATTTAGAGAGAAAAAAGGAAACTCACACGCGTCAGCGCACAGACAGACTCACACGTGCACAATCATCTAACTCATGACAATAAAATTAAGTTTTATTGTCTGGCTTGTATTAGCATCTTCATATCCTTCCCTCTTGTGATAATTGTGGACATTTCGGTGGCCACCCCCCCCCCCAAATTTATATGACACTAAAGCTGTCATTCTTCCTATTTTTAAATACAAAACCCTAATGTAATTTTATATAATGAGTAATCGAACAATGCATACTAAGTTAAAACTATTTGACAATATAATGAAAAAAAACTTTTAATTAAATTCTTTCGGCATTTCTTTTTATATTAAAACATTGATATAATTTAAAGATTAACTTAGGCGGCAGCCATTAAAACTGCTATAAGCTTTAATTTAGTAAAATGAATTTCTTTGGGAGAGAAGTATTTTGATAAAATCACAATTTACCCTATAATAATGGATTATCTTGACGAAATTTAGTTGTGATTAATTGAGCAATTTTTTTGTAAATTAAACGTGTTTTATGGAATCAATTCATGTTTTTCACTTTATCCTTATATATTGCATAAATGAAGTATATTATACTATATCTACAATATACAAATTTTTCTTCAACACTACCATATTGCTACTTCAAAGAAATAGTTTAATAACTTTAAGAAATTATGTTTAATTCTTCAAAATATATTTTTTTTAACCAACAAAATTTTAGCTGTGCTTTTGGTTTGGGTTTGAATTTTAATTTAATTGAACCGGAATCCATGTTCATTCAAAAAAGCCGTCTTTCACTCGATATAAACCAAAGTCAAAGGCAAAATCAGTTATGACCCTCAATGTCAACATTTCAAGCGTTATTTTGTTTAAATAGTTTGTTTGGAGTCTCACGCTTTAAAATGTAGTGCAAAATAAAATTTAAGTAATAATGAAAATGAGAAACAAAGCCAAAGTATGTGCGCATTTGCTTCTCAAAGGAATATTATTTCGAAAGAAAATCGGCTGCATATAAAATTTAAAAACAGCTATTATAACCATCATAATTTTTAAAATAGTATTTATTAAAATCAGACAAACTTGATGAAAAATTTTTTAAATAAACAAAATATATTGAAAGTACAAGTACTTATTTACAAATCTCCACTTATTGTTATATAAGCTATCATATACAGTGAAACTCTGAGACTGACTGTGGTTTCGTAGAAGACGCTTTTGTTTGTTCACGCCTGAGCGAACGCCGCTCATCCCGCGCAGCTTCTTTTACTCCTACTTATGGCGCGGCGTTACTTCTCGGAAGAACTATATCAAGGGTCCCTATCTCTATGGTTCTTTGTACTTTGTTACAAACAAATTAAGCCTACTGAGGGAAAAACTAAGAAAAAAATAAAAAATTTCCACGAAACAAATGATTTGCACAACATTCCTCAACATTTTATTCTTCTTTTATGATAAAGTATTCGTCCACTTACAATCAAATGTTTTTAAACAAAAACCAGATCCGATATATTGCTTCCTTTTACATAAATAAAAATTTTGTAATAATACTATTAATAAGTACCTTTAGCTAATATATTAAATTTGCAATGATGTGCCTTTAAAAATGGTATCATTTTTTTTTACTGAAAAATCTTCCGCGAATAGTTTTCAATAATATCCGCTACGATGCTACCTACAATACATAAGTGAGCGGAACGAAGAAACAATTTTCTTATTTCCAGGAACATCTTTTCTGACGGATTATTTGCTACATTATAATATTGCAGAATTTAAGTTTATTTATACATTTTGTCTAATCTAAATAAGAATTTTATTATTCGAAA
>NC_046663.1:82324278-82333328 GCF_010883055.1 Belonocnema kinseyi
TATATTATGTATGCATTATACTTACAGTTAAATATTCACGAGAAAGACATATTATGAGTAATAAAAAGATTATATGGAGCGCGAACCTTTTACTTAGATTACTTAGCACCTAATCAAGTTCATAATTCATTAATTATATAATTTCTTAGTCCTGTTATTCTTGTTGGCCTGGTTCTTTCACCTTTATGAACAAATATATTTCAGTTATTTTATAATATTTCAAACAAATTTCTTAGAGGATAGGTCATAATCACGCAATTAAAGCAATATCTCAAATATAAATTTTATATGATATCAAGTGAAAATGATTAGGTGTCAAATTTTGTAACCAATTATTTTAATTCGAAAACGTCTTGTGTCTTTAAACTAACATTTTTAGAATATTATATAATTAAAAAAGCCTATCTTGGGTGAAATTCGCTTACTTTTTATATTTAATATTAGATTAGATAAATAACTTAAGTATCTTAGATCGGTACCCAAAAAAAATGTTGTATAAATTTTTCTTAGATTTTAAATATCTTTTTTTTCATTTGAAAAATAATAATCATTAAATCGGCTTCTTTTTTGTTTGACTTTATTTATATGTTTTTTTCAGCTTTGGCAGAGATAACCTTTGTTAATAAAAATCTGTTTTACTGAAATCATTGTTCAAACTGTGAGCATATGTTTTAATACTCTGTTATATGACATAATTTTTTATATGAAATATTACTCTCGTATTTAGTGACTAAAGTGTTCTTATTTGAAACAAATTTATGACATAGAAATAATCCAATAAAAAATGTAAAGCCTTCAATGTCTGTACATGATCCATAATATAAGAATTAAAGATTTAAACAAAATTCGTCTCAGAATATTAAATACATTTTTCAACGAGAAAACAAGGCCGTGTCTAGGGGTGAGGATCGTTTATATTTGGGCTTAAACCGTGATGGCTATTCTAAATTCTATTGGTAAATATAATATAAACTTTTATAACTTCTAGCAGATTATATTTATTGAAACGATTAATGAAAGCTACTCGTGATATCTTTTTTTAGGATATTTGGCAATTATTTAAACAATTTTTATTTGTTTTTTCAATTTTTTTCCTGTAAATCTTAAAAGACTATTAATTTCTACAATTGATTACGTAAGTAATACATGTGAATATTCACATTCTTTGTGAAAGACAGTTTGAAGCAGTCAATATGATTCACACCTATTCATAGGGAAGATGAAGAAAATTATAGTTTTTTCGAATCTCTTACACTATGTGGCTTATTAAACAGTTTTCTCTTGTCTTAAAAATCGATCTATACAAATAACTATCTATAACATGATTTAATAAAATTGTTACAAAAACAATTATTATTCAAAAAGTAGGGTATAAGTTCTGAGATTTGAAAATACTGAATATTAAGCAACATAGTGTAAGAAACTCGAAAAAAGTATAATTCTTAACCTTTAGCAATTGCATCACTCATTCCAAAAAAGTAACTTTTCAAGATTCACAAAAAAAATTGTTTACACAATTGAAAATTGTTTAAATTTTTAAAACTGCCTGTCAACAAAATATTACTAAAAATAGTAAACCTTACTCTTTAAATTATTAAACAGACTGGGAAACGTGTACATTATATAAAATAAAAATAATTTATGTTGAAAAAATGAAAAAATGCCCTCACGATGAATTTAACATGAAACTACTATTTTACATTTCTCGGGCTTTTCGGTCAAAAATGGAGAAAATCGGTCCAATGGCTTCAAAATAAGTCCTTAGAGTTTTTTTACCGCTAATTACGAATCTGAATTCGAGATTCCCAAAACCTAAATGACGGATATTACATACATAAAATCTTATATCGATCGAAAGCGAGTGTACAAGCGAGAAAAAGAGAGAGGGAGAGAGAACGCAACCGCATCTTAGTCTACTTATGTATGCTAATACATAAACAATACTTACAAATATTTACGCTTATAATCCAAGCGACTTCCGCTTCCTTTTTCTTTCACTTCTCTTGTACCTCGATTTTGCCATTTTTTTCACATGCATTCTTTAATTTTTTCTCATTCGCTCCTTAAGGAACCTCCAAATTCTTCATTCATGCTTACTCTAATACATCCTCCCCTAGAATCCTTACCACATTTTCTTAATAGCTTCTTTTATCTTTCATTCGTCTTCTACATCCTTCTCATACATGCTCCCATGTTTCCTCTTCCCATTCACATATTCTACACTTTCTGTTCTCTTCTTTTTCCCAAACATCCTCTCCCTTACCTCGTTTCCCAATCTGAATCTTGCTATTCTGGTTCACCTTTTCTCTCCTTATCCCTTTTCTAAATACTTTGTTACTCCTTCCTTTTTTATCATCTCATACCATTTATTGTATTTTAATTCCTCAATCATTCCCCATCTTTCTATTACTTGTCTTTACCTCTCCTTTTATTCAATTCTAAATAGTTTACTCAAGACGCGTCTTCTATATCTCTAGCATTACAGAATTTCCTCCTTTCTTATTCCCATTTCGTTAATTATATCGTTCTCTCGCTCCTTTCTTTTGCCTCCATCAAGCACGTTCTCACTACCCCCCCCCCCACAACTTCGTCTCAAATTGCCACGCCCGCTTTCCCGCTCTTGTACTTAATTTATCCCTTTGCACTTCTTATTACACCGCTAATGCCTACATTATATACCTTTCTTGTAACCTCTCAATATCTTTCTTTACTTTCCATAACCATATCTCTGCTCCATAACCTAATACCGGCTATTCCAGTGTATAAAATAACCACATTCTCCTTCTCCATTTTTTAAATTTCCTTTTTCCTATTCCCCATATCTGTTTCATTACCACGGCTGCTTTTTTTATTCTTCCACTTATATAAGTTCTATGATCTTCATTCGGTTGCAAGATATATCCCAAATATTTAAACTGTTTTACTTCTTCTAACTTGATTCCCTTCCACCTCCCCTCCTTTCTTCCTTTCTTCTCCCTTATTTTCTAAACCCCATTATCTTTGTCTTTTCTACATTTAAATTCAACTATTTTTTATCTAAGTATTTCTCTAATCTTGTAATTAAGCCCGCCATCTCATCTTCATCCTCTGCCATCAAAACTATATCGTTTACGTATACTAGTGTCTATGCCGTAGCCCAATAGCCGACCCGGTCGATTAGCCGACTAAACGGCCAGTCGGCTAATCGAGGCTGCATAGCCGACTGTATACCTGCACCGTATACTTTGTATACGGTTCATCATCATATATAAATGTGTTGAGGATTGAGATTTTTCATTTATTTTTAATGGAATGTTCTGAGTAAAAATAAAAAAAGAGTTCCTTTTAGAAATGTTAAGCTATTTTAAATTTAAATTATTCATTTATGTGTCACAAAGTGCTTTAGAATGGAAATCTTAAATGAAAAATTATCCGATTCTTAAAATAGGCAAGGAAAAGTACAAAAGAATATTGTGTCTGTTTTCAGTGCTTTTTTATTCTAGATAACTATAAATAAAGTTACAAACTTTAGAAACATCACAGAGAAAGTTTTTTTAAAAGCAATTGTTTTTTTTTAATCTTTCGTTTTATTTATGTTCATTCATTATAACAAAGTGTACAATTCTGACAAAGTGAATTAAACAATAAACTAACAAAAACGAAAGATTAAAAAAAAACAATTGCTTTTTAAAAAACTTACTAACCATACCATGCTAACGCACTTTGTGTCATATAACTACATAATTTAAATTTAAAATAGCTTAAGATTTCTAATAGAAACTCTTTTTATTATTTATTACTAAAAATATTTCCATGAAAGCAAATAAAAAATCACAATCCTTAATATATACGATTAACCGTATACATAGCCATCTACTGGTCTGAAACGCCCTTGTCGAATGGCTGACTGACCGCTTGTTGGCTGCCTTCATCCGTCCATTAGACGAACTTAAGCATCCTAACTCCTCCCCAACCTTTTTCTCCTCATTTATCCTTCCAAGTCTGATATTAGTACATTAAAAATAAGTGGGCTCAGAGGACATCCTTGCCTTACTCCTCTCACTAACCAAAAACTATCCCTTACTTGATCTCCTACCTTTAACCTGATTTTTGTATTTCTACAAATTTCTTATTTTCTTTTTATTAATCCCTCTTTTATCCCCTTTTTCAGCATACATGTTTCTATTTCGCCTCGGTCTAATTAGTCAAACGCCACCTTAAAGTCCACAAACATTGCAGCAATTGCCCCTTTCCTCTTTTATTCTTCTTACTTACTAGATAGTTCAGAACATGCATATATTCCATCACCTTCATTCCTTTTCTAAACCCTGTCTGATTCGGTAGCTCTATCTATTATTCTTCAACTTCTTTCTTTAATATTTCCGACAAAATAGTTACATATACTTTATACAATGTTGGAATCAGCTTCACACCCTCACAATATTTAACCTCCTCTCTTTTGCCTTTCTTTACTATTGGTATCACTACCCCTTCTTTCCATAACTCTGGCCACCCATCTCCTCTTCATACTCTATTACAGATTATCCATGCCCAAGTTTTTAGTTCCGCCCTTCTATACTTTCAACCTTTATTTGGTCATCTATACCAGGTGCCTTTCCATCTTTCATCATTCCCAACACCTTGACTATTTATTTCCTTGTTATGTGCTCTTCCTGATATATTTGTCTACCATACTTCCCTCCTTTCCTAACTTTTTGACTACTCCTCCTAGTAAATCCAAAAACTATTTTTTCATTCTACCATTTCAATATCCTGGTTTACTCTTTTTATTCTTTTCTCTCTTTATTTGTTACATTCCAAACTTCTTCTTTTGTCCTAGCCTTCTCCGCCTCTTCCTTAAATCTTTAATTCTCTTCCTCTTTCTTTTGATCACACAACTCAGTGTATTCCTTCTTTTTTCTCATATATTGTTCTCGGTTTTTTTTTATTTTCTTAATTCCTTTCTGACCTCCTTTTTCTCTCTTTACAATCCTCATCCAACCCACTATTATTCCCTTATTTACTAACTTTATTTTTGATCGTGCACTCTAAACTGTTCTTTTCCTTGCCTTTACGAATCCCCTTTTCCTTCTCTCTTTAACTTTGCTCCCTTTTTATCCATATTGTTATTACTTTTTTCTCCCGCCAATGTCACTGCTAAGGAAAAGTGATCCGCATCAATATGATCTCTTCCCTCTAGTTCCTTAACCTTCTCTTTCACTTTATGATCCACTATCCCATGCATAATTACCGTTCCCCTTTCTCCGCCTAAACTTGTATATTTTCCTTCCTCCTCACCCTCTATATTACCGTTTAAGATAAGCCATCACAACTCCTACAAGCTCTTTAAAATCTTCTTTCCCTCCCCATTATGTGCCATATCTTCGGGGTTTCTTCCTCCCTCTTCTCCCCATTATGTTCCTCCACTATCCCTAGTTCTAGCAATAAAATCTCCTGCTATTACAAGCCTAATATCTTCTTTATTTTCTTTCGTCATTCCTTTCATCTCCTCTGCTTACTCCGTCATATAACCGTTTACATAAAACCCCACTATCGTTCACTTCTCTCCTCCCATATTTACATTTTCCACTAGTACGCCTGCTTTTTGTTCTTTCATCTCTTTCTTACGTTTCCCTATTATAAATTCGTTCCTTACTCCCATTACCACCCGTCTCATTGCTCTACCCTTTTTATTCTTTCACTATACATCACGAACTTGTCATTTGTAACCCGTTGGTAACCTGCCCCTTACTCTTTCCCATCCTTCTCATCTATTTTTCCCTAAATTCGTTTCTCGTCTCTTTTTGCTTCTTACTATTTCTTATTGTCCTATCTCCCATTCCATTCTCTCCTAGTTTCTTGGCATTTCATTTCGTACTATCTTTTTCCTTTCTTCATCCCACTGCCCTCCCTCTATCTTTATTCTCCCATACTTAATCCATGTTCTTTTTCCGACCTTTCTTCATAAATCTCCATTACTTCTATAATAATTTCGTGAATTTCTTTCGTTTCTTCCACGTTCATCGTATCTTTAGTTTCATATCCGTTTCCTTTAGCCGCTTTACTAGCCTCAACGGATCCCACGCTTTTTGCTCTTAATCTCTCTTTTTCTACCAGTTTCCTGTATTTTCCCCTCGCCTTTCTTCCTTTGTCTTCCCCTTTCAGTGCACTAAAAAACTTCTGCTCTAGATCGTTTCTTCGGTGATTTTACTTGCTTCTCTGGTGAAACCTATTCAAACATATACAAACGCTCCCGCCTTCTATCCTTCCCTACCTCTATCTGTCGTCGCGTTCTGGTACCTATCTTTGCATTCTCCATTTCTACGCCACCCTGATATTAGCAACCCGATCAACCCAGTCCTCCCACCCTACCGCAAATCTCAAACCAACCTCTCAAATTCCACACAAATCTGTCCCAATCCTCGAAATTATCCTCACCGTCTTGTCAATATCACAATCTTTCAATCAATATTTTAAAAGCATACCCTTCTGCACACTTACACAATCTATTCACCTCCAATTTTCCCACAAATACAACAAAAACTCAGCATCAACAATTCCCGCTACCTCACCCTTTCATACCAGAAACGTAGTTCAATTTAAAGGTATGTTTGATCTTCTTTCTTTTTGCAGAATTAGGTTTTCAGTTCGATAATTACCCCATTGGAAAACAAACTCCTTGCTTCGGATCTCTGGATTCTTGTGGTAACAGGTCTTCCAAGGATCCTTATCTTAGTGCCAGGTCGAGTTCTCCTTCTGCTAGGCCTCCTTCTTTTGATGTATTCGGATTTGAACCTAAACAACTTTGATTTTTTCGGCTGGTGCCCCTGTCTAATCACAGTCGGTCATTCGAACTTCGAAGATACGTTATTCCTTTTAATGTACGAATTCAGAATTAATTAGCACATAATCGATTTCGGCCTCTTCCAACGCAAGAGTATATAGTATTATCAACATCTAATGGCGAAGCTTTTGCAACATTTGAGAACAATTGTACCTTTAGTGGGTTATATAACTTTGTTCGAAACCGGATGAAATTAAACATGGACAACGGCATGGTTACCGAAATGACCAGAGAAGAAATAAACGATAGTCCAGTAGACAGAAATCGCAGATTCTCGAACATGTTTAAAGTAGTACATGTAAATGACCTGTAAACCACAATTCTCCACATGCCATTAATTAAACCAAATGAAAATTTAAATTTAATTATAATCCTTTGATCATAATATTACATGCAAGTGGTAATTGAAATCTAAATTCCAATGCATTATAGTTCTCAAGGCATCTTTCTTCAGTGCCCAGTCCTTCGTTTTTGGAAACAGATAAGACAAACCCGTCGATACGTGTATTGAAAAATATCGATACGAATAACTGGACCTAAAAATGCAATCTATTCAGATAACCACATTTTCAAATAGAAAATAAAAAAACAGTCCAAAAATGTATACTTTTCAAAAATTGATGTTTTGTCAACCAGGGTGTCGTAATTACAGAATAAATATATGTTTTTTGTAGATTAGTGGTCAAAATGTGTTTATTGTATCATTCTGAGAGATCCCTTAGAATACAATATGACGTTCCGGCAACAGGTCGGTTGTCCTTATCAAAAATACAACAATGGACATTTTTGAGCCTAAAATGTAAAACAGAGGGAATGATGTTGGCGGTAGAGATTTAGGCCTACCACCAACATCACTCCCGCTGCTTTACATTTTAGACTGAAAAATGCCAATTTTTGAATTTTTGACAAGGACAACCAACGTGTTGTCGAAACGTCATATTGTATTCTGAGTGATCTCTCAGCCTGATACAATAAACAAATTTTGAACGGTAATCTACCAAAACATATATCTCATTCTTTACAAATATTTCTTTCAAGAAATGGAGTTAAAACTTATTTGGACCCAATTGAAAGAACTCTTTAAATACCCCTAATCAACCCCAGCAGAATGAAGCGAATTATAAGTTTAGTGTCTCTATTTAAAAATATTATTCAAAATCGAAATCTGATCTACTTTCTTATAAAGAATTTTATGCAACAAAATAAGAGCATGAAAAATATTCACAATTCAAAATTAGATTTTCAAACTGCCCTGTTTTCGACTCATTAAAGACAAATAAATAAAAAGGCATAATGAGCGCAGAAAAAATACTGCTTGTGAAAAAACTGCGCTCAGTACCATCATTTATTTGAATAATTCATTTATTTACGTTAAAGATAATTAATGTTGTGGAATCCCAAAAAAAAAAGAAATAAAGCAAAGTACACGTAGTTGAAGGTTCATGACTAAGTTTAATAAAAGGTATGTTATTAAAAGTACGAACATAATTATGTATGTAATAATTAGGTTAGTTCAATGAAGAATCATTTTTATTACATAAAAATAATGTAACTTATGCTTTCGAGAAACAAAAGAAGGAAAATCATTTAGTAGGCTGTAATATAATGATTTATTATTACTGTGCTTATGTTCGTACATTTATATTTATTTTTTAAAGACAAAGATAGGTCCTTTAAATCCTGTCACCCTTCTTTTACTTTTCTAACGCATCAACCTAAATCTTTTCATCAAACTAAAAGTGTTATTTATTAAACTAATTTAATGATTAGTTTAATAATTACTTTAGTACTTTTAATAACATTACTTCAATAAAAATATACTTTTATTCTTGTTAAACTTTTTATTATTCGTACTCAGGTTTATTTTGTGATTTTACAACTTTCATTTCCCTTAATATAAATATATAAAATATTGAAAGTCTTGTGTCCCAGATAATAATTCTCGGTTTTCATTGAGTACCGGGCAGCGGGTTGCTAACCCAAATAGAACATTCTAAATTTTGAATATTTGTTCTTTTAAAAATTGTGTTTCGTTATGCAGATAAAAGAAAACCCGAAATCCGACTTAAAGATAAGTAATTTATATCCATTTATCACAATTTTTGGAAGAAAAAGAAATTTTAAACCTAAAAACTACAAACAACGCGGAGTTTTTTTTTGTTGGGAGGGGTCTCTTTTTTATCATAAACTCAAATATTGAGGCCTTAAATAAACAATAAATAAACAC
>NC_046663.1:82333428-82363086 GCF_010883055.1 Belonocnema kinseyi
CCCCCCCTTCCAACCCTCCCTTATTAACTGAAGATTGGGGGGGACTGACGTTACAACTGCAATCTCCGCCCTATGACGAATTTCTACTTAACTTGGACATGATTTCGACTCGCAAAAAAAAGTATAGCATAAAGGTGGTGTTTGGGCGTATAATATAGACAATGAATAATACAAATAATAAAATAGCCTCAGAAAGGACTAGAACTTTAATTGACAAAAGGCATGCCCACGGTGAATGCGAAGGTCAAGTTACAGGCTAGAATGAATGTAGGAATCAGAAGATTATTTATCATAGCATGCTACGCGCCAGGTGACAGTGATCCCAGAGAACTAAAAGACGTCTTCTGGGACACTTTAAACGACACAATAAATATTTGCGATCGTGATGAAAGAATAATTTTGCTAGGAGATATGAATGAATGGGTAGACGTCCAAAATCAGGATACCGAGAAAGTATTAGGTAATTTTGGGGATCCAAGAACAAACTATAACGGAGATAAATTGGTTGGCTTATGCTTAGAAAAGGGTCTGTTCATTACAAATACTTGGTTTAGTCATAAAGTGATCCACATGTACACCTGGTCGAAAGGAAATAACCACAATATAATTGACTTTGTTGTTGCAGATGAAAGACTTAGAAAGTTAGTCAAAGATACAAGGGTCATGAGGGGTCTTAATGTATCACTTCTGATCTCCAAAATTAACTTAGGTCAAGGATGGAGAAAAAAGAGAACATAGAAAACAAAGAAAACAAAACAATCCCGAATGAAAATTAAGAACCTACAGAAACCGGCTGTTCGAACAGATTTTCAAAATATATAAAATATAAAAACAAATTTAAAAAAAACATATAGAAGGCGTATGGAGAATGTTCCGGGATATCATTGTTAGGTGTGCGATCGAAGTGTGCGTACCGCGGTTGTAGGAAGAATATCTGGTGATGCTTGGTGGAATGATGAAATTCAGGTTGCCCAAAAAGCAAAAAAAGAAACGTACAGAAGAACTTTGAACATCGTAGGTCTTAGCAATGAGGAAAGAAATGGACGCATAAATGATTACAGACACAAAAAGAGGATACTCAAATGATTAATTAAGAAAAGTAAATATAAAATTAGAGCAGAAGAAAAGAAGAAAATATAAAACGACTTTGAAGGAAGCAAGAAACTGCTTTATAAAAAAATGTAGGGAAATAAAAGCACAGAATTTTTCAGCATAAGAAATAGTAATAGGGAGATGCTATATGATGCAGGCGGGATACTAGAGGCTTTCAGAGACTATTTTAGGGGACAATTAGGAGATGAAGCTATTGGACACTACCACTGCGGTGTTAAACATGATGCGTTAGACAGCTCAATTGAGAAAGTCTGTGTCACTGAGGTTAGAGATATAATTAAGGGCTTGCAAAGCGGTAAGGCTGCCGGGCTATACTGTATTAACGCTGAAATGCTTAAAAACGGTGGCGAGTACATGACACAGAGACTGTGCGAATTGAAAAATTTATGTTTTGAGATGGGAGACGTCCCAGACAATTGGAAACAAGCGATTATCTTACCAATATACAAAAGAAAAGGAGATAAAACCGACTGCAATAATGACAGAGGAATTAACTTATTAAGTACCGTTAGCAAAATATACTCCAAAATACTTATTTGTAGGGTAATGAAAGTAACAGAAGAAAATATTTGGGAAGTCCAAAGTGGGTTTATGCCAGGAAGGTCATGCACGGATCAAATATTTAGCTTAAGGCAAATCACAGAAAAAAGTTTGAGTGTAGGAAAAAAAGTTTTCTGTGCATTTGTTGACCAAAAAAATCTTTTGACAAGGTAGATAGAAGTAAACTTTGGGAAGTCCTGAAAGAATACAGAATCAATGGATGGCTCCTACACGCTATAAAAACAATATATACGGGTAGCAAAGCAATTGTAAGGGTAAATAGGACTTTGAGTTACTGTTTCGATATTATTCAAGGAGTTAGACAAGGATGCGTTATGTCTTCATGGTTATTTATATTGTTTATGCATAAGTGTTTAATAATGGCTCTTTTCGACGAAGAGCGTGTAGATCTCGAAACCGTAAGGGTACGTGGGTTAGCTTTCGCAGATGATAAGGTTGTTATGGGAGAGTCCATCGAAGACTTGCAAAGAATGTTGAATAAACTGAATGCAAGCATGAAGAGCATGGGCCTCAAAATTAACGAAAATAAAACAAAAACTATGGTGTTCGAAGGAAAGAATGAGAAAACACTATGCAATATTTTATTAAATGATGAGAGTTGAACAAGTTGATAAGTTCGTATACCTTGGAAGCTTATTTACAAGGGACGGAAAGATAGAGGAGGAGTTAGATAGACGCATACACGAAGGTAAGAAGGTTATTGGTAGAGAAGGGCCCCTTAACAGAAGTAAAAATATATCGAATAACGCTAAAACGGCATTCTTGCACATGATATGCGGGAAAACTCTGATGGGCAAAGTAAGTAACGAAATGATTCTCAAAGAATGTGGTGCAGAAGAGACGTTAGTAGACACTTGGGAAAGAAATCGGTTAAGATGGTTCGAGCATGTTGTGAGAATGCGAAATGAACGACTAACGAAACAAGTGTATCAAGGTAAAGTAAATCGCAGCGTGCCCAGAGGCAGGCCACGGAAAGACTGTTTAGAATGTGTGAATGCGGCCCTAGTTAGAAGAGACATAAGAAGCCACAGAAACACGAGTGCACGCATGAAAAAATGCATGGACATAAAAGAAGCTAGAGTAGTATGTCAGGATAGAAAAATATGGCCACAAATAGTTAATAGAAAGAGTGTCTGTAGAGTGAATGATGCCTGAAACAAAAGACCTTGGATACTAATGGACCCAAGTGGGGAACCTCACATGACGACTTTGTGTGGATCTTCACTTGGGGTGATTGCTAGAGAGATTGATCAGCAACCTGGGTCGGAGCAGTGTTGCGGAACGAACGTGATATTTAAATAAATATTACGAGGATTCTAGATTAATCTAAAAATGTTATATCCCTTCCTCATATTACACCCTTTCTCACCGAGTGAGTCACGCCTACCCCGAATAGGGTAGGCGTTAAGCCTACCCTGGCTTAATCAATAGCTTAAAAATAAGCTTACATGGTTTATATGCATAAACACTTTGCGTATAATTTTGAATATAACGCTACCTTAAGTGAAAAAGTTGGTTTTTATAACAGAAACCATTGATTGATCTTTTAATGGCCACTCTGATTTTCTGAAAATGAGACTTCCGGTAAGACAAAAACCATTGAGAAAAAATTGCTGTTTAATCGAAAGTACACACTGTCGCGCTCGACCAAAAGCAGATATTATTAATTCAAACGGATAAAGTAGCGAATATACAGCATCACTTTCGCATTCACAGCATTACTCTCAAGCCGAAATAGATCATTGAGGTGTCATTGAATATTCATTTGAAATAATAGTACCTGCTTTTCGGCGAACGCGGAAATGCGCACTTTTGATTCAATAGCATTTTTTTCAGTGTAATCGTAAGAAATATTGAAAGGGTCCGTTTTTTCATTTATTAAAAACCTCCCTCTATAAGAAAGCACGCTAATTTGCTACCTATTAGGAAGCAAACTTCTCATAAAATGAGCACAAATAAATACAATAACAGTGCATACCAGTCATAGTATTTCACAGGAATACTCTCATTAAAATCCAGTGATTAAAAAAATTATTCCTGCAAATATAAGTTACAGGTATTGCTAACTCGTTTATTTTTACCCATATCATTTAGAATATTTCTAATGGTGAGAATCTAAAGAGATACATTTAAAGTAATAAACCTCTTGTTAACCTCTGAACGTAGATAACACATTAACGTAACGCCTCATGTCTAATGGTCTTTCTTGATAAAGCATTTTTAATGCATCCTTGTCTATCCAGACTGAATATTGACTAGAGAGAAAGAAAAATCTATCTGGAAGTTACGACTTTACCTGTTACCAAAGTGTCGTAGGTTTCGAGAAATGTTTATTAAGTGCTAATGCGACGATAAAAATGAGCGAGTCAGGGATCATTATGGGAAATAAATCTTGAAAAGAGTCAACACGTCATTGTCTTTTATGCTAACTCAATGGTATCTCAGTCTTAATATCAGATATTAAGTGCGAGTCGTACGTAACATTTGTCTGACCCACCCGTAGTCAGACTCGACCCTGAGAGACCGATTGGTTCTTTCGTATAATGAAGAACCCCACATTGGGGAGAAAAGGGGAGCGGGAGTGAAAATATCAGAGATCCTATGAATAATGCGAATCAAGTCGAGTCTCTGGCAAATTCTCATTATGATAATTATTAACGACGAATAGAGACGTCTCTTAGAACCAGGGCAATGTAAACATTTCGAGAATCTACTTTCTTTCGAATTTCTGCAGAATTGATCATTTTATGGACCAATTTCCCCTTTCTCAAATTCATAATTTTTTATATTCGCGACAAACTTCCTCGTTTGTCTCTTTCATCTTTTAATATTTGAAAATAAAATATCAAGATCAATCAAGATTAATCATGTTCAATGAAAAATCCTTAATCTAGAATAATCCCGCCAGAGGTATTCCACCAGAAACATCTGCGATGCAAAAAATATGCACAGTACAAATGTATGAATTTATGAAATCAAAGTTGAACAAGTAATTAGGAAAAAATATTCATAATAAAATATATAAAGAAACATTTATATGGCCAGCATTTTTTTCTTAAAATAATTTTTTTCAATATTCAATCCGGCGAAGTTAACATAACGTCTGATATGGCTTTTTAAAATTTCGGTAGCGCAGTTTGTTTGTTTTGTGATTGAAAGAAAGAAGATAGATAAGCTGAATGGATTTAAATTAAATGAATAATTGACTAAATATGAGAAAATTGAATAAATTCTTTGAATAGTTTTCGTTAAGAATAAATAAAATTATTCAAGTTAATTTATTCTTTAATCTTCATCGCTTAAATATTAATATTCAATAAATGCGTATTATTTAGGATAATGAATGCCAAACAAATAAAGTTCGAAAATTTTAATCGCTACAAAGATTCCTCTTTGAGAAACAAAAAATTATTTCTTATGTGTTGTGTTATATAATAGTAGAATATTATATTTCACACATTTCGTAATCATTCTAAAGGGTCAAAAGACATTTAAAACTGTACAGAATTTAGAATTAGAAAAATAGACAACTGGAAAATATGTTGCTTTATAGTCAAAATAGTTATCTGCTTTTATGTTTTAATTTAAACTTGAGAAATAAATGTTTTTTTTTGCAACGACCATATTATCAGAAAACATTAGATTCAGATAAAAATTTCTGAATTTTGAGAAACATTTCTAAGACATTTATATTTCAGTAGTAAATTTCACAATGGGCAGCTAATTCATTAAGCGAAGTCACCTCAAAATAGACTGTTATTTTATACAATTATATATTTTTTTAAAGAAGAGGGAGGGACAATAATTTTTTTTTTTGACCAAAATCAGAAAATATGTTTTTTGTGGAATTAAAAACACACAAAGGTTACAACCAATTAGAACCATTCAAATTAAATAATTTTACGATGAGATGAAAAGTGGAAACTGTTTCATAATTTTTGTGACAGTTTCTAATTTTACAAAAAGAATAATGAACTTATTTTAGCAACCTGATTTTAATACCAGCCTTCACTGACTCTTCTCCTTTGTCTAGAAACATTCGGTTTGTTTTTAGAATATATACAGAGCTGCCGCATAATTACTAAAGTCTCTTTTAGTCACTTTTTTCCAAGTCACATATTAGTTACTTTTAAAAAATTCACTATAGTTAATAAAAAAATAAGTAAAATGCGTTTTCACTCACTTATAAAATTCATCCTACATTTCATATAAAAAAAAATTAATTTTAGATTGAAAGTTAATTTTTTTATTGAGAACTCTACTATTAAAAAGTCATATTTCTTGATCAAAAATTTAACGGGTTTGGAAAGAAATTACTTTTTTGTTCAAATTTCATATTCTTTTGTTGAAATTGAAACTATTGATTCTTCTTGGTTCCTTATCTTTGCTCGAAAATTTATTTGTCCTTTTTTGCCCATAATTCAGTTATTTGGTTGCCAATTTATCTTTCCAAGTTCAAAATTAACTTTTGTCTTGAAAACTTATATTTTCAGATTTGAATGACAAAAATTTCTGAAAAAGTCGAATCATTGGCTTGAAAACTCAACTTTTCTCTTAAAAAACCACCTTATTGATGAAAAATTAATATTTTATGGTTAAAAATTCAACTCCTTATTTGAAAATGTATCTCTCTTGGTCAGATATAAATTTTTTTCTTAAAAATTCATCTCTCTTCTGACAGAAATTTCATGTTTTTGGTTAAAATGCAACGGTATGGACGAAGATTTATAATTTTTGTTAAAATATCGGCTTTTTGTTTAATTTATATGTCATATATAACATTAAATTTTTCGTTATTTTTGAAAATAAACGGTTTTAACTGAAAATTTAATTAGTTCATTTTTGATTAAAAATTAATCCTTTTTCGTAGAAAATTCAGCTATTTAATCGATATTTTGTGTATTTTGTCGAAAATTCTTGTGTTTCTGTAAAAAACACAATCTTCTTAGTTAAAAATGCATCTTTTTGGTTAAATTTTCATCTATGTTTTTGAAATTGTAATATTTTTACTTGCAAGATTAGGAATTTAAAGTATATCATACTAAATTTAATATGGCACGTAAAACTACTTTTATTTTTAAAAATTTATTTTTTATTATCTCTCTATTTTTGTTAAAAAGTTTGTAAAAATTCAATTACTTTAATTTATAATTTTCTGGTTTTCTATTTCCTATTGTAAAGAATCGAAATATGAATATGGCCGTTAAATGTCTAATGTTAACATGGCTTTCAATATAATTTGTTACAATTTGTCTGAACATGAATAGTAAATTTTTTTTCTAACGCACGCACGAAATGTTCGATCTTCGACGCATGCATTGCGTGCGGGAAGTGACCAATTCCGAAACCGTGGTAAAAAGTGGTTAGAAAAAGACTTTTTCTATCTGCTGTGCTTGCGCTCTTTGAGTAAGATTACTTTTTCTTGCTTCAGAAAGTTTTGAAATTTATCAAATTTTCAGAAATTTTTGAAATTTTTGACTTTCTTCCAAAAAGCTTCAGATACACTAATTTTCTATAAATTTTCGGTAATTTACAAATTTACAAATAATTTCAGGAATTTTTAGGTAATGTTTGTAATTTTACCATAAATTTCCAAAATTTACCATACATTTTCAAAAAATTGGTTTTTATTGTTTCGCAAATCAAAATTTTCCCGCATTTGATAGAAAAAAATATACTGTTTTGCAATTGTGATATTTTTTTATCTTCGAATTCAGTAATAGAATTTTAACTAATTTTGTAGGCCTTAATCTTTTTATGCGAAGAGTAGTCCCTTTAGTACTTTTTTAGCTTAAACTTGGCACTTTTTTCAAGTATATTAGTCTGTATCAGCCCTGATTATATGCACTGGAATCTGGATTTGTGCAATGTTTTGTGCAAAACCCACAATGGCCTTCAGCAGAAATCCAGGGACTGCGAACTAACGCTGAGAGAGCGGCCCTCATGCTGTTTGGCACGCTTGATTGCGCCAAAATCCAGTTCACGAAAATCTAGGTTCTAATGTACATAAAAATCATAATTTATGTGATACTATCCAGGAAGTCAGACATAAACATAGTTACAGAATATGGTAGCTGTTGTAGAAAATGACATGATCGTCGATCAGCGTTACTGCAGATTATTCATCAGATATGATATTAGATGATCTGACATTATAAATCCTTCGCTTCATTTATTGCGGAACAAATAAGAGAATAAGAAACAGGAATAGAGAGAAATAGCAAACTAGAAAAGAAATGTGAAGATCGAAAGAATGAGAAGTATTCAGAGAAGATAAAAAGGGGTAGAAAATAAAAGATTATGTATACGGTAGCAGAGGTAAGACAGTAGCAGCGGTAGCAACGCTTCGGGCCGGCATGCAATAATATAAACATTGATTAATTAACCATTTGATACATTGGCTTCGGGCATGCGGCATATGGATTAATGAAACCCGCTTCTACGGCGATCGGGATCGAGATTGCGTTAGCTCGCGCGCACAGGAATCACCTGCTATATTCAAGTTCCTAGCTTCAATATAACTTGCATATATTTCTCTTACTTGTGTCCGTGAGTACAGTCGCAAAGATTTATAACAATGTCGAGAAACATGAAATTAGTGGAAGCAATACTAAGAGACAGTTCTCGAGGCTACTAACTGGAAAGTACCACTTATAATTGTCATACTATATCATTAGTCATGCATAAACTTCTCACTAATATATGACTGTAAAATACTATATTGCCAAGATTTTAGTCAACTTAAGAAACTTTTTATGCGTTTATAAGCAGGGTTGTTAGGGAATTATGATTCTAAGATTCTAGGTCTTTGCCACACGGAGAAAAATAGAAGTAAAAACTGGATCTTTAGTGCTGGTAGTCGAAGTATTCATAACTGAACTGACATTGTACAAAAAAATTTAATTAGGTTATTGATTCAAGTTTTATCGTAGTATTAACTTATTTTGACAACTAAAGAGATTAGAGTTCGATGACGGCGTTACCCCTCGAGCAAACTGTTATTATTATAATATTTCAGCAAAGACACTATGTTTTCTGACGAAGTTTCATTGAAATTTTATAATTAATTAATGTGTGAAAGCAAAAAATTAATTTTGTACCTGAAAAAAATGTTTCGTTAATTCTTTATGCATACTTTGAAAGTTTACTTTAATGCAATATTTTTAAGCTCATGTTCATGCATTAGAATTAGAGATTAAAGTTTAATGAACAATATTTATTGATACAAAGCGTTCTTTCTTTTATATTTATAAAAATTTAGGACTTTTTATTGAACATTACATTTTCCAACAGTAGATAATCGACAGTAGATAATCGCCAAACTGCGAAAAATGACAACCCAAAAGGGTCTTCTCGGCAATATCTCCAGGTGCTTTTTTAATTATAAAAAATGAATTATTTAAACAATTATGTTGTTTATAATTTTTAATAATTTATTTAACAATTGTGGTAAACAATTCAGAGTTATTAAGTGATAAATAACGTACCTTGAAGTATCATGAATAAAAATAAAATTTTAAACAATGCGAAAAAGTTAGTTTAAACATTTTTTTTGCCCCCTCTAGGCACACAGCTTTGCGATATCCCATTGCGCATATGGATTTGATTATTTATCCTTCATTATAAAAAAGACCAAAAGTCCTAAAGAAAAATTGAAGAGAGTTCTGGATTCTTCTCGGCAATATCTCCAGGTGTTTTTTTATTTAAAATAATATAATATTTAAACAATTATATTGATTATTATTTTTAACAATTTATTTCACAATTGTGGTAAACAATTCAGAGTTGTTAAGTTTGCGTAGAGGGGGCAAAAACAATGTTTAAACTAACTTTTTTGCATTGTTTAAAATTTTGTTTCATTCATGATACTTCAAGGTGTTATTTTTCACTTAACCACTCTGAATTGTTTACCACAATTGTTAAATAAGTTTTTTTAAATTATAAACAATATAATTGTATGAATAATTAATTTTATTTAAAAATGAAAAAAAACACCTGGAGATATTGTCGAGAAGAATCGAGAACTATCTTCACTTTTTCTTTAGGACTTTTGTTTTTTTTTCATAATGAAGGACATATGTTAATTACCAACGTAATTGTTTAAAAAATAACTTTTTAAAAACAGTAAAAAAAGCACCTAGAGATATGGCTCAAACGATTCCGGTGGTGCTTTTACTTTTGGGCTACGTCTATTATTTCATTTTTTAATTCAAGGTCGAATTTTCAAATCTATATGCATAGCTAACTTCTGGGTCGTGAAAAATGTGGCTGTTAAAATTAGCAGCTCTGCAGCTGTCTCGCAGTTGTTTAAGTTGAAGGTTGTGTTTGCGTTTATTTTGCTTTGTGAAGTTTTTAAATTTAAGTTGTTGTAAATAATAACCTAAGAAAATAGTGTAAATTATTCATTATTAAAAAGCAAGTAAATTTCGTTGTGTCTTTCGAAAGAGATTTCATTTTTTAAGACTAATTTATATAAAAATGCTGCACTTTTTAGCTATCACAAGTCTGGTTAAATGGTATGAAGATTAAACATGTCGTACCAATCGTACCAATTTCACGGATTATAAAAGATAAACAAAATGTCAATACTTTAAAATTTTGTGATTTTTGTAAGATAATCATAGTTTCAATTATTATTTACTCAATAAAAGTAATTTTAATTGTAAGTACAGTAAAGATAAATTACAATGATCGGGAATTGAGTATTCTGTCATAGTGAAGATCGATATCCCAAACCATTATCTATTGAGGGACAGAGATTGGCTGAAACAGAATACTCGAGTAAGATGAAAAAATTTAGTTTTCGAGCACCAAACCCAGGCTATAAAATTCAACAATCAACTCCTCTCTGTAATCTGGCATTCTAGATTATTAAGTTTAAGCTCGAGTTTGAGGGACTTTTTCTATAATGTCAGTCTGTCAGTTTATTAGTTTACGTCAGTTTGACATCTTGTACAATTTTTTACCACTTAAAGTAACTCGAATTTATTCCCCTTGCATTAGGAATCTAATTGCCCTTTTATTAAATTTGATTGGCTTGAGTTGGCAAGATTTTCAGAGGATTTAATACAGAATAAAAACAAGACCAATCATACAAAGATAGTAAATTATTGGGAAAGTATTAATATTTATTTTCAATCATACATGCTTTAAAATTTTGATGAACAAGAGAAAAATTAAAAAATTGCTCAGTTCAAACTGTTGGCGCCCTATAAAAGTATCAAAGTTCCAGAATAACAGCGACAGATGGAGGGGGAAACATGTCTCAACAGTCCCTATAGATACTTTACATGTAAATGATTTATCATTGATTTTCAAGTTATTGATTTTGCAGTTTAGATTAAAATAATTCAATTTTGAAAACCGTGAATTAAAATTTGAAAATTAATTATTTTTAACGACTTAATTTCAATATCCTACTTTAAGAATGCTTCATTTTTTAAATGACGTTTTTAATTGTTTAATTTTTAACCATTCAAGTTTGAATTAATTACTTTTGAAAGTTGCAAATTAGAAAGCATATCATTTTCAAAGTTTTCAGAATAATTAAACATTAAAGGTTTAAGATTTTTAATTCTTCAATTTTGCAGGGCAAAATTGGCTATAGTTTCAATTTGTTTGTAGAAAAGGATGATAATGTTGAAATATGAAGAAAAAACTTAATCTTAACGTTTTCTTAATTTTATTTCAAAATATGGTGTCAACCGATTGATTAGGTAATTGTAAAATCTCTTTATTACGAACATATATCGTTTGACGCTTTTCTCAATTCTCAAATACAATTAATGATTCATGAGTGAGTTTGAAGTACAAAATTTATTTATTTATTTTCATTTATTTTGTGATGGATTTTTCATGATTTAAAAAATGTCATGTAAACTAGTCAATGATTGACCAAGATATCCAATACAAGTGAAACACAAGGAGGTCATAATCCACTTGTAATACGGAATAATTCAAATAATTAGGAGTAATCTAAGTATTCCACTTTTAATCGGGACTAATCCAGTTGTAATACGCGGTAATCCACTTGTAATCTAGTTTAACTCAGTTCTAATAGGGGGCAATCCATTATTATCGAGCGTAATCCACTTTTAATCCATGTATCTGGGACTAATTACAGGTAAAACTTTAGTAAAAAATGTATGTTTTTTTGATGCGTCTTTTTCGATAGAAAACAATTCTTCTTCGCTGAAAGATTATGCCTTTGGTTGAAAATGCAACTACTTTCCGAAAAATTAATCTACTTTGTAGGAAATTTAACAGTTTTGTTGAAAAGCCATCTTTTTGACTTGAAAATTCAACTGTTTCATTCGACCGTTAGTGACAATTTATCTTTTTTAGTTTAAAGTTCAACTACTTTAATAAGAGTTGATCCAGCTTGTTAACCATTCATTTTTCTTGTTTCAAAATTTAACTTTTTCGTTTAACACTAAGAATTTTTTTGAAAATTCAACTATAATACATTAAGTTTCAAATTTATTGTGAATTGTCAATTCAAATGTCTGAGATGAATTGCTTGAAAATTCTAAGAACATCGCTTCATTTAATTCAGTTCCATGATTACATGAGTCCACTGGGATACATGTAATCGTTTAAGGCTGCTCATTCAATCACCCAAGTTAAGCATTGTTTGGAACAGTGATATTCGGATGAGGGCCATCGTACTATACTTATTATCAAATAATCAAAATTTGAACCTTTTCTACTTGAATTACAGTGTGGAAATTGTAATTTTTTGTACGAAGTTGTAATTACATACTTGTAAAATTTGGTAAAAGCGTACAAATCCTAGAAAATTTTTAGCTTCCAGAAGAATCACTATTGTAATTATTTACAATTTTTAACGAATTTCAAATAACAATCGAAAATTCCAAAAATAATTTGACTACAAACTACGAGTTTTTTTTAGAAATTTTTATACAACATTTAATGTAAATTATTACAGATTTTGCATAACATTACAATTTGCGCTCATAGTAATTTATTTCAATTTATTGTATTTTATTGTGAAAGTAAATTTCCGCCATGTTTATAGAGTCCATCTTTTTATACTAAATTGTATAATACCTTGTTTTCAACCTAAAACCTTGCAATGTATTTTTAAATATAAATTTGTTATTACAAATTAATTATTTTCTAATCTTTTCACATGTATATGTCGTTCCTTTTTAAAATCTTTATATATTTCAAATCGAGAATTGCAAATTTTTCAATTTTGAGAAGGTAGTACCTATATATACTGGAAAAATCCCCCTGATTGTACTGAATTTCCCGTCAAAATATTCCTTTTTTTCGTATAGAAATTTTGATACACTCTCTAAATCTTAATCAGCGTTATGTATACCGCTAATTCAAATCAGCGTATATACGCTTGCAAATCAGCGGAATTTAGCTGTTAATTAGTAAAAGTTTCACCGATCAGCAGCTAAATTTCGCTGTTTTAGCAGCGTATATACGCTGACTCGAATAAGCGTTATACTTATCGCTGATTCAGATTTAGGGAGCATGTAGCCAGGACCTTTAACAATTCATATGTACAATTGATACATTATAAATTGCTCGATTTGTGGACGTTATCAATTTTAAATTATCGAACTATTATTCTTTACTTTACAATACCTATACAATTTTAAACGATTTAATTTAAAAAATATATTTATACAATCTAATAAAAATAACTATATTATATACGAAATATTATATCGAATTTTATTAAATTGACTAGATTGTTTTAGAAAAATAAAAAATAAATTATTCATTTTTACTACATTTTGCAATTGAAATCTAGCCATTCTTTTGTTTGTCCCCAAATGATCCATCTGCTTAGTGTATTTTTAACTAATTGTTTCATTATATAATTATTTAATTCTTATTGTTTTTAATTTAATATTTTGCATTCTTAAGTATACATTGAAATTCTTATTTTCAAATCTCTGCTTGAAATTATTAAATTCTAAATATATTTAATTCTATATCAATTGAGAATTAAGTTAAAATTTGTAATTATTAATTAATTCTACAATCTTTCAGTACATACAATTGTTTAATTCTTAACACTTTTAACCTAAAATTGCTCAACCATTAAGGCATTCACTTTCAGATTATATTATTTAGGTTCAAAACTATTCAATTTTTATAATATTTGAATTTCAAATCATTTGATTTGGAGCTTCTTCACCTCAAAAATTTTAGTCTGTTAAATCTTATACATGGAGATACAATTTTTTAATCTCCTATAATTTAGAATCTTTTAAATTCTTATTCAACTATTAACGTACTGTATCCAAAATGGTTCGCTCTATACTGTGTATGGGCGATTATTAAAAAGGAATCCATTTTCAGACAGTGGTATTTTTGAAAACAACAACACACAAATAATAATTTTTTGTTAATTAAGGGTAATCAAAGGGAATTTACAAATTTTAAACTAATATACCAAGAAATATATTTTTTATGGTTCTTTAAAAATATATACAGAACAGATAGCAAAGTTTAAAGTAGGAGAGAAATTACTATATGATTTATTTTATTTTTACTTTAGCGTCCACAAATATCCTCTCACTTTGTAGCATGATAAATCAGTATGAAACGTTACCGGACATTTAATTACAAATGTTACACAAAAATATAATATAGTGATCATTATTTACTGTTATTTGGAATCTACGTTGATAAATGGATTTTTCACTTTAATAATATCTTCTTAAGTATAAAATTATTCATGTTATCCTTCACTGCAAATGGTTTGAATAATTATTTCTGAGTTTTATCCCGAATCAGCAATGCACAGCAACCAGAAAAAAACTTGGGAAAAAGACTTTGCATTGATTTTTAAAATCCTCATCTCTAAAATATTTATCATAACTCTGCTTTTCAATTTGATCTTTGTCAACTCAATATAAATGATATCTATCAATTTCAAATATTTACAAAGTGATGTTAATAATATTTAGGAATTTTTCATTTTAAATGAGTAGATTGGAGCAGCTGCGTGATAAAACATTTTTCGTAGTTTTTTATTTGTAACTTCTATACAAAGTCGTCGAGAATTTTGAAACTTCACTAAATTGGGATTTGATATGAATTATTTACTGATATAATTGAAGCAAAAATGTATTTTTTAAAGGATAAGTGGAAAATGACTCAGGTATAAAGCAATCGACTTTTTGTCGATCATCTATATCGTAGTGATTGTTTCAATTTAAAAAATAAATTATTTTTAATATTTTTAATTCACATATATCTGTGGATTATTTTTGTCAGAACGTCCGTATATATTGCCTAGTTAAATCTGATTTTGAAATTGATTGCCTTTGTCATATAGCGGAAAAATAACGAAACCTATCCACTAATAAGCCAGAAGTATGACAATGATGAAGATGAAGATGAATTATGTTGAGAAAAGGAGAACTAAATGAAGATTGAAAAGTCGCAGGCAGATCGCCATGTTATTTGAAGGCTAATTTATATCCAAACTTTTCTTGAGCCAAGTTTTTCCAATTGGATAATATGCATTAAATTCATATCAGATGTTTCAATAGACGATTTTATTGTATTGATTGGGGTTAATCCTAAAGTTAAGTTCTATCTCAAATTAAATTTTTTTATTTGCTTTTCAATTAAATTTTTTCGCAAATTTTTTAACTATATTTGAAACAGTCTGACAAATTGAATAAGACTTTTTACACACAGAATAGAAAATTACTTTTTGTGAAAATAAATACAAACATATGATTCCTAAATCAAAGGCTGCAAGTATTGGAGTGTAAAGTAATGAAAACCAAAATATAAGGTCTAAAACCATGAATTTCTGTAGCTGCTGTGCTTACGTTCGTTGAGCAAGATTATATTTTCTAGTTGCTGAGCTTGCGCACTTTGAGGAAGTTTATTTTTTCTAGCTGCTGTTGTAGCAAATTTTGATTAAAAATTACTTTGTAGGACTGCAGGTATCATAAAGTCATTTCATTATGAGTTGATGCTGGACCGACTGACTGTAAGTAGTGAATAGTGATTGAGTCAACAAATCTCCAACATTTCCATAAAAATAGTTTTTATTCTTTCTTAAATTAAAAATGTTCTGCATTTGTTACAAAAAATATCGTATGCAACAGGTACTGAATTTGGGTAGTTTTAAATCTTGAGAATTTTACAATACTTGCCATCGCCTCATCTTCGTTTCATTTTAAGCTCATAATTGGCTCATTTACAGCTCGCCTGTGACTCGCCTCTAGCTCATACAGCAAACTTTACAAGTGCATGAGACAGCCTACTTTCTGCATTTGTAGAACAATATACAATATAAAATATAAATTAATGAATCCAATATAAAACTTCTGGACGTTTTGAAATTTCTTAGATACTATCAATTACCTTAAATTTTTGTAATTACCCAATTTTTAATATTTAAAAGAATGGTTAAGTTTGCAACATTTTTCGATGAAGGGTTTTCTTTGGTCATACGGTCCGTAGAAAACACTTTATGGAAAATTTATTTATAACAACGATCGATGAAAATGAGAAACAATTTAGAGACTTTTTCCAAATTTATATTTGATTAATAATTTTTAAGTTTTTGATCATTTATATCATAATTTTCAAACATTTTCGTAAGGATTCAAAATCTCATAAATTTTTATTCAAATAAAGCCAATGTTTCTAAAAATTCTTACATATGAGCAAAAATCATACATGTGCTGCAAAAAAAAATCTGAAATAATGAACTTCTTATAAAAAATATCGTATGCACGTTACGAATTTAGAAAACCTTTAGTAGGTTTCCTGTTGTTTGAAAAAAATTCCCCTTTTTTCATTTTCTCACTTAAATGCTTATTGAATTAAGAGAACCCAATTAGAAAATCGAACTATTTTTAGTTCAAAAATCGACTGTTATATTTTTGATGTAGAATTCATCTCCATTGATTAAAAATTCTACTATTTAATGAAAAATTTAATTATTTTTTGAAAATGCAAACATTTTGTTAAAAAGTCGTCCTTTTTAGTCGAAAATTAAACTCCTTAGTTGAAAGTTAAACTACATGGTTAGAAATTCATATTTTTGGTTGAAGATTAATTTCTTTGATTAAAAATGTAACTTTCGCTTTTTCATAAAATGATATTCTTGATTAAAAAATCATCTTTTGATTAAATTTTGACTCTTTTGTTGGGATTTTTCTTTGATAACACAGACCGACAAAATTTGACAAAAGTCAAAAGCCAGAAAGCAGACCTAACATTTCCGAAGGATCTTGATGCGCTGAATCCGAATCCAAGCTCAAAATTGCTCCTGTACGTCAGGTTTGCAAGATATCCTAACCTAAAAGTGCAAAAATCGCGTTTTTTAGCTGTTTTTGAGGTTATGGAATCGAACAAGAAAAATGTCTACCACAAAAGCTAATATTGTAATTTGAAATTTTTTATTTTAGCGTTTTAACCCTTTAACTCTGAGGTGTTCAGATTTATACAACGCATTCTCTATTGCTGATGGAACGATATTTTTTCTTCAAAATATTATATCAGGGGTTTTCGAGGGTGCACTTTCTATTGTCCGTGCAAATTTTTTGTTGTAACCCCTAGAAGGTCCAATATGGCGGCCACAATTTAAGGCTTTAAAAAAGAACAAAGGATCCCGCACAAAATACCAGAAAAAAAGCGTCTTGTCATTTCTACGGAAGCCATTTCCTAGGGGTAGAAACCACCCCTAACAAGCCACAAGCATGCTAACCCACCTGACTCTAGGAATATTCTGGTGAAAAATAAAGATATCCTAATAAATCCAAGTAGGTTTGAAAGGGGAAGATTATTACTTTCAAATTCCATATTAGCTTTTGTGGTAGACATTTTTCTTGTTCGGTTACATAACCTCAAAAACAGCTAAAAACGCGTTTTTTTTACACTTTTAGGTTAGAAAACCTGACTTACAGGAGCAATTTTGAGCTCGGATTCGGATTCAGCGCATCAAAATCCTTCGGAAATGTTAGGTCTGGTCTCTGGCTTTGAAATTTGACTTTTAAGAAGAAAATTTATCGCAACTGTTTGGTGAAAATTAATCTGTTTTGATTGAGACTTTCACCTTTTTCTTGGGAATTTGTCTTTTTGGTTGAATCAAGCTGTTTTATATTTCAAATTGAAATCTTTTTTGGTTGAAATATAAAATATTACATGCCTTATTGAGAATGCATCTTCGTTTGTTAAAAATTGAACTACTCCATCTATAGTTCAACTATTAAAAAAAAACTTTGGTTGAAGATTCATAATTTTATTTTTAAATTAATATTTGCGAATTGATAGTTAAACTGGTTTGTAAAAAAATCATCTCTCTGGATTTAAAATCCAACAACTTTGTATAAAATTAATCTATTTGATTATCAATTATATTTTTCTTCAAAATTCAAACTTTAGGTTAAAAATTATAGTGTTCACTTAAA
Organism: Belonocnema kinseyi; assembly: GCF_010883055.1. Taxonomy (NCBI): domain Eukaryota; kingdom Metazoa; phylum Arthropoda; class Insecta; order Hymenoptera; family Cynipidae; genus Belonocnema; species Belonocnema kinseyi. The sequence continues at coordinate 82,351,530 of NC_046663.1, forward strand.
TTTGAACTATTTCTTATGACTTAAATATTTGCTGAAAAATTAACTCTTTTGGTGAAAAATCATATTTTTGGGCTGCCAATTTAACTATTTTGTACATACTTCGTCTTTTTGTTTACTGAATTATTCTTGTTTAATAAGAAGTCATCTTTTACAATAGGAAATTTCATCTTACTTGGTAAAAAATGCATTTTTTGTTGAAAATTGGACTATTTTTACTCAAAATTAAATTGCTTCATACAAAATTATCTCATACTTTCTGTCCCTTTAAATCCACGAGTTTTTATAGATTTAAATACTTTTACTTCCAGCAAGGACAAAGTAATATAAATACAGTCGAATCTGAATTTAGTGATTCTGGATTTAGTGCTTCCGAGAATTAACGTCGCGCCGCGGGGATGGATGAGAGAAGTTGCGAGGCATATGCAATGTGTACTCAAGCGTGATAAGACAGAAAGAAAAACAAGGGAGAAACTAAGCAGTTTCGATATTCTAGATTTATGGTCACCAACTGTCCTAAAACTGACCCAAAATCCAGATTTGACTGCATAAGAAAAAGAACAGAGTCGTTGACTGTTTTTAGCATTCTCTAAAATGGCGGAGTGTAGCAATTCTACCAGTCGAACCAATGGTGCATTCATCCGCTAGTTTTACGAGGCCAATTAATCCACGCGATCTGAGTGTTCGAGGGCCATTAACGCTCGCATTACAACGTTCTCCATGGTAGCTACAGATTCACCCATTTGTGTGCAACTCCGTATACCTATATACTTATACATCGAAACATTTCCAGGCTTGGTTTTAATTACCGAGTCTTGAATTTTTGGTCATCCCACTTCGCGCGTTCGTATAATGTTCTGGATTCCGATAAAACGTCTGCAACATGCTCTACAGATACACGTGGTATACATACTACAGGATTTTTCACAAGTTTTATTAACGAATAATAATAAAATAACCTGCAATTCAATAATTCTGTCTAAATTGAAAATTCTATGCTTCAGTTCGCTTTTCGCATTTTTTTTACCTCGCGGTCTTTTCTGTCATATCAATGTGAAGTTTATTAATATACACTGGAACGTGGAATTAAGTACGATTTTGGACATGACTTTAACATAAATCCAGACAATGCAAACGTAATCAGACAGAACCACATGGACCATTTTTGTTGTATTAGGACGCAGGACGCAACCTGATGCAAATAATGCATTGAGGGTACGGCCTCACGCTGTTTGTCATGCTTGACTGAGCAACGTCTATCTTTCGGTCCCGCGGATGCTCTCAACACGAAACCACCCAGGATATAAATTATTGAAAGAACGCAAACCCGGACTAATTGAATTTAAGTTCCAGTGTTCATCAGTTTGATATCTTCACATAGCACTCAGTGAAATTTCCTCTTGTGACAAAAGGAGGTTTCTTGATGTAAATAAAACCTAGCCTTAAGTTTAAGGTTGATCAGATTTTCGTTTGTCACAGGAATTACTTTGCAACGAAAATATTATCCTTATGTGACTAACTTCATCTAATTTTAAAACCAAATAATTTTCTTTGTGTAAAAAAAGTATTCATGCGGTTTGAGATAAAACAGACATTAAACTTTTTCTTTAAGAGAGCCTTTATGGACTGAGGAGGCAAACTCAGTCTTTTTACCCAAGCGTAGGTTTGCAATAACGAGGCGTAGATGAGCACAAGTAAAAGCCGACTATTGCAAAAATATCGTTAGCGTCCTTGGTGTACACCATACCCTAAGTACCAAAAGTATGATCTACAAGTTTATTACTTCTGATATTTTGAGTTAAGTTGATGCGGCCATAATCGTGCAGGGACAGCAGCAAACGAGCATACGCGCAGTACAAGTATGAGCCTATAATACACCTAGAAGTATTGTCGACTCATAATCGTACTCCGCATATGCGCGTTTACTCTCGCTCCTCCTGTCATATAAAGGTTACTTTCAGGACTAAAAAGACGCTGATAAAACGTTTGAAATACATTTACGTTACGTAAAATTTTTTACGTCACTTAGCCATGAGTTACGCATTTCACCAGAGTCTTTTTAGTTCTCAAAGTAGCCGTTTAGACAACAGAAGGAGTGAAAGTGAATGCGCATGTTCGCAATACAATAATTAGCCCATAATACTACAAGGACAATCATAATTTATAATCGCACTCGACGTATGTGCATTCAGTATTATTCATTTACGATTATGGCCACATCAACCTAACATAAAATGTTAGACGTGATGAACTGGTAAATCGTACCCTTGTTATATAAAAAGCGTGTGCACCCAGTTCACAAACGTCTTTTTACACTTGCGTGTTTGCAATAATCAGATTCGAATCGCCTTCATCTACGCTTCGTTATTGCAAACTCACGCTTGGGTAAAAAGACTGAGTTTGTCTCCTAAGCTGCATAATATAATATTTCTCACTTGAAGCAGCATGAATTTGTTTCGTTGGAAATAAACTGATTGGATTTTATAAATCGTGATGTATACTTTGAAAGTTAATTATTTTTAACGACTTAATTTTAAGATCATTTTTTAAGAATTCTTCAATATTTAAACCAAGTTTAACATTTATTGTTTAATTTTTAACAATTAAAGTTTCAATTCATTAGGTTTGGAAGTTTCCAAATTAGAAAGCGTATGGTTATTAAACTTTTTAGAATAATTAGAATTTAAAGGTCCACAACGTTTTAAATTCTTCAATTTTAATCAGTAAAATGACAGTGATTTATTTTTGAAAAAATCACATTTTTTGGTAAAAAGATCTATCAAATCACTTTAAATGTCATTTGGTACTTCATAATATAATACTGAATAATATATTTATCAGCTTTAAATTTTCTACAATTTCAATTTAAATTATGTTCCTAATGCGTAATTCTAGAATAGTTTACTTTTTAGGGACTTTAAATTAAATTATTTTGCTTCAAAAGCCTAAATTCGAAAATTTTTGTTTTTGAAATGTCTTCATTTTTAAAGGTTTGAAATTTAAAATTTCATGATGTTATGATTTTCAATTCCAACCTTAATAATGAGAAGATTTTAGAACCAAACATTGAAAATTGATTTATTTTTTATTTGAAAATGTTCTAAAATATTTAACATTTCAAACTCAACTGAAAATAAAAAACAATCCCAAACTGAAAAGGTTAAAATTATGCAATTTCGAATACTAGCTAATCGAAATATTTTAAACCGATTTTTAATATTAATTTTTAATTTTTTAAATCTAAATATTGGGAAAATTTTCCCAAAAAGCTCTTCTCAAATCTTTAACTTATATAACACATTATTTATTCATTAGAGACAAATTTAATAAATAGTTATTGCATATTAATGGTCAAATGAGCTTCTACAGTTTTGAATGTAATCGACTTATTTACAATAACAAATATTTGTTAATGCTTTCATTTCCGTTAAGTATGAGTAATTACTTAAGCAAATGTATTAAACAAATATAAAATTTAACCATTTCACAACATTTTCTTTTCATCAATATTACTACTTAAACTTTACAAGGACCTCACAGGATGGTCTCATAATATCTGCAATATGTTTTTATTTTTTATTTATCAAATCAATTTTTAATTGATCATGATGACCGAACCTGTTTTAAATCATACACACCTCTTTCGAAATTCACCAAGAAAATGGACAAAATGATTACAATGATCAAAATAGCGATAGTTCTTTTTTCAATATTAAAAATCATGAGGGCAAAACTATGTTTCTGGACAAGAGAATTTGTTTTCATTTTAAAAAGTTCCACAAAGCATGCGTTCTACAGTTTCATAATATCCTCTATTGTTCACAAAAAAATGTTAGGACAATATTCTTAAAATTGGTAAAAAGCTGTAGTAAGAACAATTTCACGTTCAGAATTGAAAGTAACTTTAAAAAATTGCAAGAGGTTTCACAATTTTTCTCAATATTTCAAGTGATTCAAGAATATTTCAAAGAATCTCAAACAATATTTTAAGATTTTATAGTATGTGAAAAAATTTTAAGGGCCTTCAACTAATCTTTAAACCTTTTGATGGATAAAGAGATATTTAAATTTTTTAAAGATTTTCAATGGTTTTCAAAATATTCCACGGGCTATACAAAAATTCTATAGGCTTCAAGTAGTGCCTAAAATAATTTTTTTTTAATACTAATGGCACTCTAAGAATAGTAATTAATTTTAATAGACCTAAAAAATGATGAAGCATTTAAGTAATCTCCAGGAATTAAAAAAATGTATGTGATTGCACGGGCTTTAATATATTTTCAATTGAATATGACGGATTTTTAATCATTTAAAAGGTTTTTAAAGTATTTGAAATTATTTTAAGGGATTTTATGGGATTTTAGAGAACAAGTTAGGGTTTTCCTGAGCTTTTAGAAACTTCTTATGAAAAATAAGCTTCAAAAGGAATTTTTTTTATAACATGAACCTAAAATAGTCAAATTGTATAGCGAAATTGCACAACAAGTCTTAAAAAGAAGTATGTTTAAAAAATAAACAGTTTTTTTGGAAAGAAATACTAAAGGTAAGCAATTTGTGTGACATAATTACACAAAAAGAGTTCAAATAAACAAGGTATGTTTATAAGCAACAGTGTAATCGGTTTACTAGAGGCAACAAAGGAAAAAAGGGAGAAAGAAAACCACAACAACTCGTTCTCTTTCCTTATTATTTATCTATTGTCTAATATGTTAAAAAGTCTTGTAGGATTTCTCATCAGGCAGATTTTTAATTCCAATTAGGAAAAATGAATATAGTATCCTAATATTAATTAAAACGTATAAGATATGAATTTGAAATTACTCATTTAGATATTTAAGATGCATATTTTTAATTGTTGGAAAACATTCCCCAGAATTTCAAAAATATTACTCTTTAATATAAAAATTTAAAAAAAAACATCGATTGCTTTATTATATTTCTCTTTTTCAATTATTTGTATTATTTTCCTTATTCTTAATGTACAAAATCTTCATGCATCAAACTTTTAAATTTGTTCAACTGTAAATCTGCGTAGAATTTATAATCAAGATAAATTAAAGGAACTTTCAATTTCAATCTATGATAAAAAGCAAATCCTTTTGTGATTTTTGTATTTGAATTCAATGAGAGACGAAAATTAATTTTTCTGATCCTTCCCAGACGGAAAAATTATATATAGTTTATATATAATCAGGGCCCCCAAGCTGGTGTACATTTCACCATGACAACACTTTTGGTAAATAGTCAAAGCCCTGTCGCAGAGGCGCTACATTTGCCATACACACTAAACTGTCACATAAGTTATAAATCACTCAAAATAATGATTACATATATTTGTAAAGATGTGGAAGCAGTAAAAGCATTTTTTTTACACATAGCATCAATGTTTTATAAACTTAATGTTGAATTTAACCAAAATTCTCGAAAAGTTGAGAAATATTTTGTTAAAATAGCTCTGACGTTATCATAACCCTTCACCCCTCACATACATTTCAAAAAAAGGGCTGCCGATTTCTCCTGTAAATTCATTAATTTCAAATTCATCACGATTATGAATAAAGACGTTAATAAAAACATTTTCAATCAATATATTTGTTGGCGGTGTGGGCATAACAAGTAAAGATGTACATTTTATCAAATTCGCAATGTCAGTTCTCTAAAAATTAAATACTATATTTTAAGGAAATTTTATGGACATTAAAAAAGTTGTAAAATAATGTACTCTTATTGATTTTTAACAACTAACATTGATAAATTTAGTGGAGAAATCGTCAGCTTTTTTGTAAAACGTTTATGAGAGATATATAGGGTCACGGTAACGCCAGTAATATTTTCGATGATTTTTACATTCTCATCATTTTTGATTGAGAAAGTATTAGAACTGTCGGAAATTGGACATCACACTTTTTTAACGGATCTCCACGTTTCGAGACCCCCTGAATCCGAAAATCAGGTTTTCGCGATGGCGTCTGTCTGTCTGTCCGTACGGCCGTCCGTCCGTAAACACGATAACTCTCGAAAAAATGAACGAATAAAATTCATCTTTGGCACACTTTTTTTAGGTCCTAAAAGAAAGAACGAGTTCATGAACCAGCCATTTTTTATAAAAATTCAAAGTGAGCGCATTTTGAAAATTTTTGAGACCACTTTTTTCTGAATTTGAAAATTCCATGTACGGGTATTTATAATATTAAAAAGAACAAACAATTTATCCATATGACTTTTTTCGATAAAAAGAAAATTCCCAGAGTTATAGCGTTTTCAAATTTTTTTTAAACAACCGAAAATCAAAATTTGAAGCCGAAAAACGCACGATATGAAAAAAAGTCAAGAAAAGAAAAATATTTCTGTTTAAAAGCCCTACAAGATTATCATAACCAATTTTTGGATTTTCTTCAAAAATTCAAATTTTGATTGCACAAAAAACCATGGGAAATAAAAAATTCCATTTTGTAGACAAACTATGTGGGATACGAAAAAAGATGAATTAACAGAAATGGTGATCCCAAAAAAGATCTACAATTTCGTTAAGAATCACTTCTTGAGAAGACGCGTACTTTTTGTTTTATTCATGTAAAAATAATGTTGAAAAAAAATAAAATAAAAAAAAATGTGTGGAAAAACGACGAAAGTTACGAGCAAAAAATCCAACAAACCCTGTTTACAAATGTCTGTCGGAAATCGAAGGCGCAACGCGAGTGTCACGATGGGAATCTGTACCTCAAAAACTACAGAGCTTTCAGAAACTTAATCTTTGACTATACTGAATTAAGTAGACACTTCAGAATATGAAGACGCATATAAATACTTCCATCTAAAAGAGATCTTTTTGATAAAGTTTTTTTCAAGCACTCCAAACGCAAAGAATAAACCGTAACATGAAAAAACACATTTATTAATTATTTTTAGTGGTGTATCACATTTGTGACAGTTTAAAAAAATATAAAGAGGTTGTGTGCGGCCTATCTGAAGGCATCAATGACACAGTGTTTGTGTATGGAAAATATAGCGCCTCAGCGACAAGGCTTTGAATTATCTACCTAGAACTTTGTCACGGTGAAATACATACCAGCTTGGGGGCCCTGTATATAATGTGAAGTTTTATATATAATATTCATTTGTTTTATACAAAAAATGCATAAAACAAATGACTTTTCTATATAAAACTCCACACTATATATAAACTATATATATTATTTACGCCTGGGTTCATAAAAGTCAAAATGAGAAAAGGGTCAGCATCATCACAGACAAATACACGGAGAAACTCTGGCACAAGCGGTTAGTGTTAAAATAAATTTTTTTTCATAGTACTAGCGACATTTGCCAAGACACTGCCCCCTCGTGAATTCACACGAGCCGCTCGTGCTAATGGCAACAGCAGGGCAAGCTTGGTAAGTGTTGCGCTTGGTACGGCCCGTTCTTGGGATTGGCAACAATCTCTCGTGCTAATTTTCAATAGCGCGTGATGTCAAATAGATCGAATGTTTAGTGACAACCGCGATTATCGCTTGACTCATTCGCCGCAATATAACAACTGTGTAACAAATGTTTAAAACAATGATATAATATTCATGCGCTGATAATACATTTGATAAATGTAAAGAATTATGACACATTCTACTTTCGCCCACGAAGAAACATATTTTTTTATGTTCAAATCCCATCTCACCTAACCTTCATGTACTTTTATGACTTTTAATTTTATATTCCCACTAGTAAAAAGTCCAATCCTAATTTGAAAGTTCTGTTCAAAACTATTTTCTTTAGATTGTATTGCGAAAATTAAAATGACCTGAGAGCACTTTATGAGTTCGTTCACTAAAAAAGTAATTAAAAGTTGAATTTTAATATGAAAAACTGAAATCTAAAAATTTAATTCGAAAAGTCTCTTACAGTTCTAAAAAGTTGTACAAATGTCTCTTTTCTAAATTTCCGGTTAAATGATAAAACTATACTTGATCATTTCACGTTTCCCCTTAATACTTTCAGCATTCGGTATTGCGGCGAATGAGTCGAGCGACAAGCCCAATTTTCACTTAACGTTAGAGCTATTTGACACCACGCACTTTCGAATATTAACACGAGAGATTGTTGTCAATCCCAACAACTAGCCGGTCTAAGCGCAACACTTACCGAGCTCGCGCTGATGTTTCCATTAGCAGGAGCGGCTCGTGGTAATTATCGAGCGGTCAGTGCGTTGACAACTGTGGCCCTTGCCATTCCAAAAAATGTTATTGTAACACTAACCACTCGTGTCAAAAGCAGTGACAGCTCTCGCCGCGGTCGCTCCGTGTAGAGTAAGACCATAAAAGTCACATGCTAAAGAATCTCTTTGGAGTCTGTATTTAAAATATGTTTTCAATTAAAAATATAAATGTTTTTAGGGCTATAGTGATCAGTAAATCTATCATTTAAGTCATTCTTTTAAGGAAAATTTTTTACTTTTATTTCTCGTAAAGTAAAATAAAATTATTTTGACGCAATTTATTCATTTTTATTCAACATGATTTTTTACAATACGAAAAATCATTAGGAATTCTAGACATAAGTTACATTCGGTTCAGTTTTGATTCTTCTAGAATCAAACCGAAGAGCCTATGACAAAGCCACCGAAAGCGTCCTCGGGTTGCGGATAGAGGGTCCCTGTACCAAGGGTTTCTGCTGAATATGGTTACAAACATAAATAGGCAGTCGCCGTCAATTGTCCAGGGGTAGTCCCAAAGGAATTAACCCCCAAGCGCAGGTGTGAAAACCGTGCCGAAAGCTGAATGGCACCTGAGTGAGGTGTCTAGAACGGTGACTCTGGGATAGTGGGCGACCTCTCAGAGTACGCAGCCTTATCCTTGCATGCGGGGCTCTACAAGGATGGACGAACCCCTTTCCCTAGCTTCTAGTGGGAACAACAATGACAACACCAAACATAGTTGTAGTAAGTGCGGTTCGAAACAACAACAATGCCGACCAATCTAGAGCTGGGGGAGCCAATGAAAATGGAATCAATGCGATGGATCGGCGGGATCTCGCGACCTTTGGGTGGACGAAGCGACTGAATCACGACTTACTAGAGTGCTACGATGAGAGTGTGGCCCCTGAACGGGGTTAAATTGCACGTCTGCATGCTCTGTAGTGCGAGCAACACCCGGAGCTATCGCACTTTTCGCAGCAACATCTGCGAAACCATGCTGAACTACTCCGTAAAAGGGGCTATGTAAGCGGAACGCCTACTCTACCACAGCTAGAACAAACCGGCAACAGAGAAAGAGAGGCGACACTAAGACCAACCCCGGGCAGGCATCCAATAGATGAAGAGCGATGCTTTACGACCCAGAGAAACATCAACACCAAGGTTTCTCTCAAGCCTAAAGATCTGGCTTTATAAGATATTCACAGCTATCTTAAATGACAGGATTGTTCGGGCAATTGAACCTGTGTGGCAAGAAATGTATGAACAACGAGGCTCAAAGAAAGGCGTAGCCGGATGTCGGGAGAACCTGCTCATCGATAGATGTGTCCGCAAAGATGCAGCATTCTACCAGCGTGACCTATCGATGGCCTGGATTGATTATCGGAAAGCTTTCGATTCGACCTCCCATTGACTTATCATCTGTTTTTTGGAAATCTTAAAGGTTCATCCGCAAATAGTTGGGTGCATAGAGAGATTGATGCCGCTTTGGAAATCCAGATTTACTATCTGATCTGGAAAAAATCGTGTGACAACTAATAAGGTCACCTTTCAGAGAGGTGTCTTTCAGGGCGACACCATGAGCCGACTCCTCTTTTGCCTTATATTATTGCCACTATATCTAGCACTTCGCCATTCCGACGGGTACTTGTGCGGCAAACCTGCAGATCGAAAGTACAAGGTCACTCATGTATTTTACATGGACGATCTTAAGATCTATGCTAAAAACAGAGAGCAACTGCATCTAGCTCTGGGGATTGTCGAACGATATACTAAGGAAATTGGAATGGAATTTGGGTAAGACAAATGCGCGAAGGTTTATTTGAAGCGAGGAAAACTTAATGGCATCCCTGAAGATCCTGAGCTCGTTGATAGAAGCGCCATACGACGCCTTTGTGCTGGAGAGACTTATACATACCTGGGCGTGCCACAAAGCCGCATTCAGGATGTGACATCTATAAAGTATACTCTCCGAAGCAGATACAAACGTCTCATCCGACAGATTTGGTCTTCCGTACTGTCGGCGAGGAACAAAGTATCTGCAACGAACATGCTTGCCGTCCCGGTACTACTCTATTCATTTGGAGTAACTCCATAAACGAAGAACGAGCTCAGATCCCTTGATATCGGGACAAGAAAGGTTATGCACATGAACAAAAGCATGCATCTTAAGGCTTCCGTTCCGCGACTGTACATCTCACGCCGTCAAGGGGGTCGCGGAATATTGAGTCTTGAATGTCTTCGCAACAGGATTATTCTAGGTACAGCACATAGAGTTGCAAATGGAAGAGACCCTCTTCTTAAAATGGTCAGGAATCACGAAGAAGTGGTCAAAGGAGCGTTTCTGTACAAAGCAGCGGAGCAGACTACTGAAACACTTGGACTTGACTTCAGTATTAGCGGTGAGCAAAATGCATCAAATCTTATCTATCTCGAGTACTCACTCCTGAAAGCCCGGATTAAGAAAGCACTAAAAAAAACTTTCGTGAAGAGCTCCTCGACAAGAGGATGCACGGTATCTTTCACAGAAATGTGAAGGATCAGTCAATGTCTTGTGAGCTAACGTTTGCTTTCCTTAAATCGCCCGGATTGAAGTCTGGTACAGAGGGTTTCATTTTTGCATGCCAAGACGGTGTCATTTCCACCTTAACATGCCGTCGCCACATTTTGAGCCAAGACATTCCCGATGATAGCTGCAGGGCGTGCCATGCACACCCCGAGCATTTAGCTCACATACTATCTAGTTCTCCAGCTCACGCGGGAGCGATTTACAGTGTGTCAAGGAATCAATACGACGACCCAGCAAAAGCCTCGTGCACCCTAAGAACACGGAGCGACCCAAGGACAACCGTCTTCTGAATCTTTTTTCCGCAAGTGTTTTAGCATATTGTTGACACGCAGGGATGCTTTCTAGGCCATCAGCAAGTGAAAGCTTGGCACCTCCAAGAGCGCCGATGATAAGGACGATTAGTTTAACAGAATATTCCGGGTACAATCGTTGCAACTCCCTTATAAGGTCTCGATACCTCTCTTTCTTTTCATTCTCCTTGGTTATGATGTTTTTGTCAGCTGGTATCGAAAATTCGATAACGAACATGGTTCGCTTCGCGAAGTCAAGAAGAACCATGTCAGGCCTCGAGTGAGCAACAGAAACAATTGTCGAGAATATAAAGTTCCAGTATAGGCGGCACTTCCCATTCTCGACAATTGACTCAATTTCTCTAGGAGCATTTAGGGGAGCGATATTAAGGTGAATGCCGTAGGAGTGACAGGGATGGTAATAAAGCACTCTTAGTGCCGCATTGTGCCTTTGAATGTAGGTTGTTCCCGCGTGTGTTGGACAACTAGATAGTATGTGAGCTAAATGCTCGGGGT
>NC_046663.1:82363186-82370607 GCF_010883055.1 Belonocnema kinseyi
AAGGTCATCTTTTTATATTAGGATTATAATGTAATAGAATATTATTAGTTGTATTTTAATTTTTGTAACCAATGTATACATTAGGGTGGTCCAAAAATGCATGGCAAAATTTTTGCATGCTAGAAGGCAACGATACCCCCCATTTTATTCCAAATCCGAAAAGAGAAATTCCCTAATGACATATGGGTTTGACACTCCTAACACACTCCCACGAGTACCTGAAAACTACCCTTAAAACAAAAGATGTCAATTCTTCATGAAATCGACCTTTTGAACAGCTTATTCTCGTATTTTTTTACTTGAAATTATAAATATTGGTCTAGTGGAATATTTATAATCATTGGCTAATTAATTTTTAATTATTTAAACAAATGAAATTTGTTCAAATAATGTTTTTTTGAAAATTCGCTTTCCCCCCTGAAAATTATCATTACTATTAGTCTAGTGGAATATTTATTTACATTCGTATATTAATTGTTTATTATTCAACCAAATGGAATTTGTTCAAACAATTTTTTTCAATATTTTTTTTTTCCTTAAAAATTACTACTATTGGTCTAGTGGAATATTTATTAACATCATCTCATTAATTTTCAATTGTTTGAACAAATGGAATTTCTTTAAATATTTTTACAATACAAATTATTAATCTTTCTTCAGTAGAATATTTATCAACGTTGTTTGATTAACTTTAATTTCTAACATTTGTTACTGATAAATATTCCACTAGACCCACAGTAATAATTTCTAGGGAAAAAACGAATTTAAAAAAAAAAAATTTAAAGAAATTACATTTGTTTAATCAATTACAAATTAATAAACCAATGTTATTAAATATTCCACTAGACTAATAGTAATAATTTTACGAGGGGGGGAATAATTTTCGAGAAAAAATTAAACAAATTTAATTTGTTTTAATAATTAATTAACCAATGATAATAAATATGCCACTAGACCGATATTAATAATTTTAAGTGAAAAAAACGAGAATACAGTGCTCGAAAGGTCGATTTTATGAAGAATTGACAATTTCTGTTTTAAGGGTAGTTTTCAGGTACTCGTGAGGGTATGTTAGAGGTGTCAATCTCATATATGTGATACATAAAATTCTTCGTTGGATAATTTTCAATAGGCCCCTATACTTTCCCGTCACATTTTTTCAAACCCTAAAAAATTATTCCAAAAACTCAAAAAAGTAATTTTTCCCAACGCATTTTACATGGGAAACTTTAACTCAAAACCGGCACCTGTTAAAATCAAAAAAATAAAAATTAGGGAATTTCTTTTTACGGATTTGGAATGAAATTAGGGGGATCGTTATCCTATAACGTAAAAAAGCGTTTTTGAGCCTGCCTAGTATAAATATTCTGAAAATCTTCGTCAGAATATCAATATTGCAGGTATCGAGGAAAATGCTTTTATTTGTAGAAAATCTTTTAATAATTTGTGTAAGTAATACATGTAGTTCTTTTTAGAAACCTTATTTTTTGTGCTTATCAGGATTCCATTATATTAGTTTCATTATTTTAATAAAGCTTTTTTAATCGTAAAGAAATAATTTCTCTTTAACTTTTGTATGTGAAAAAAAATAATCAAGAAAGTCAATTTGTGTAATATAATAACACAAAAGGCGTAAAAATGAGTGAAATATGTTTCTAAATAACATACTGCTCATTAGACACAGATATATGACAACTGTAAAAAGAGAAAGACAAAAGGAAAGAGACAACAAAACCACATCGCTCTCATTTCTTTATTGTTTATCCATCTTTTCTATACTATCCGGATCCCACATGTTTCGAGGCCTTTAAAGCTTCCTCACCACATAAATTGTAATGGGAAACTAATAGCGTTTATATTTGTATGTTATGCTAATAGTAATTAAACAGAAGAATTGTATTTGAAGTTAATTATTAAGGGAATATTAACATTTTTTGTTTGTCTTTAATACTTCTGAGCAACTATTGTACTTTGAAAAAAAATAAAACTTCGATTAAAATCTCAATGAAACAATCATTAAAATCTATTAAACCGTCAATCAGTTTGATATAGCTGATGAAAGCAAATTAAAGAAAGCTTGAATTTCAATCTACGATAAAAACTCCTTATGTTTTTTATTCCCTTAAATCCAATAGAAGATGAATATTTTACATCCAAAAATGATTAATGATAACATTGGACCAAAATTACAATTCTATTATCCTAAATATATTCACTCATTTTAAAATACGACTTTCTGGTTTAAGGACAGAACGCATACTGATCAAGTGTCTCATTTCAATCTGAACTTCATGAAAAAGAGGGACCGCCGCTTTATAGAACATAGATCGTAAAATCCAAGTGTTAAAGAATTACCTGAAAATCGGTATTTAAAATATTTCCCCAAATTTACGAAAGAACTTTTTCACATTTTCATAGTGATCAAACACATATATCATTTTAGTAATTTCCTTTTTATAATTCTCTTTTTTTTTTATTTTCCAATCATTCCAGTGTTTACTTTTCAGTGCAAAACATCTAAGTACTTTAAATATGGAGATAACTTATAGTCGCGCGCATGTTTTTTGGCTAGTTAGATAATAATTAGAAGTTCCTACATCGATGGCTCTACTGCAAAGAGCTATTCTAGTTCTAGTTTAGTTCGTACAAAATTCTTACTGGCGTTCTGTTTGTATACAGCTCTAAGCAATTTTTTGTGATTTTTCATTTTTTATGATAGCATGTATAAATAGATCATTTTGCGTCATCTGGTCAAATATAATACAATTATATGCAATATTAAAGAAGAATATAAAAGAAAAACTAAATTGGTTAATCTTTTAATTTTACAGCTGGAATAACCCAAATCAAGTCGAGAAATTTAGAAGCAGAGCTGCAAACATACATGCACGAAATAATGATTGAAATCAATGTGAGATATGAAGATTTAAGTTTTCAGTATAATGCGTTATATTTCACAATTAAAATTTACAAACTTTCCAATAATTAATGTTTCGTATGTGTACCATAACCCTGATACAAAATGTTTCAAAATATATGATGGACGTATGGTTGATTACCCTGTTGGTTATACTCGTAATTACTACGTGATCACGTGTTGCTTTGGGAATATGAGATTAATGTTCGTTCCGCGTGTGAAGTGCTTATAATATTTATAAAAATTAAAAAATAAATGTCAATAATCTCATCATTCCGTTTTGATTAATTTTATCTTGATAAATTTTTGTGAATTTTGATAAATTGACGAATAACATGACATCACCTACAAATTGTTGGAGACAGGCGTATTGAATTAAACGTATATAAATGTGCTAATATTGAAATGAAAAAGCTTTCTCATCGCTGGGAATGCTACTTCTAAACAAATTTAAATTTTATGCTATTGATTACTTGAAATTATAATCAAAATGATTGACCATGGGGAAAATTCATTGCTTAATTATAATATGTTTATTGATATGAAGAAGTTTGTTTGCAAACGTTTGTAAACAGTATTAAGGTAAAAACTTAAGCTATTTATGAATACCGTCTTAATTACTTGTTATTGTATTTCTTACATTATTATACTATATAAGCTAAATGTGACTTAATGCTCCATACTGACAGAAAAAATCCTAAAGTAGTATACGGACAGAAACAAAACTGGAGAACTCTGCTGTGGAGCCACCGATATCGATTTGAAATTTTCCATGTTATTCCAAAGGATGCAATTAATTTTTAGCTAAATTTTTCCAACGTGTTCAATTTCCAGTGAAGTATGCCGAAGCGTAGATACATAACATCAATAAGTGCAGAACATGGCTTTATACTCTATGCCTAACATCATACCACGTTTTACAACATTATCGCACGACTTTCGTAATTACGTGTAATTCAACCTTGCTTATTGCCATGTGGCCCTGCAGCAATCGTAACTCTTGTCCAGAGGATCTGCCATTAACCAATGCCGGTTTCGAGCTAGACGACAACGACCCGTTTTAACGATCTACCATCTGATACTTTTACAAAAATTATATCCTCGACGCGACTGTCTTTAATATTTCAATCGCGAACGAGGGGGGGGGGGCGTGATTGGAGGAAGCGAACATAAAATTCAGGTAGCAAGTAAATTTGAATTTATCTCTAAAATTATCCTGCTACTCGAGAAGGCATATAATTTTATGTATTCTTGGGTTATCCAGCATTTTTTTAAGTGACTGTTCATTACATACATTAAAATATGCAGAAAAACTTCAAGCTTTTTTACAACTAAATTAAGTAAAAACGATGAAAACAAATGAACAATCAAAGGTCTTCAAAAAGGATATATTCAATAATTTCCATGTAAACTTGAAAATTTGAATGGGAATGTGATCAGGTTGCAAAAAAATAAAGGGAAAAGATTTGTTTAGCTTAAAGCTCAAGTTCTATCAACTTATAACGGTGATCAAAAATCCAATTTTCTATTTAAAATAAAATGAGATTTTTATGTATTTACTTTCTGATCGATACAAACCAAGTTAAATTGGAACATGTCATTAAGGGAAAGGTGGACACTAGGATGGTTCAAAATCACTCTTTTCTATAGAGTAGCGAATTAAAATCGAATTTTCAATTTTGCACAAAAATAAAAATTTGCTATCCAGATATAAGAAATCGCAATAAGAACAACAAATGTTTTATACAACAAAATTATTCTGGTCCGAGAAAATCAAAATTTATTATGACGGTATCACAATTAAATAGAAGATTTGTCTGTGAAAGGACTACAAAAAAGAAGAAATTTTATTTTATATGTTATTAATCGATAATACTTTCGAAAAACATTGATGCTGAAAGTAAGACAAAAATGGTCAATATGCTAAACTATCGCTCGGAAATTTGAATTAAAATTCAAATATAAAATATTTTTATTACTATATCAAGAAATGAGGATTCGAACAAATCTTTTAACAATAAAGTTTATTTGATTTTTAAATAATCTGTTATGATTTAAACCCATTCTCGGAAAATTATTGATTATCTAGTTTTGTACTGCAAACCTTCAATTTTCATTATAAAAAATAGCATTTTACCACAATATGTATCAGAATATATCTGATTTTTTTAGCCAAAAAATTCCAAAAATACCGCTTTTCATTTTACAATTTTGTTGACTATTAAATTGATTTCAACCACATTAACAACTCCAAATATAGTTTTTAACTACCTGCCGAATTTTTTTTCAATTTTGACATCGAAAAAGTTTAAGTTTTCTCATAGCCAAAAATTACTGAATTTAATAACAAAGTTACTTATGACAAAGGGCAAGGAGCAGGGTGGCCGAAAAACTTCATTTTCAAAATTCCATTACTTTTTCGTGATTTTTCTCTAACCAATTTTTCATTCACCCTGATAATTATTATAAAAAAATACCAGAATTTTAATCTTGCAACATATTTAACATAAAATCTTGTATGAATTAAATTAAACACTTTCAAATTGAAACTTAAAAATTTTTTCATTTTTTCATTTCAAACAAAAAGTATTATTTTTCGACCATTAGGATAAATTATCAATCCTTAAGGACAGATTTTCAACAAAACAATGAAATTTTAGGAAAAAGGTGATTTTTAACGCAAAAGGCTTAATTTTTAATATAGAATCAATATTTTAAACAAAATAGTTGAATTGTTTAACCAAATTGTTTAATTTTCAACTAGAAAAGCAGAAGGTTTCGTCCACTTCTTTTGTATTTACAATGTTATGGTGCTTATTTAATGAACACTTCACTTCCTTATTATAATTAATTATCCAATATATTTACATTCTCGTACAAGAAGTCAAAATAAAAATACAAATATTTCAATTAAAATGTTTTGAATGAAGAAGCTTTTTCCACTCTTAAATAAACTTTGAATTGTGTTACTTAACAAAGTTTTTATATTTTACACAGATTTTTGAAATTATATAAATTGCCATAACTTCTTTACTTTTTAATATAATTCATTACTATTATAGGAAAATCAAATCGTCTCCGATTCTTCTTGAATTCACGATACTTATATATTCTTGCATCATCTACGAATTATGTTAATGAAAAAAGTTTTGATAAAAAAAACATATTTTAAAATATTATAAGTGCTAACAAAAAGTTAGTGAACATTTTTATATTCAGGCTAGATTTTAAATATTAGTAGTCGTCAAGTATTGTAAAATTCTTTATAGCAAATTCTATTCGTAATTTTGCAATTGAAGATAGTGCAATTGAACGAATTATTTTTTTTAATTGTTACAATTACAAAGCTTCCTCTGTAAGGAAGAAAAAACAACGAAGTGCCAAGAAAGTAGCTAAATTTTCACCAAAAAGACGATTTTTCAAATAAAAACTCCAATTGTGAATAAAAAATGAAAAAGTTTATTTTTAGTGAAAAAAATTAATGCCAAAAAAAGTATTGTTAATAATTCAGCCAAATTCAGAACTCAAAATATAGATTTTTAATTAAAATGATGAAACCTCAGTAAGCACGAATGGCTCAAGGTGTTTTTAGAACGTCCCAAAAACGTGCTGTGTCAGGCCAAATAACGTTATAAAAACATACAATGTTCCAAAGACATTTTTAGAACGTATTGGAACATTGGACGTGTTTTGGACGATTTTTGGCTTGCCTTATAACGTTTTTTGGACTTTATAAAAACGTCTTTAGGACGTTGTAACAACTTCTTTAAATTTCGTACCCGCTGGGTCTGCAACAGAAAAAATTAATTCGATTAACTTTGACCAAAAAAGACCATTTTTCAATCAAAAAGACCAATTTTCTACAAAACAGTTGAATTTTCGACCCCCAAATAATTATTTTGAACAAAAAATATAAATGAATTTTCAACTAAAATGACGAATTCTTCTACTGGAATAATTCAATTTTCAATCAAAATAATTTATAAGCAAATCTTTAACGTCCGAGCAACTAATTTAGGTAGATGAACGAAAAAAACAACTTAGTTGTCAGCAACGCTATCGGACAAGTTTTTATTTTAGTTTCAAAAAGTAAAAGAGAACATCCCAACGTTTCGGAAATTCACCATTTCCATCATCAGAGGAGAACCGATAAAATAGGTATAGTTTAGAATAGTAAATAGATGAATATGTAAAAAAGTTATAATGGTATAATAATCTTAATAACTAAAAATAAAAAGTACTCACTTAAAATAATTTATTTTCAACAACAACAAAAAAAGATTTTTCACTGAAGAGATGCATTTTCAACGAAAATAATGAATATTTAACTAGAAGCTGATTTTTGACAAAATAGTTCAACCTTCAACTGATTAATTAACATTCCAACCAGAAAAGATGAATTACACAGGCCGACAAAATTTGACAAAGGTCCGGAACCAGAGACCAGACCTAGTATACCTGAAGGTTTTTGCTGCGCTGAATCCGAATCCGACCTCAGAAAAAT
>NC_046663.1:82370707-82384034 GCF_010883055.1 Belonocnema kinseyi
GGTGAAATTTTTCATATTTGAATCCGCCATATCTCGGCTATGAAAAATCTTATCAACAAGTTAGGCATCGCATTTTGAAGGTAAAGAGTAGTTCTTTACGATGCCATTGTCAGTTTGTGAAAGAAAATTTTTTCGCGATGTTACGGGGCCTCGAACACATCAAAATAACGGGTTTTTGACCCTTTTAGGTTAGAATATCTCGAAAACTGAGGGTGACGGAATTTTTCTGAGGTCAGATTCGGATTCAGCGCAGCAAAAACCTTCGGGTATAGTAGGTCTGGTCTCTGGTTCTGAGAATTGTTGGCCTGTGTTATCAAAGAATTATGTGATAGTAGATATTTGACTACAAATTATTTCATGCTGAAATAAAAACAGATGCTTTCAATTTAAAAAGATGAATTTTACAACATAATAGTTGCACCCTCAACAAAAAAGAAGATTGATTTTCAACATTAAAATTCTACCAAACGATATGCATTATTAAAACTGGTGTATTTTGAACTTCAAACAGCATTCGGCACTAAAACAGTTGAATTTTCAACAGAAACGTATGCATTTTTAACAAAATTGTTGCCAGCAGGGAGCCACTGAAAAAGCCGCAAACTAAATTTTCAAAATCACTGACTTTTCCCTAACCAATTTTTTATTTTTCCTGACCATTAATATTCAAAGAACATAATTTCGATCCTGTAATATTTTTAACATATAATCTTTTATAAACGGAATAAAACAATTTTAAATTGAAGTAACATTTTTTCATTACTTTTCACTACAATTATTTAATGTGACTCTTATAGAAATGCCCTGACTTTGGCCAGACTTTTGTTAAATTACTAACTTTTTCCTGATTTAGAGGTTTTTCCTAACCTAAGGCCACACTGGCATGGTGTTACAAGGAGGGATGGTGAATGGTAAGTGAGAGTTATGGGATAATAGTGATTGTCGATGGTGAGTGAATAGACAGGAGGAAGGTGATGGTTTCGAAGTGAGGTAATAAGGGGTAAGATGAGATATCAAAGAAAAGGAGTTAGAGACAATTTTTATCTGGAGGTAGAAGCGTTAATGAGAGGGCGAAGAAGAGAGGATGATGAAAATGGATAATCTGGAAGAGGGGATTAGTGCAGAGATGACCAAAGGGTAATGAATGGAAGGGAATTAAGTACGGTTGTTTGGTAAGGGAATAGAGGAATAGATGGGATATGGGTTATGATCGATGAGAGATTAGTTGATGGGAATTAGGGAATATTATAGTATGAGGAAATGGGAGGAGGAGAGAGAGTTCTGATTGTACTTAAAAGTCTGGGCGATTAGATAATCGGCCACAACAGAAAACCGTCCAGAACTCCTGATTATAATCTTACTCGGTAGTTGAACAGATTTTCAGGGAGAAGTAATACACAAAAAGAGGATAAGAAAAGTCGGGAAAGGAAGAAGAAAGAAGAGAGTAGTGAGAAAAGACTATTTCGCCTCCCTACCTTTTCGTGCTACGAACACGCCTTCTCGGAGAACTCGCGCATAACCGCTCAAGAGATCTTTCGATAACGGGGTCCATAAGGTTCCTTCGACTCACGTAGTTGAACATTTGTACATAAGACTCATACATGCTTTATTGCGGAACGCCTCGTTAATAAAACGTCGCTCTTGAGCATCAGAGCACGGCAGAGTCGTCACTCGTGAGGGTGTAAGGAATGGAAAACATCTCGACGAGGAAGCTTCGAAATTAGCTGAGAAGAGTTCGCTTTAATAACATACCATATTTAATCGACAAAATCTATAGCAAAATTATTCAGTGGCGAGAAAAAATTCTGATAATGGCTTAAAGGGAGAAAGGCAGGATGGCCCGCAGCACAGCCTGGCCTCCTGAAAAGTTAAGAAGAGGAAGGGGATGTTGGAGACGTGATGACTTTAATACTCGTTGGCCCACTACTTGCACACCCGCAATACGCGTTCCGCATTGATATTATTTCATTAACTTTTTGTCGATCGCCTGCTCTTTGAAATAGTGGTTCCGTCGACTGGCAGGCGACCTCCTCCTCCACCTCCTTATACTTTTTTCTTCATCTTCTTCTTTTTGTCCACTCAACTCCAGTCCCGATCACTCTCCATCCACCTTCTCGAACCACCGATTCCTCTTACAGTTCAGCAAGGTATGCACACATCTGCCGGTTCTCTACCACGGGAGTCTCCGTGGTACTGTAAAGGCGTTAACCCTTTGAGTATGGTCGGACATAATATGTCCCATCTTCAGTTTTGCAGTTCGTCCTGTATAACTTGATTACTTTTGACCCCACAAGTTTAGAGAAATATTGTTACACTTCGGAAAAATCCATTAATTACGTCTTACGTAATATTTATTATTTTTACTCTATATACACAAAACAATCAATTATTATCAACATACCGTCAAACGGATTTCGACGTATTTGAAGGATTTCTAGTCACTTGAAAATAATTGAAAATATTTCAAGGGCTTTTAAGGTATTTCAAAGAACTACAAAGTATTTCATTGAGTCACCATTTCGATGGGATCTAACGACATTTCCTGATATTTTTAGGGATTTCATAAGATCTCAAAGGATTTCAAAAGATTTAAAGAGATCACAAAAGATTTCTGGTAGGATTCCAAATAATTTTAAAAGATTTCAAAAGAGAGAATCTCAATTTTCAAAGGATTCTACAAGATTTGAAGGACTTCAAGGAATGTAAGGAAATAGGAACGGCTTACACGGATTGCATGGAATCTTAAGAGATTTTAAGATATTCGAAAAGATTTGTATATATTTCAAAAAAAATGTGAAGGGATAATAGAGTATGTAAAAGGATTTCATGAAATTCCGAAGTATTTTCACGGATTTTGAAGTATATTAGTGATTTTTAAGGAGATTTTCAAGATTAGGAGGGTTTTTCAAGGATTAAATGGATTTCAAGAAATATAAAAGGGGTTCAAATATTTCACGATATTTCAAAGGATTTTATGAGATTTCAAAAGATTCAAAAGATTTAAGAGGATTTTTCAAGAGCTTAGAAGACTTCAAGGAATTTCGAAGATTTTCCGACTATTATCAAGGAGTTTAAGAGGTATTTTTATGAATTTTGAAGAATATCAATATATTTGAACGAAATTTGAAAGATTTCAAGAGATTTCAAAAGACTTAAAAAGATTTCAGGGTAATTTGCAAAGACTCCAACGGATTTTGAGTATATTTAAAAGATTTTAATTAATTTCAAAGGGATTCCCAGGATGTCAAGGGGTCTCGTAAGATTTCAAAACATTTCACGAAATATAAACCATTTTAACCGATTTTTAGAAATTTCGAGGTATTTCAACGGATTTTACAGGATTATGAATTCTTAAAGTGTAATAGGATTTTAAGGGATTTTAAGAGAATGAAAAACTAGTCTTATGATTTTAATGGATTTTATGTTATACCGATGTATAATGTTCAAAAATCTTGAATAATATCAGAGATTTACTGATATTTGAAAGAAAGGAAAGGATTTCTAATAATTTTACAGGATTTGAACTAGTTGCAAGAGATGTAAAGGGTTTCAATGATTTGACTTATTTCTAAGAATTTTAAGAGGTTTGAAAAAAAGTCACGGGATATCAAATTTATTTCAAAAAATATAATGTATTACCGAAGTATTCCACGAATTATGAAAAATAATAAGGTATTTTAACGAAATTTAAAACATTTGTCGGGATTTTAAGAGATTTAAAGAAATGTAAGAGGATTGCAAAATATTTGTAAATAGTTTAAAGATTTTCATAATTTTAAAGGAATTTTAATTATTTCAAGGTATCTCGCAAGATTTCAAAATTATTCACGAAATTTCAAAAACTTCAACATTGTGTATCAAGGGCGTAAATCACGATGGAATAATAAGGAGACCCAACTGCCAGTGGGAAGCCATTTGAAACTGGAAATAGAAACATTACCGTAAGTGATAGGCACAATACATGAAGATCTTAAGTTTTCGTGCGCAGGTGCGCAGTTGTCCCCTTCCTGTACATGGAAAACTGTGCGAGTGAGAAAGTTTGTCAAATTGACGATAGTTAGAGAGGTTATGTTCTGTTGTTGATCAGCATACAAAAAATACACGAAATAAATATATAAACAGTATTTTCGGTGCTTGTTTGAAAAATGTGTGAACAGATCTTGAGAAGGAAAAGTATAGTTAAGTACCTTTTAAATTTGTAATATGATAAAGAAATAATGGAAGTAATATAACTTGTTTGAAAAGTTTAAAGTTTTCCGAAACGTGAACATGAAAAATATTATAATTTCATTAAAAGTTATTATGAGGTAACTCAGTTTAAAAATTGGTAAATTACGTATTTATAAGCATGTATACAATTTAATCCGCACGGATAATTTCAAATAATGTGATATTATAATGAAGCGCCCTACCGATAGAAATCTCAGAGTATATGCTAAAGATTCTCAAGGCTCTGAGAAGCTCTGAGAAATTCTCCGCAGGCACTCTGATAGATACATTTAAAGGTCCAAGTAGCTTGTTTAAATGTTTTAAAGGCTTTAAAATGTCCTTTCAGAAATTGAAATAAAAATACGATCATAAATAACAAGCAGAGAGGCTGAAATTGAAATAAGAATTCGATCATAAATAGCAGGCAAATAGGCTATATCAATAGAGTAGCCGACAGCCAAGGGTCCTTTGTTAAGCTTTCGGATTAAAATTTAGAAAGATTTTTTTTAATTTCATAGTTAACAGTGAGGGCTTTGAAAAAAGCGAAGTGTATTCGTCTTCTTCGGCGTGTAACTTTCACCACAACCCGGCACTTAACACCTCATGGCTTAGAACAAAAAATTGTTGCCACCTGCATCAAAAGAAACAAAACAAAACCTCTCTAACTTACGTCAATTTGACAAACTTTCTCACTCGCACACTTTTGCATGTATAGGAAGAGGACAACTGCGCACCTGCGCACGAAATTTTAAGATCTTCCTGTTATGTGCATACCACTTACGGTAATGTTTCTATTTCCAAGTGGGGAAACGGAGTTAGGTCTCCTTATTATTCCTTCATGGCGTAAAGACGGCTATTTTGACGAGTGTGAATTTGCCACCCGAGAGAAGCGAGGGTAGCAGTCACACAAGGCAACATAACCGTCTTTACGCCCTTGATACACACTATTTTTTTGTCCTACCCTCCATGAAAACAAGCGTGTGAAGCAGATAAGGATGTTTAGTGTTCTTGAGAATTTTAAATTATAAGTGAAAGGAAGAAACAGCGTACTTAGTAGAATGATTACGGTAGGGTACAGCGATGTAAGTTTTTTAAAGATAAATATAATTTTATCTACCGGGCGTAAAGTTTTATGTAGGGGTCGTGAAGTTTCATTTTGCGGGCGTAAAGTTTAATGTTGGACGTGCATTCAATGGCCGGTTTTCAAGGAGGGTCGAACAAAAAAGATTATACGCAATTTCTTTTATAAATTTCCAGCGATTTCAAATTTTTTTGCAATTTTCTAAGAATTTTAAGGGATCTACAGGAGCTTAATCTTGTTAAAGGGTTCTAAAAAATTATGTATGATATCCGTCAAATTTAAAGGATTTCAAAGAAATTTAAGATGAGATATTCTTTTGTAAGAATCGATCAAATATCCAAAAGAATTTACGGGATTTCAAAGGATTGCAAAGAATGGTTCAACTCCTCGATTGTCAATTTATTGGACACAAGTAAGATGAAATATAGTATTTAATCATAAAAGAGAAATAAGACCAATAATTATATCGTGTATAGAATATTATAAAAGGCAATTTCAACAGCCAAAACAGGTGTCGATTAGCATATTTTTAAGAATTATAAAAAGACGGAACTTACGTAAGAAATTCTTTGACACCCATAAGTTAGGATGTATCGAAAACTTTCTATATGGTTGGACTACTGTATTCCAACCTGAGGAACTAAAGCAGTAAAATAAATGTACAGTGCACGATGTCCCTCTCTTTTGTCTCTCTCCTTTCACAAGTGGATTTATAGGGGTTTATACAAATTTATGTACGTTCACGAAGACGCAGCACGCATTTATGTATATGAATACGTACACGCCAGGCTCTTGGGGTTCTGGAGCGAGTATCAGCCGTTTTCATCTGTTTAAGAAAAGAATTCTGTACTATTTGATCGGACATTTGTGTCTGGTGCTTCTGCAGACCATTAGCAGCTCTGACAGTTTTATACGAAAATCACGAGCTAATCAGAAATAGATCAGCATAATGAAAACATCCCGAGTCAATATTTAACCACCCTTGGAATCTATCACTCCTACCTTGGTGGGTGCTGGGAAGAGCAAAGTAGATTTCTGAATGAGTAGCGATTTTAATATACTAAGTGTGTCCGGAATGTATCCGACCTAGTTGGTTATCAGGAGTAAGAGTTAATTCGACTCAGAGGCGATCTTATCCCCTTTAAAATAACCCCCTCTAAAAGTCACAACATTCGTCCTGCGATCGTCCCACTTTCGGAAGCACTCCTAAAAGTCACATTTCGTCATAGCTAACCACTGCTTCGGCTCATTCTATTTTATTTTATTTGACATCTTAAAATCTTTTTTCTTTTAGAGGATACTTCAAATGGAAAACAGCCAAATAACACAGGGAACTAGGTAAGAACTGCCTAGGAGCTGCCAAAGTCGTGTAACGCCGTGTTCCACCCGAAATTGCTGAATAAGCTGCTGTAAATGAGCAGAAACAGTCGTATTTTTCCAAAATTTTCGGCTCAAACTTTCCGGAAAGAACTCGTAGAATAGATCCTACTTGGATGCTAAAAACAAAAAGGTCTGTATTTAAAGTACATTATACCGTCTTTTAAGCCTCCATATACTACATGTCGAACGTGTAGTATCAAAACAGGTTTTCTAATCGCACGCCCATATCGATGAAGAATAATAACCATTTATCATATGTCATCAAAAGTAAAATAATATCTGCGATATAAATATCAAGGATATTCGTTATCATTTCATAAATGTACTGTTTATAATATTCTAGTCATATCGCTAATGCATATTATATTAAAAAATCAGCGAGTAACAAGGATCTGACCCGAGTTCCCGAACACGCACCAAGCTTATTTATACTCACTGCCTAACGCTCTAACTGATTAAACCAACGGAGCACAGAAGGATATCTAAGACAAATATGATTAGCTTCAGTACAATACTTGAAGAAGCAAAATCTTTTTAAAGAAGAAACAAATGTTTAAATAGTTACTTTATTAAACTTTTTGTTTCGTTTTATATTTAAAACTAATTCAGTTCTGCCAATTTCGTGTAACAGTAGTTATAGGCGACGGAACGTACCGTTGTCAGTCTCTGCTCGTTCACTCGGTCGTTCACCGTTTCGAGCTAGTGCTAGTGAGTGCTCTCTCGTCTTCCCGCCCTGGGATCGATCCCGAAGAAAGATCTCAGATCTCCTAACGTCCTTTCGGGACCACCTCCGCATCCACGGAACTCCATGCCTATTGCGGCTGCCCCGTTACACTCTTGCAAGGGATGACCCGATCACCAGTGCCTTGCCACGACCTGACTATCTTCAACTGAGAATGTAACTGGCAATAAAGGTCAATCTTTTAATCCGCTTGTTTTATTGTGTCTTCATCTTACTCTCGGCATTCCATTTCCCTATTTCCCTCCTCGGAATTACCTCCGTAATAGTCGACAATGGGCAAAACTTTTAACCTTTACTATTGTCTGATGAAAAATATACTGGGGATCGTTAAAAACCCGTGACGCCTTTTAAGGAGAGGGGGACACATGGAACGTTACACTAATGTTGAAGAAAAAACCTTTACGCATTCTTTGAACGACCCCTTGGTGATAAATTTGACTACTTTTAGTTGTTGAGCTTATAATTACTATCGTTAATAATATGAACTACGTAAGGGTACGAACGGTGTATTATTGCCATACAAAATGGGTTAGTTAGTTTCATTATCAAAGGAATTGTCACAGCTACTGCCATCTCTATTAATGAAAAGTTACAATACAAAAATGGTTTCGTACGCTAACTATTTAGTTTGTAAGATATTTTTGCTGGTACTAATTAAATAGCCACTGCAACTAATGAAATTGTTGTGCCAACTTATAAAATAGGAGTTCCATATTTTACAAATTTAATGGATGGCCTAACTAACCATTTTTAAAATTGTTCTGCCGTACAAACTAATAAGATACATAAGTCCAATCTCACTCAAACTGAGAAAATCAAGAAAAACCGTTTGCCCATAGAACTCTATTATCGAATAAAAATTTAAATAATTAGGATATGCTAATTGGGTAAAAATAATGTGCATTTTCATATTTTACAATCAAAAATTGATTTTTTAAATAATTTCTATTAGAAAATGGATTTGCGATGTTTTACTAGTCGCAGAAAGTAAAAAATACGAGGCAAAACGACCACAAAGTCACTTGCGGACGATGCCTTTGTTGAAGAGCTCGAGCACAACCTCAAAATACATCAACAAAACATACGTAAGGGACACTGTGTATTCAGCGGCTGTTTCGAACTCACCTGAACGATCGTCATTAGTGTATAGCCGAATTTAGCCGGGTCTTATTTTCTGTGAAATTTCGATCAGAGTCCGAGCTAATTCGCAAGTTTAAAACACACGGAAAAAACAGTATTGCCGCTCGAACTATACAAAAGGTTAGTTCAGCGAAGTACGGGTATATAGTGTCTCGACCCACGCAGTATCGATGAGACAACTATACTGATTTGTCGCGGGACCAATACACTGCTTTGTATACACGTGCGACTATTACCTTAAAATGCAAAGGAAGCGTGATTTGATCGAGGCAATTTTTTTTTTGCTAAAAGCTTCTTCGTATCGTATCTTTTTTGTCAAATCTCCACGTTTTTAGACCTTCTGAACCGGAAAAACAGCGTTTTTCAAATGTGTGTGTGTGTGTATATTTTTAGTTTGTAACACCATAATTGTCGAAAGAATTTTCATATCAGATATTGTCACGTAAACAAACTTGTATCCTTCGTGGAACAATATGACTCTAAGGAATACTTGTATAGCTGTTACACCTATACTGGTACAGTTGTGAGGACCATCCGGTATTTTTCGTGCAAGAACTATACTTTCTAGTTCTGAGGAAAAAATATTGTTCTCTCAGCTATATCGTTTTTTCCGTGCATGCGTAAGGGCAAGCGATTCTTTTTGTTTGTAAATTTGCTCCGCACTCGGTCATTTTTACAACGCAAGAAAAACACGAATTTCTTCAAGTTCTTTTTCATGTGTATGCTGATGACGTATTACATGCCTTGTACAACTTTTAGGACACGCAGCTTTCTCTCACGAATCCAATGATACCAAAAACTCGTTTTTCATAAAAATGTAACTTATGCATCTTTTTAGTTTGGACGGCAGTGTTGTTGTCCTCTCCAATTGTATTTTTCAGTGTGTGCACTGTTCAGCGACAAAAATGTATAGGCGGTTATATAATCCGATTCCTCAATTAAAGCCATTGATCTGCCATGATTCCAATGATTGCATTTTTTTCAAGAATTTATTAGTCAATTATTTCTGTTCGCAGTATTTTCTTAGTATCCTTTTTACGACGATGTCACCTGTGCTTTTCATTTTCACGCGGCTAGCATATAAAACAAATCAGGCCGCCTTACTCCGCAGGGATGCTGTGAGAAGATCGAGAGCCTCCGACTCGGTGTATCTTGATCTTCGTGAAATATTCACCGTGCATTTGGAGCAACACATTCGAGATCGTTAAATTACCAGATGTAATTTCAGCTCCCGGAAGTGGCCCCCTTTACCAGCGATGTAAATCCTCCCCTGGTGCGAAGATGGCCCGCCTTGAAGTCAAATTTGAAGGTACGCGGATCAGGTCGTTTCGTATTATGTACAAACCTTGCACGTATTGCACATAAAGTAATCTCGAGGCACCAGTCCGACATTAATTGCAAGTGGCAGAGTTTTCGAAAGGGCTGAGAATTCGCATCGGTTCACGTCATAGGTCATACACGTTTTACGTGACATGACACTAGCGATTTCAGGTCGTGTAGGTTAAGAAAACGGGAGAGCATTAATCCTTTAAACAAATTTACGCAATAATGATTATATCTTTATGTGCGAACCAAGAATACTCAAAAACTAGTTGAACTATCTAGACTGCTGTATACTTTTATATATTATAAAACGATCTTGCCACCCCTACCGCTGTTTCAGGAATCAAAGATTTTGTTAGATAATAGAGTACAATAATATTGTACATCTCTATTGTATATCTCTGATATACTAACCTAACTAAAACATAGATTCAATGTTCCATATTAATACCCCATGTGCCATATTGCCTCATGTCTTATATTTCCTAATTTGTTGTTACCACCTATTATCGCAAATATATTACCCTAACCAAAAACATAGACCCGGTGTGCAACGCTACATCATGTGGCACGTGTACCACGAGCCATATTACACTGAGAAAACTATATCGCACAAATTATAATATATATCGTAATTCCTGCGCTATATGTTGTAATTATCGCATTATAATAGCGCAAAATCGTGATATCGTACATAGCAAGTTTTTACATTATATACCGTATAATTGTGCAATCTATAACGTAAGAAATGGGGATCCCCATCCGTCAGTTACATTTTGCGCTTTTGCTAAATTGTATTAAGTAAGTTCTAATTCGTCTACTTTAATGTGATTTCTTTCGGAGGAAATATATAAGTAAATACATATTTTTTGTGTTTTCTGTCGCAGATTCTACATGTATTACTAAAATTTGCTCACTTCAGCGCGACGTAGTCGACCAGTTCAGAATTATTTTCCTAACCCCAATGAAACTTTCGCCGAAATATGTTTAACCATTAAAAGTTGCAGGTCTTACCTGCAGCAAATTTTTTATTTTCTTTGTGATTGTTTTAAATCTAGCGTCCCGATTTATAGCTCGAACTGACTCATACTCTGCCTTTTTCCCATTGCCGCTAAGGACACCGTAGCAGACGACAGCAACAAAATTTAACTTCATTTTTGTCTGTGATATTAGTGCATTGTAATATCGTACAAAGCTTCGGGACCTGATTGTACGTTATCATATTGAACTTTCTTGCAATATAGAGGTTTTGCGATATCATAGTACGATATCTTTTTCTCCGTGTACCTTATGTGATATATTGCCCTATGTGCCATGTTAACCTGTAAGCCACATTATCCAATGTCACATTCTCGGATTTTTTGCAGCACTAAAATCATACACTCAAATTTGTGCAATTTTTATAATATATATTAGTGTAAAATGTAGTGCATAATGTATTTGAGATAAAGCCAAAATAGAACATTTATTAAACATTTTATCAAGGCAGTATTTGTTCAATTCAAACACACCATTCTTTAATATAACTAATATTACTTTAATCAAACCAACCCGTGTGGAAATTTTTTCATGGGCCTGAGCTGGCCCAAGTCTGTAACAACTAGGCCCTGGCCTGGCTATTAAGCCTGGGTCAAGCTAGAATGAAACGCTATATCTGGCCGGGGCCTGGCTCGATCGCCAAGCCTGGTCCTGGCTTGCCTCTAGCTTATTATCAATTCCGCGCAGCACCATTTTATTTTTAGGAATGTTTGTTTTTCTTGTATGAAAAATTGATCAAATCTGAAACCATCCATTTTATGCGTATCACACATCTTGTTACTCCCTTATCAGTATAAACTTGATGAAATTAAAAAAAAAAAGTTCTTCAAGAACGCCAACTTGAAGAAAAAACTAATCATAGAGTGTCAATCAGGGAAGCATTTGACTTGGAAAATCTAAAAGGAAAACTTCATTAGCACTATCCACCATGTTTTTCTCATACACGACCCTCTCCTTCGATTTAAAAATAACAACGAGCAGTTTAAACTAATCACGAAAATGTATTTTAATTAAAAACAACAAAAACATGACACTGATTGACACTCGCTTGACGCTCCGTTAGTCTCGACGTTCGGATTACTTCGGATGTATTCGGTTCACCTCGTATCCACAACGGCAACCAAACCTGTTGTCGACGCTACTCATGTGTAGTGCGAAAGAATACCAGAATTGGGAATACTGCTATCCAGCCGGGCTCGCGCTATAGCCTCTAGGAAATACAAACTAGAAGCAGGCTAGGGGCCCCGACCTGGCCCAAGCATGGTCACTGGTAGTAACTTGACGATTTATACACGGAAATTCTAGGTTAGATATAGGGTCAAACAAATGTTTGTTTTACGCGACGATTTTTCTGAAATTATTCTATGTTTTATCTGAATATGCTATTACTTCTAACGCTCAAAATTTTAAATAAGTTTTACAAATAAGTTATTCTAAACGATGAGAATGCTGAGTATTCTAGAACATTTGAAAATATTCCAGAACATTCCACAAAAGTTCATAATCTCTTAGAAATGTCCATTCACTTTCAGAAACTCCTAGAAGATTTCAGAACATATTACAATTGTAGTTTATTGCAAAAAAGAAATTACATAATATTGCCGATTTTTTGCAGTCTCAAATGTGGAGAACTACTGAAAAATAATTACAGAAACATAAATTTTTCGAAAAATAAAAATTCTCGAAATTTCATATTCATAAAAGAAAATAAAAACACCGAAAAGGCTTATTCTCAAAGTTTAAAATTCTCGAAATTAAAAAACCGGAATTGTAAAATTCTAAAAAATAGTGAATTTCCGAAATTTCAAATTCAGTTAAAAATCAATAAATAATTATATATGCATAGATTACAATAAAAAATAATTAACACGTAAAATAAAAGATTATTCTAACAGAAAAAATCCATGAAATGTTTTATTGCTATTATTTAAAAAATTATTAATTTCTGAAATTCAAAATTTCGTCTATTTATCATTTGCGGGAATTTGGTCATTTCGGGAATTTGGACATTTTTTTTTATTATTACACGATTAAGCCATTTCCCTTTCGAGGTAGGCGTGACTCACTCGGCAGGGGAAAGGAGTAGTGTGTGGAAGGGATAGAGATTTTTCAGATTGATCCAGAATCCTCGTGCTATTTAAGTAAATAACACGTTCGTTCCGCAACACTGCTCCGACCCAGGTTGCTGATCAATCTCTCTAGCAATCACCCCAAGCGAAGAACCTCACGAAGCCGTTATGTAAGGTTCCCCACTTGGGTCCATTAATAGCCAAGGTCTTTGTTTCAGGCGTCATTAACTCTACTGACACTCCTTTTATTAACTATTTGCCGCTATACTTTCCTGTCCTGGCATACTTCTCTAGCTTCTTTTATGTCCATGCATTTTTTCATGCAGGCTCTCGTGTTTCTGTGAC
>NC_046663.1:82384134-82418876 GCF_010883055.1 Belonocnema kinseyi
TTCCACCACGCATCACCAGACATTCTTCCTACAACTGCGGTACCACACACTTCGATCGCGCATCTAACAAGGATATCCCGTAACATTGTCCAGGCGCCCCCTAAATCTTTGTTTTTTATACGGTCCTCCCATGTTGCCCTGTCTATGCTTTCGATTATCTTATTTTGGAAATTTGATTTTTGATATTTCGGGAATAAATATTTTTAGGTCGGTTTATTGTACTTCAGGAATTTGAAATTTAGGCCATTTTTATTTTTCAGGAAATTTGTGTTGCATCTCAAAATCTGAAAATACACCAAATTATTGAACATAATTCGAGATTGATGAATTTGATGATACTTATAGCAATTTTCGTTTCCGAAAATTCTAGAAAAATGATAAAGTTTTTAATACATTTTGAAAAAATTATGAACTTTCCAAGGAATCTTTGAAATCCTAGAACAGTCTAGAGTATTCAAGTGAAATTTCCAATCTCATGTACAGCGTGCCATATTATTACGTCGTATAAAGTCTAGAATAGCGTCGCATATATACAAATAAACTATATGTATAATATAACATGTTAAAAAATATTTAAGAATAATCTACACCATTCTAGATCTGCGAAAAAATTTCAAATCTTATAAGAGCTTACAAAACATTTCAGAATCTTCAATGAAATTCTCGAAAATTCTAGAATGCAGTAAAAATGTAATAATGATTCTACAAATTACTTTACAGAGTATTTTAAAATTATAAGTAAAGTTTATATTGAGATAAAAATTATGACATTGTTTAAAAGATCCCAGAAATTTTTAGAATGCACAGGAAAATTAATATATACATTTTACATGAATATATTTTTATAAGTAAAGAATTAAATACAATATGTCTTGGAATTTGCAATATAGAAGTAGATTAGTCTTAATACATGTACATTCAGATATTTATCACGCATTTATTTATAAATACTCAAGGTTTTGTACATAAATTAGTTCTGTTAATTTTTCAGTAGAAACAGGCGGGTTATGCCAGACGCCAAGATAGCGGAATGTCTAATAAATCTCTCTATCATGACTTTAAACATTGGTTCAATTGAAGCAAAAATTACATATATTCGTGGATTTCTCCACTTTCTCGTTACTTCACCTCACAATGACTGTCCAGAATAGGGACGATGCATGATTTACTGCAATTCCATTTTTCAGTAATAAATTACCTACTCTTCACATGGGTGAAGGAAAATGTGTTTTAAATACCTGATTTCGGTGAAAATTAAAAAATAAATTAGTATTTCGAAAATTTCAAAAAACTTTAGTTGTTGAATCGCATCTACCAATGAGAGATGAAGGATAAAAGTTTATTTTAATGGCCTTATTGGCTAACTTCCGAATCTGAAATAAAAAAATTTGAAACATTTGATAAAGAAATGCATTTTTTAACGACTAGTTTCTTTAGATATATTCAATCATCTTTAAATTTTTAAAACGATGTAGACCATCTTAAAAATCATACATTGTACAAGCATTCAACTCTCTCGTCTTGAACGTGAGCTCAAATCAGGCCAATAACGACCTGCGCACCTCCGCTTTGATTCGGGGTGGCCGAATAAATGCACCTGTTATAACTGTGTGTATACCGGGTACAAGTTTTTCAGTAATTAGGTCCCGGTCAGCACTTCCGGTTCAACAGACCGTCCCGTTCTTTATACATCATAAGAAATTTTAAAGAAGTCCTAAAAAATTATATATTTTTTTATATTTATTAAGTTTGAGTTATTTTTATCGGTTAAATAATAAAACAATTCGACAAATTTTTAGGATTAAATGATTAGGCATTCAACCTATAGAAAAGCTCATTGGCTTAAACTTTTCGTCGTTTTCAACTTCTTGTTTTTATTTCAAATAACTTTACATTCTTCGAATTCTCATGTTTATATTTAAAACAAAAGACAAAATTTGAAACCAACTGAAGCAACTTCTAAAATTTTTAACATTTTGAATTACGTACATTTTTATATTGAACTGTGTATAGATAATAGGAAAAATTGCGGAATAAATTTTCAAAATGAGATTAATGTGGGCACTATATTAAATTATAATTGAAACGCTTTAAATTCCTGACATGTCCAGATAAAATATTGCACTTTCAACAAAATAGACGAATTTCAAACTAAATGATTTC
The DNA here is from genome assembly GCF_010883055.1 of Belonocnema kinseyi. NCBI lineage: Eukaryota > Metazoa > Arthropoda > Insecta > Hymenoptera > Cynipidae > Belonocnema > Belonocnema kinseyi. The sequence continues at coordinate 82,386,298 of NC_046663.1, forward strand.
AATTTCAACTGTAAAGAACGAGGAAGATTAATGTTCAATAAAAAATCAAATATTCTGCTAAATACATTAATGGAGCTGCCGGATCGAATAAGGTCACGTACATTTTTTCGGCTTGAGCGGGATGATTTCTCGTGGTTTTCGAATTTGTTCAGAATATTAATTTTTGGAAATGCAATTTTTGTAATCAATTTTCTTGAAATCAGTGAACAAATATTTTCACATTCAAGAAATTTAGTCACGCTTGCTCAATCCGGCAGCTCAATTTTCCAATAAAAAAATATTTTTTAGATTGAAAATCGAATGGTTAGATTATTATGTAACAAAATTAATTTTTAATCTAAACAGAATAAATTTTGAACGAACCAGTAAAATACGCAGACGAAACCATATTAGTTTGAATAAAAAAGTTGCGTTTTTAATCAACAAACTTTCCATTTTTACGAAACGGATTTAATTTTCAAACCGAAAAGTCGGATTTTTCAACATAATAGTTCAATTTTTAACTACAGAGGTCAACTTTCCGCTAAAATAATGAATCTGCAATAAAGAGATACTTTAAATTAAAAATCTAATAGTTAAATTTCCAACCAAAAAACAACAATTTTGAACAAAAAATACAATAGCTGATATTTCTACGAACAAAATTTTTATTTTGAAAAAATTTAAATCTAACCAAAAAGAGGTTTTTTTCAACAGCATAGTTAGATCTTTCACCAAAGCAGGTTAATTTTCAAGCAAATAGTTGCATTTAAAAAAAAATTCTATCAAAAGAGTTGAATTTTTATCCAAGAAAGATTAACAAGAATTTACCATCCAAAAAGACGAATATTCAATAAAATAGTTAAATTTTCAACAAAGTAATACAATTTTTAACAGAATAGTTGAATTTTGAACAAAGTAATTAAATTTTTAAGAAGTAATTAAATTGTCAACTAAAAAGAATTCTCAAAAAAAACTGTCAACAAAGATGTACGGCTTTAAACCAAGTTTTTGAATTTTAAATCTAGAAAGGGTAATTCTAAATAAAAAATGTAATAGTTGATATTTTAAGCCAGAAAATATTTGAACTTTATAGAAATTGTGGAATTCAACACACTAAACAAAATAGACAAATTTGCAACTCAAAAATATGCATTAATAATAAAACAAAACGAGTTTAAAACAAAATAGTTAAATTTTCAACCAGGGGGTTGGATCTGGAACTAACAGCATGCTATTATTTCCAGAATGCTACTAGTTCCATGCATTTCTAACCAAGCAATTCAAAATTCAACTACTACATGAATTTCAAACCAAATAGTTGAATTTTCAACTAAAGACAATCAACTTTCAACCAATAATGGAATCATTAAATTTTACTTGAAAAATGTATTTTCAAGCAAAAAAAAAAATTGTCAATAAAATATTTTAATCTTCCAACCAATAAAATTAATTGTTAACAAAGTAGTTCAACTTTCAACCTAGTAGTTGAACCTAGTAGTTGAACTTTTAGGCATTAAACAAAATTGTTGTGCATATTTATATCTTTTATGCAAGACGTCACATTCTGCGTTGACATCACCTCCTTTACGAACAAAATCATCACTAAAACTGGCCAAGCCCCAGAAAATGTCACATAGTTTTTAAATGGCTCCTAATAAGAACTTTAAACTATAGAGTTTCATCAGCTTTGAGTTTAAAACATTTAATTTAGTGTTCAACATCAAAATAGGAAATTTTAATTCCATCAAATTGGAAATGAAATTTTCAACATTTTCCTCTTAAATTTAATTTCATATTTCATTAAAAATCGTTTAATATATAGTTGGTAAAAATTGTAAACGCTTTCAATTCGAAATTATTATTTATTGTTTGAAAAATTTTATAACTTAATATTTAATTTGCTGTGAATTTCGCTATGTTAAGGCGAAAAATTATACTTTGAAAAGCCATCTTTATCAAATAATAAATTACTATAACTCCATTACGATTTAATAAAATACATTAATATCATAAGTCAATTGATTCGCTTCAAAACAAGGAATCTTTCATTTTCTTACATCAACTTTGATTCATGTTCATCAAAGAGTTTTATTGTGAAAAAAGCTCATTTTTAGAATCCTTGCACCAGTTTTGAGATTTTAGTGGTGCAAATAAGTTTCCTGAATTTCATCAACTTATATACATGAATTTAAAAATTATCGTGTTAACAAAAAGGGCATCATCTACACACACACAAACATCCGGATAATTGCTTACTACATTGTATTAAACATTTATCAACAGAGTAACGTTTAATTAACTTGTTTTAAAAAATGTTTTAAATTGTAAAAAACACCAGGCTTCCTCCAGGAGAAAGCAAAAATTTGTTCAATAATGGAATTTTAAATTGCTTATACTTTTAACCTTAGGGAATGATATCAAAACTCTATCCTTTTATTTGCCGAGTGTTTTTTCTTGAATTATTTGATAATTGTAGACAAATTACGAAAAGATTTTTTATAATAGGTAATGCCAGAAAAAGAAAATAGTTAGGAGATCAAGCGTATAAACCCTGAGGAAGGGACCTTCACCTCATTCTCGGTGGAATAAGGAATACGCCCCGCACGATTAATCGATTCTTTCTTTGCTAAAGTAGCCGCACGATTATCCAGTAGTGAGTGCTGCATACCCTATTCAGAAAAGATCGAAGTATGGACAGACCAGTCGTAGAAATCTCCGGCTTTCCTTTGGGTTGCCGAGGAAAAATTCCGGGCACAATGCAACCGGTTCCTGGAAGGTTTCAGTGCAGTCGCTGTCCGCAAGCAAAGCATTATAAAAATTCTCAGACATTGTTGCAACTGAATGTTTCGCTTCCAGGAATGCATGTCTCGCAAATTGCAAGACTATTCCGTGTCAATGTTTCGACACGCAGGCCTATAGAAAATTGTTAGGGGCAATTCCCTTTTATTAAAAAAAAATAATCAAAGTAAATAATCACTACAAAGGAAACATATTCTAACAAGTGACGTCAGACAATTTTTTATTTGAACTAATTAGGCATGGCTAGCTTGAACCAATTTTGGCTAAACAGAGCTCGCCTATCAGTGTCGGGGAGTAACTTGCTACAAGTAAATAATTTCCTTAAAAGTTACGCTATTTGTAGCTCTTAAGATAACTTTGTTACTATTCTAAAAAGTAACTTTTAATGTAACTAAGTTACGATTCTTTCAATCACCTGGAACTTAATTTTAGTTACTTTGAAGTTAGTTTGTGCTTCTTTATATAGCTCACATTAATAGAGGTTTATGTGTCAGCTACGAGAAGAAAATTACTTTTTTTGTTGAGGATTCAGCTATTTTGTTAAAAATTCATCTTTTTTGATTACCTTAAACTGTGATTGGCTTCAAATTATTCAAATTAAACTCTTTCTTGGTTAAAATAATATCTATTTTAGTAGAAAGTTCAACTGCTTAGTTGAAAATTAATTTTTTGTTAAAAAATTCATATTTTCAGTTTGAGAATAAAACTGTTTTGCTGAACATGCATCTTTTTGGTTTGAAAATTAAACAATTCAGTGGACATTTTATTCTTTCTTGGTTCAAAATTTGGCTTTTTCGCTTCAAAATTGATCTCTTTTGGTAAGAAGATGTAATCTTATTTGATTGAAAATTCAAGTATCTTGATAGGAAATTATTCAAATTGTGGTGGAGGATTCGGCTTTTTTTCGAAAATTCATCTTTTTCGGTTAAATGAAACTATTTGATTTTAAATTAAAATAGCATTTTTTCCTAAAATTCAACAATTTTTGTAGAAAGTTCAACTAGTTGGTTCAAAAATAAAGAACCTTTATGTTCAAAATTCTTATTTTTGTTTTTAAAATTCAAATATTTTGCGAAAAGTGTTGTTTGTGGTTTCAAAATGTATCTTGTTTGGTAAGCAAATTTCGATAGAGGGTTTAACTTTTTTGTTAAAAATTCGTCGTTTTTGGTTGGAAATTTACATACTTTGTTGAACGTTAAACTAGCTTTTTATAAATTCATTTTATGTTTGGTTGAAGAATAATTTTTTAACTATTGATTTGTCTTTTTGGTAAACGAAACTAATATTCCTGGTAAAAATAATCTATTTTAATTGAATATTTTTAGCTTACAAAATTTGTTTGTGTAAAAATTTAACTATTTTGTTTATGATTCGCTTTTCTTTAAAGAGGGGGGTATAAGTTTTAAATATTTAGTTAAAAATTAACTTTTTTTGTTGAAGATTCGTCTTTTTGATTTGAAAATGGTAAAAAGATGAACTATTTGCTTAAAAATGTAATTTTTTTTGAGAATTATTATGTTCGGTATAAGAGATCAATTATTTGATTTATATCTGATGTTTTTGTTAAAAATTTAACTATTTAAATAAAAACTTTAACTCTTTGGTTAAAATTGATCTTTTTTGTAGAAAATTTATACTTTTGGCTCGTAAATTTAACTCTTTTTTTCAAAAATATTCTTCTTGTTTTAAAAATTATTTCTTTTTTTTTTGGTTAAAAATATCATCTTATTTAGTGAAAAATACACCTGTTTCTTTAAAAACTTGACCGAAAAGTCTTTCTTGCTTGGAAATTCAGCTCTTCTGATGAAAATTCATCGTTTCGGTTGAAAAGACAACTATTTTGTTAAAAAGTTATACATTTGGTTGAAAATACTATATTTTTGCTTGAAACTTTAGGAATTTAAAGTGTTTACTTTAACCCATTTCTATTGTGTTTCAAATTAAGTTTTCATGAATTACCACCTTAGTTATTTTGCTTTTTAAATTATAAAAATAAGGCAGTAAAAATGTAACTTTTTAGATAATTTGAAGTTACTTTATCGAGTTACTGCAACGGCGTCGTCAAAAGTACGCGACACTCACTTGGATCGCTCACCACTCGTTAAAAAAAATCGCAGAAAATTCTAGTCGGGTACGCTTTTACGCTAACGAGGTTTTGTAGGCACTTTTTTTAAGCCTTGACTTTCCCTACTTCCCAAAACGAACTGCAAGTCTTAAAAAATCTGAAAAATTCACAGATGGCTCCTTATAAAATTGTTTGTTAAGTTCAGGCCGTTTACCGCAAAATATTATCTTGGAAAGAAATAATTATAGGGAGTTGGTTTATGACTTAAAATGTCCAGTTTTGCAACCTGATTGAAGTAAACTTTAAGAAAATTAAATTAGATCGATATTTCGCTAAATAATCCTTCACGAATATTTCACAACTCAATAAAAGTAGGCACCATAGAAAAAGTTTTAGAAAAGAAGTATCCATGTGACAACAATAGAGACCACACAGGAGCCTTTTTCTCATTCCTTGTGTTCAAATGCAAATTAATTTAATAGATCACAATAAGAAAATCCAACTATTTTTTGCTGAAAGTTAATTCTTCTTAATGGAAAAGTCTACTTAAGATAAAAATTAATTTTCTTATAACTAAAAATTTAACTAATCCAATTTTGGCCGAAAGATTCTCTTTTCAGTTGAACATAGAATTTTTTAATTTTCAACTAGAAAATGAATCTTCTTGGTTTAAATTGATCTACTTTATTAAACATTCATTTCATTGGCTGGAGATATAACGTTATTATTAAAACTTCGTTGTTTTTTTGGTGGAAAATTCTTTTTTATATTCTAATCAGAGAAGGTATTAGATATGTCTAAAATTTGGCCCCCGCCGTTTTTGTCTGTTTGTCTATCTGTCTGTGAGCATGATAACTTTGGGAAAAATCATTCTATTAGATTAGCCATTGGTATACTCTTGTATTACCAAAATCCAAAAAACAAACGAAAATGAACATGTTAAGCCAAACAACGCAAAAAAAAGAAAAAACTCTATTTTGCGGTCAACCTACGGAACATCAAAAGAGATTAACAGAAAAATTGTGCACATAAAAAAGATCTATAAATTTGTTATAAAACGCTATTTGATAGAAAACGTATTTTTTGTTTCATTCGTAAAAAATAAATTGAAAATACAGAAACTAAATTTTTGGGAAAACGCCACACGCTATAAAAAAATAAATAAACAAATGTTGCTCTTCCAAAAAAGAGCTACAAATTTGTAATAAATAATTTTTTTGATAGGACGCGTAGTTTATGTTTGAATCGTAAATATAACATCAAAAATTAAAAAATTTAATTAGATAATAATATTTTTTAGATAAGAAGAGTATATTTTCCTTTAATCATAAAAAATATGATCAGAAATAAAACATAAAATTTCTGGAATAATGACATAAGAGACGAAAAAATGTAATGACAAAAGTTGTTCAACCAAAAAAGATTAACAAGTTTTGTCATAAACTCTTGTTATAAAAATTTATTAAAAATACAAAAAGTTACTTTTTGGAAAAATGAAACAAGGTACAATAATATTTTATTTAAGAAAATTTTTCGCCCAAATTATATCCACAAATTTGCTTGAAAGCACTTTACGCTAGGATGTTTATTTTTGGTTTAATTCGTAAAAAAGAACATTGAGAGTAGACAAATTATTTTTATGAAAAGCCGAAACAAGTTGCGAAACAATGTGTAATAAACACTTTTTTGATGGAAATTATATGAAATGATAAAATTTTCAGGATATCTGAGAATAAAACTTTGTGCAAATAAGGAGCAAGCATTAAAGTAATAAGAAAAAATAACATTTGTACATTATTTTGCAATATCTGAATAAGCAGTACCAGGCTGAGTTACAGAAATAAATATAATATACATTAAAAATAATAGTCTTCAACATAATGCAGAAAAGTTGAGATTTTGGACAAAATCGAGAGCGAAGCACAAGCTACGTAACGAGGATATGTTTGTTAAAACCAAAGGAGCTTCAAAGAAAGAGAATTCGCAATCACAAATATGGGATAATTACAAAAACCGAGCGCGTAGCGCAAGTTAAATATGTACATAATCGAGCACGAAGCATGAGAACCAACAGGTTCACGACCCAGGCGCGCTAAAACTTATAGGTTAAAAATTCAACTATTTTGTTAAAGAGTCGTCTTTTTGTCAAAAATTTAATATCTTTATTGAAAATTTCTTCATTTTTGACTGAAGATTCAACTATCTATGAAGAAAATTAAAACTTACTTTTTAGTTTGAAAATGTAACACTTTCATAGAAAATTCATATTGTTTCGAATGAAATTAAAGCTTTTTGTTTAGAAACTAAACTATTTTGTTGATAATGCAATATACTTCGACCTGACATCTTACCCGTTTCATATTCAATTCAATATGGTACCTATACAATAATTTGATCTAAAAAGATTGGATTCCCCTATTACTCTCCTATATACGTAAAAAATAATCTGATTTCCCTGGTTTTGTAAGCTAGAATTTGTGGCTCTGAAGTTATTAAAAATAATATGTTTTTATGTTTAGTGTTTTATTGTTAGCGTTTATTCAATAAAATTTAAGAAAAATGTTGACTTATAAAGGGGATGGGTACGTATTTATGACGTCACCCTTGGGGGTTTCAACTTTATGTGAGAATCAGTGACGAAGAAGGAGAAGGGTGGTAAAAGTACTGAAAATATCGTGACGTAGTTTTCGAACAGCCACTTATCTTTCCTTACCTTACAAATGAGAGATTCTAATTAAGATATTACATCACTCTTGAAGGAATTATTATTTTTTCTTTCCTAGGGCAAAAGTGATTATCGATTTTCCACCACCTCCTTCGTCTATATTTCACGATTAGTATCAGCTACAATCCGATCCCATTAATTGCGAGCTACAAGTCCGCACATCCTGTGCGATTTTTAACTCTAATGGCTCGCCGAGTCCAGAAGATATGAAAAATCTGGATTTATGCGTTTCACTTCGTTTGTTAAATTTCTCACTCTTGGGTATCTTCCAACTAGCTGTAAAATATGGTCTACCTTTCAGATAAAGGTTCTTTTGAACGTTAAACTTGTACTCATTTAACGGTTAATCCAATATTATAATTAAATCATTCGCGTCCTTACACTTTCTTACTAAGTTTCTTTTAAGACAAAAGTCTATAGGTCTCTTTATAGTTGACCAAAAACCAAACTTTAGAGAGTGGCATCAAGGTATATGCCTTAATGTCTCTGATTATTACATTCAGAAAAGAAACTTTAAAAACATAAGTTCGAAGAAAGTAAACTTTTGTAACAAAATTGCACAAAAATCCTTAAGGAGAAGTAGGTTTCCAAGAATATATTTTATTTAATAAAGATATACTCAAAAAAGTATATTTTTGGAACTACATGTCACAAAAAATATTTAAATGGGAGAAGTATGTTTATAAAAAACAGTGTACCTAATCGGCTCACAGTGCCAGGGAGGTGGGTTTTCAACCAAAAATGTGACATCAAAAATAAAAAACATGAGTGTGAATACCAGTTTTCTTCAAATACTTCAAAAACTTTGAATTAGTCATTTTATTTTAAAAGTAACAGCCTCTAAATACAGAGTTCCCGCTCTTTCCCGTATTCCTCTCTTTTCCCTTTTTCAGAATTTATCTATTTTGGTTATTTTAGTCTTTTTTTTATAAATTCGTTTGACTAAAAATATAACTACTTTATTTTTAATTCATATTTTTGGTAGAATATTCAACTGCTGGGGTTAAAGTTGAACTATTTTGTCAAAATTTCATTTTATTAGATTAAGGTCTATCTTTTTTTTATCCTTTTTGTTAAAATGAAACTGTTTGCTTAAGAAATAATCTAGCTTAGTTTAGGATTCAACTATTTTTCTGAAAATTTGTCTTTCTTTTGGTGAATGGGACTATTTTTTATTTAAAACCTTTTTTTCGTTTTTTTAAAATACCACCAATTATATTTTTTGTCAAGAATGAATTTTTGTGATCAGAGATTTAACTACTTGGTTACAATTTCAACTTCTTTCATAAAAATTTAATTTTTTGTTAAAGATTTAACAATTTTGTTAAGAAATTCATCTTTCTTGGTCGAAAATTAAACTGTTTTGTTGAATATTTGTCTTTTTGTATAGAAAATTTACTTTTTTGGATTGAAAATTCAATAATTGCTTTCATGTTACAATTGCGAAAAAAAAGTTCTCGGCCAGCGACAAACCAAGCCAAATTGACTGGATCCGCTCCAGGTTCGATCATAAATCCAGGAGGAGACACGTGGTCTCTCTGAACCAAATGCCTCCTCGTCGACCAATCAGCGCGGCGAACAGAGCCGATAAGTGATAAATCTCACGCGGCCGTTCCAGCGGTTTCAGTCTTATGGAACACACGTGGAACACGCATGTTCCCACAATTAGTGTCACCATACTGATCGATCGTTCGCTTGCGGTCACTTCATGGAGAGATTCGTTCCTTACGCACGACCGGAATGTCCTTAAGCCACTTTCTCATCTCGTCCTGATGACTCTCTTCCTTGAGCAACAATCTTACTTCTGCTCACAAGTCATGCTTTTCTAATGTTAGAATAAAATACTCAGGACTAGTTATTATCTCCTCGTTAAAGCACGAGAAGGTACATATTGACCTCCGGGATAGTCATTAAACACTAGGGCCTATAGGGTAACTAGGGCCCATAGAAACGAAAACTTTATTTTGGGAATCAAAAACACTCCAAAAAGTTTAACTGAAAGATGCTCTCTGTCTCCGCATCGTGGATATAATAATGACATCGAAATATCGTTCACCCTGCCTGAATGCCTTTGAAATTTAAAAGAATCTTACAAAACGTCCGGTGTTTGGAACCGAGATCCTCAGACGCGTTGCCGGATTATTTAAATATCGACTCACGCACGCACATCTAATGAGTTTAGAGGTAATTAGAAATTTTCACTTCATCAACACCCAACATCACTTCGTCAAGTGCTGCGACAAAAACAATGGCACCAAATCGTGGTGAAAACCTTTATTTTTGTAATTTCTTTTAACAAATAATAATTATTATCATTTTATTAATAGATATTAAAAAAATAGTGCCAAAGTGGACTAAATCCCATGCATTTGGTTTATTCTTTTTCCCAAACTACTCAACAAAGTAAAGTTAGTTGGTGATTAAAGTAAAATACTTAATGGAAGAAAAAGGTACTTGGTAAGAAAAGGTACTTTGTGAGAGTCAACTGTATATTAAGATGGTAAAAAAAGAGATTTTTTTATGTTTTCAAGTCTCATCCACTTATTTTGTGTCATTTACTAAACAAAATTTCCTAACTTTGTGAGATTAAAAAAAATTTTTTAAGCGTGAAATTAAACGTTTCAGTGTAAATTATGTACCGAATTTTTTATATAACCTCATATAGAAAATACAAATTGTATAACAATTTTTTTTAATTCATGAAAGGCGTTTATAAAATGAAATCAAAGACAACTTTTTCACTTGAAATGTGGGAAGTATTATATTTTTGACTTTACCCTGGAGGGTTCAAGCCTTGTGCAAAGGGAAGGGGTGGAAAGGAGTTCAAAAGAGCGTGATGTAGTTTTTAAACGGCTGCTATGTACAGATTAATCATAAACTGTTAACAATAAAAAAACTGTAAAAAAGATTTTTATAACAAAGTCATGATCTGTGAGAGACATGATAGTGGAAGAGGGCGCGGTGGAGAAACATATTAAGAATCAGGAAGGAGCAATTTGATAAAAATGTTTAAAACTAATCGTGGGTGAAAGAGATGTGCTGAGAATACTGTAAGGAACTGAAAAGAGAGGAGATAGAGGTAAGGAAGAGGTAAAATGAGATTGAGGATAGGGACGCCGGAAGGGACTGTTAGTGGAAATATGTGATAGTGATATTGCGTTGAGAGCTGGTTTTTGAAATAGCGCAAGAGAAGAAGACAAAAAGTGACAGCATAGGGATATTGAAAGGGAATGTGAGTGGAGAGAATGGCGATATTTTTCAAGTAAAGTGTTAAAGGAAACAAAGTGTGTGAAGAAGGGCAGAGAGGCAGACAGTTTAAGGAAAATAAAGAAGATAGGAAGTTGGTAGAGGAAAGCTCAGAAAGACGGTGTGATACCGAAAGAGAAAGGTTAAATGACACTGGTGATAAAATAAGATGAGAGGTTGAAAAAAACAAAACAGATTATAAGGTTGTGGGAAAAAAGAAAGGGATGGAAGAAAAAGGAAGTAAAAAGAAGAGTGTTGAAATATATCAGGGTTATATGTTATTATGATAAGGGCTGTCTTTGAAAAGGCAGTAGAGGTATAGAGAGTATTTGAGTTGATGTAAGAGGAGGTAAAAGTTGGAAAGGTAACGTATGTGTAAATATAATGAAATGTATAAAAGTACAAGATAGAAATAAATATAAAATGGAAATGTTGAAAGAAATCATGGACGGCAACATTGTAATGGGACTAATAGGAGATGGCGGAAATGTAAATAAAAGGAAAAGAAGGTAATACAAAGGGTAGGATGGGGACGTTGAAAACGGTCATAACTGGAAAGATGTGATGGTGATATAGTGAGGAAGGAGTTAGGAAGAGTGGAAAAGTAAAAGACATGAAAAGAGCATTTAGAGTGGTGAAAGAGAATGAGAGAAGAAAGAGTAGGAGGTAAGAAAGCATTAGATTGAGAGGCTAGAAGGGGTATTAGACGGCAAGAAATAAAAGGAAAACGTTCAAAAAAATCGTGAGTTGAAAAGATATGATCGAAATATCGCAAAAGCAGGGAGAAAATAGTAATCGGTAAGAGTAGGAAATGAGGAATTGGGGAAGAGGAAATGGAGGCGATGAAGAGTAGAGGCTGAGTGGAAGAATAGGAAAGAAAAAAGTGACTTCAGAAACTAAATTTTATTTATTATGAGAGTATTTTGGAGGTATTGGTAATAAGAAGGTATAAATGGAGGAAAATGAGGATTGGAATAAAACGGGAGAGTGCAGTTGCATTACGCAGATGATTAGTGTATAAAAGAAGAAGGTAGAAGAGGCAAGAGGAAATAATGAAATAAAAATATAGTTTAACGAACAATTCTTTAAAACCCTTTGAGAGTTTTTCTTCTATTCAGAAAGTCACCTCAAGTCTGTAATTCATAATTTCAACCCAATAAGACACTTGGAAAAGATAGTGTATTGGCTTGACGTCGAACCACTTCGAAATTAGTTTTGTTCATGTTAAATAAATTCTAAAGAATTTATATAAAAACAACATGCCAAGCCTCCTGATACAAAATGAGGGGATAAAGCTCTGATACAAATAAGCGGCTGAAGATTGTAATCGATTTTGTGTGGTTGTGGAAGTGCAATTAATTGTATGAGGAATTTGCATTGACTTAAAGTTGAATAATTTATAGCACAGCTTAAGTAGTACATTGAGAGTGTTTTGTTTTTCTGTTCGATTAGTGCCCGTCGCCAACCTGGCTGTTTTCTCCAAAGGTGCGTAACAAATGGAATACGCCCACATTCTCCAGATAGCTCAGAGAGCAGGAACATTCCGTCACACCTGCGCGAAGACATGTCTCTGACCGAGTGTTGTTCTTCAATTGGATTTGGCATCGGGAATCAAGTAAAGCACGTGAACAGCCTGTGGCCCTGACCGGCACTCATACTGCCTTGACATATCTACTCTTTATCCATACAGATTAGACCAAGATCAGCGGTTACCAATACCGTTATTTTCTTCTTGTGAGAAACGTTCATCAAAAGTAGCTCAATATTTGCGATATTCTATTTTTGAACTCTTTTTTTCATTATTTTATTTCAATCACAGAATTTTTTAAATATAGAGAATAGAAGAGTTCTGCTCTAATTGTGACTTATCAATGAGCTAAAGTCTTTGGAAATGTAAGAGGAAATATTATCAAAAGTTTAAATTTATTAAATGGAGAGAGAAAGACATGTGGAATAATGTGAAGACCTCCAAGAAGATCTTTGACCATCTTTCGGTGATGGATTGATCATGTTTGAATAAGACAGATGAGATTCTTGAGGGACAGGTATTTCATGGTTCTATATCAAGTTGAAGTTATATAAAATGGATTTCATTTTTTTTCTTATATGGGACAACGCTTAACAACATATATTAATTCAATACAAGAAGATGAATCTCCGGCATATCCAGGGGTATCGCGAATTGTAATGGACTGTGTGGAACATTGCACATCTTGGATTTTAAGGTTAATATTGGATCTCTCTCCTTATAAAAGAAACTGTGTAGACATTTTTTGTAGAGCATTATAATACTTCTTTCCTTTCCCTTAAATCAATAAATTGATATGGTTGTTATTTAATAAGGTGCAGTCTTAGTTACTTCAAATTATGGTATGAAATTCGTTGATAATTAATTTACACACATTTTCGGTGTTGAAATTACTCTTCACACTAATTATTATCTCTATTTTTTAATGTAGTATCACATATTACAAACGTTCAATAAATATAGATTCAATGAGAGTTAAATTATTCATCAAATTCACTTCCAATCTTTCAAATCACATGAAAATCCGTCAAAATTGATTAAAATCCTTGAAATTTCGCGAAATATTTCAAATTTTGCGAGAACCCTTAAATTCTTTGAAATCTATTTAGAATTTCTTGAAATCTTTAAAATCAGTGGGAATTTATCGAAATCTCGGGAAATCCCTAAAAACATATTCAAATTCATTTAAAAGTTATTAACATTACTCAAAAGCCCTTAAAATCCTTTAGAATATACTAAAATGCTTTGCAATATCATTTAATCTTTTGAAATCTTACGAAATCCTCTAAAATTCGTGGAGCTACTTTTGAATCTTTTGTGATCTTATAAAATCCAATGAAATCACTTGAACCTCTGTACGTATGTAAAAATCCGTTAAGAATCCGTAAAATCCTATTGAAATTTCTGCATATCTTCTTAAATCTCTTGAAATTTTTAAAATACATTTAAAACCCTACAAGTCTTCAAAATCCCATTGAAATCCCCTGATGTCTTTCATGGACGTGAGAATACCCCGATATCACATGAACCCCTTTAAAATTCTGTAACTTATTTTGAAATTTCTTAAAGTCCCCTAAAACCTTTGTTAGTCTGTGAAAATCCTTTAAATCCCTTTAAATCTCTTAAAATTCCAAAAAGACCCTTATAATCTTGGAAAATTTCTATAAATCGATCAAAATCCTTTGAAATCCTTGAAAATCCGTAATATACTTTGAAATCTGACAAGATTCTTTGATATCTTTGAAATCTCTTTAAAATACATTGAAATTGTTCAAATCCGTGTGAATTTTTCCGAATTTGTCGAAATCCCTTATATTACATTAAAATCCAAATGAATCTTTTTAAAGCCATTGAAAACCCTTGATATTCTACACAATTCGTAAAAATACTTCGATATCACATGAAATCCTTTTAAAATGTTTAAAATTCAGTAACTTATTTTGAAATCTTTTAGAATCCCTTAAAGCCCTCACAGAAAAAATAGAAGATAAACTTTACATCCACTTTCGACGAAAGATTCTCTGCAACAAAAGTTAACTTCACAGGATAACTTTTACACAAATATCGGTTAAACTTTCTTTTGTTCTTCCATGACAAACGCAAGTTTTTTGAAAGACGCAAAGTTGGCTAAACAAAACTTTATCGCTCTAAAAATTTCTTGCAACAAATTTCATTCTTAGTTTTTTCTGTCCTGATAAACCTGTAAAGATACTTTAAATCTCTTAAAATCTCTTAAACTTCCATACAAATCCCTTATAATCTTGAAAAATCCCTCAAAAATCGATAAAAATCCTTTAAAATCCTCAAGAATCCGTAAAATATTTCGAAATCTTACAAGATCCCTTGATATCTTTAAAATCTCTTTAAAATTCATTGAAATCTTTTAAATCCGTGTAAATTTTTCCAAATCTTTCAAAATCCCTTACATTTTATTAAATTTAAAAGAACCTTTTAAAACCCATGTGTCCCCTGAAATCTTAGAAAATCCCTTCAAATCTTCAGAATTTCACGAAAAATGTCCTCATTACCTGCAAAATCTGTTAAAATACATCGACATCACACGCAATCCTTTAAAACTCTTTAAAATTCAGTAACTTATTTAGAAATTTCTTAAAATCCCTTAATACCCTAGTAAACCTGTAAAAATACTTTAAATTTCTTGAAATCTCTTCAAATTCACAAAAATCCCTTATAATCTTGGAAACTCTCTAAAAAATCTGTAAAAATCCGTTGAAATCCTTGAAAAGCCGTTGAAATCTTTTGAAATCCTTCGGTATGTCTTTAGATGTTTTAAAATGTAGTCCGATCACTGGAAATCGCATTTCACTCCTTAAAGTTCTCTAAAATCTCGTAAAATCCCTTGAAAGTTTGGGATTCTCTCTGGAACTGTACTAGATGCTTTTTTCAAACTCTTGAAATCTGTGCAACCTTTTCAATTGTTTGATGTACCCCAAAACTTTTGTAATAGCTTGAAATATTTCTAAATTCCTTGAGATGTCGTAAAATTCTTGAAAAGCTTTGTAAATATCGTTAAATTCCATTGAATGTTGAAATAACTTAAAATCCCTTAAAATCGGTTGAAATATTTCTAAATTACCGTAAATCTTTTAAATCTTTTGAAGTTCCTTAAAACCTCGTTTACAGTGAAAATAATTGATATATTTTTGATATATTAAATAAAAAAAATTCTCATAATAAGGGGGTATCATAAAAATCGAAAACTTCTTTAAATATGGAAGGAGGGGGTCTAAAATTTTAACAAATCATCCTTACGTAGTTAAGGGCCATTCTCATACAATAATTTCAATTAACTAAAACTGTTCATTACTCCAAAAAAAATTCATTCAAACAAATTTAACGCACATTACTGTTTTTTACTCAAAAAAATTTCACTGCCTTATATGTAGAAGTTTTTGTTTAATCTGTGAAAGCTAATGCGATGTAAAGACGGTGCGAAATTGATGTTTTATAAAAACAGTTTCATACGTGAACATTAAACAACATGATTTTCTGCATTACTAAAATTGCTGCTAAAATTCATTTATTGCGATTTTTTAAAGCTGAACACAAATGGTATGAAGCTATCTCAAATAAAAATACAAGTCTTTATTTTAGTTATGTTTTGTCAATGAGAGACGTAATCAATTCAGTTGTGTCGTATGACAAAAATGTTTTATTTGCGCATTTTTGCCTTCCAATATCAAAATATTAAATGTAATTTAAGAGTATCAAGGATTAACTGCTCAGAGCATTAAGAACTTGATCCTGTGTGGAGGCGAACGATCCCCTTTCCTTTTTGGATTACATCACTTTCTGTTGGCAAACTTCCCCAGAAATTCAAGTTGATCAAATTACCCAATTTTTTTCAATTGATACGCATTTTTACACTCATGCTGTATCTGGAGTATAAAGAAGTACGAAATTACTGCAAAAATGTATTTATTTTATTTGCCTAGAATCATCAACATATCCGTCTATTATTTAGAAGTTCCAAATGATACGAGCTATGAAAATAATTGCTTGTTTATTTTCTGTGTCTCATATGTAGGACAGGAGAAAGAAATTTAGTTTCGGGAGCCGGAAATTGCGAAACAATTCTTTATCCTTTTATGTGAGGAGTCTCTCATTTGGAGTTGCAAAGATACACGTGTATCTATACAAGACGCGTTTTGGCATAAACTACTTATTACCGAAAACGTTTTTATTGGTTAGTGCGTGAAGCAGAATACTTGTGAGAGAAAGAGATACAGAGGAGGTGGAGTAGGAGAGGGAGAAATGAAAATGAAAAAACGATACAGAGAGCAACCATCATCTACCAACGCAACGTTTCTGGTCCAGCGTGATTATGCGATGGGAGTGGTCGCGGCCCAGTTGGGCACTGAGTTCTTCTTCTTTCATGCCCGCAATTCCAGGACCAAATTCGCCTCGAGCTATGCGCCGACTTATAATGTGAGGGAAGCGGAAAGCATCTTTCTTCGGGCATCGTTCTTCGACAGCGGTAGTATGGGACTCTTAGGCAGTAGTAGTATAGGGCGAAGCCCAGGCTCTACAAGAGAGCCTGGGCTTTGCCTCGAGAGATGTTCATAAGACCAGAGGCGCATTCGCGCATTTGTGCCGGCAGCAAGAAAGAGTGCACGAGATGCAATGGGCGGGGGAGGGAAAGAGACTTGGTAAAAAAAGAACTCGCTTCACCTCGCATTGTATCATTACATTTCAAACGATTATATTCCGTGTGTCGAAAAGCTAAGTGCAACGAGGCCAATTCATTTCGCAATAAAAAAGAATAAGAACAGCAAAAACAGGGATGGTGATTATAAATGCCGAAAAACAATTTTTTTATTGAGGTGCATCAATTTATAACAGAAAATACTATTCAAGGCTTTGAAAAACTTAAAAATAAAAGTGTGCGTACGCATAAATCTATCGGCATTACATTCATGTTGCAACGCGATGTAGGTGTATTTTCATTTTCAAAAAAATTGGAAAATGTCTCTTATAGTCGGTGCATGATGGGGAAAAAATGACTTTTTCTGTTCAAAATAACGTACAGTCCACAGATATTGATCGACTGGAACAACCACAAAATTAGAAAATTATTGATAATTTCAGCAATATTCGCAAATTGTTGATCAATTTTATGATTTTATTAAACTGACTCAATAAGCAAATACATTATTCGGGTATTTTTCGCCGGAAAAATAGTTTTTTTTTTAATACAAGACCTATTAATTACGATCTTCGTAATAATTTAATCAAAATTTATAGCAGTTGATAAGAATAATGTTTTTAACCAATTTAATAAAAAATGCATTACTCGGGCATTTGAAAGTTACAAAGGCAATCCATCAATTTTTGCTCTGCAAACTTTATTTGTGCAGATTCGATATTCTTGTGTACAATAGGTCTTGTCGGATCAGGGCGGACCGGGCCTTCTCTTTCGATCACGCAGGTAGCTGCAACCCTGTGCGTGTGCGCATACCTATAACGGTTCTCATCCGGAGAGTCCTACTCTAACGGGGCAAATTCATTTCGCATCAAAGAGAACGAGAAGAATTAAAACGGCGTGGTGATTATAAATGCCGAAAAACAATCCTTTTCTGATTGAGATACTGCAATTCATAACATAAAAAACTATTCAAGGCTTTGAAAACTTCAAAAATAAACGTGGGCGTCCGCATAAAAAGGGCCATTATGGCCGGTTCTGATTTGAGAGATATTCGCGTTTTTTTATTTGGAATGAAATGGAAGCTTCTAATGAGTCCCCTAAGGGTTCACATTTTTCTTGCACCTTCTTCCCTATTCCTTAACACACCCCCACACACTTACTTGGTGGTGGAAGAGGGACCTACAGTTTAAGGTGGGTTCCAAACCACCAAGAGCAACTTTAAGTACTTAGAGAAAACCTTTTTCTCTAGAGGTACCGGGCCCCACCACTCTCCGGAGATGAACTCCCTTGCTAGGCTAGTGTTTACCACTGGGCCGCCTAGGCTCTTCCAGAGTGCGAGGCAGGAATTGAACCCGCAAGAAGATGGAGTGGGTCCAAAGCCTACAATTAAGCCCCCACGACCATCGTCCCACTTGGATTTTTTATTTTATAATGTGAAATTACATTTTTCAGATTTGTTTGGGACATAACACTGTACCCCACACTGAATCTTTCAGCATTATATCCATGGTACAACCGCAAGTGGGTGTATTTTAAGTTTCAAAAAAGTAGAAAAAGATCCCCTATGCCCGATGCGCAGTGGTGAAAAAATCACTTTTCCAGTTGGAAATAACATACAGCCCTCAGATATTGACCGATTAGGACAACAAACATTTTAAAAAGCAAGTGATGACATTTAAAAGAAAGTTGTCGAGCCTGACTTTTTATTTACTTTTCACTTATTTCTAAATAAACAAATAAAACAAAAGATTATCATTTATTCTACTTGACGTTCCAGGTGCTCGTCAATAATGAGAAATTTTTGTTAATCGCTTACATTTTATATATTTATATTATATAAATATATTCCACTATGATACAATAAACAAAACTAAAATGTAAACAAATTGTTTGTTGAAAATGCGTTTTCTATATCTTTAAAAAATTTTACGTTTTGCTTAAGTTATATTACAAGAAATTTGAATGGAAGCAATATTATAATGACATTTTTTTAAGATTATCCTTTTTAATATTATGAACGAATTAAATAAACAAATCACGAATTTTGCTGAAATAATAATTCCAAACAACCACAAAAGTTATTAACAAATTATGAATTTTGCTAAAATTATCCCGTGGTTCCTAATTGTCAAGTGATTTTAATCGTTGCAAAGGTTAAGAAAAAAATTAGATGAGTTTTGAAGGATTTCAAAGATTCGAAGTCATTTTAAGAGATTTCAAAGAATTTCAAGAGATTTAAACATTTTGAAGGAATCTCAAAGAATTTCCCATGATTGAATAGATTTTATAGGACCTCAAATTATTCTAAACATTTTAGGAGATTTTACTAATTTCAAAGTATTTCAACTGTTTTCTAGATAACTTAAGGTTACCAATTTAATTCATTCTATTTTCAGGAAATTTTTAAACTATTTCTACAGATTTCTAACTTTTTGAAAGATTTCAAAGGAATTCAAAGCAGCTAAAAATATTGTTAGAGACTTATATGAATTTTATGTAATGTGGGTCTCGTCGGATCATGAAGGACTGGGCCTTCGCTTTCGATCACCCATATAGCTGTGGCCCTGTGCGCGTGCTCTTACTTATAACGGTTCCGATCTGACGAGTTCCACTGTACTTCCATATGATATTATGGGTGATATCAAATAAATCGTTACTTTGTAACTTCTGTACTTTTTAAATTAATTATTTCAATATTTTCCTATTATATATGTTATATACGAAAATCATTAGAAGCCTAAATTAATGTTTCTACCATACTTTTTTTCAGGATTATATTAGATGCAATTTTTCACAATCCCATGCAATCTTGCAATCTAGTGTTCACCAAAAATCCGAGTAATTAACCCCCCGCGTAATCTTCTTTATTTCGTTGACTGGAGTGCCTCTTCATTAGCATACATTTTCTCTCTACAAAATAAAATTTAAGATACAAGAATATTACATGTATTTTCTCAACACTTTGACGATGATTGGTTGATTCCCTGCAATTCGATTCCTTCACGCTTTCGATTAGCCCTTGAATAATCTAAATTGCCCACATATTGTTATGGAATATCCCATAACTCGGTGTATTTCTGTCTAGTTTCATGCCGTTGAAAATGATATGGCATCGAAGTAGAAAAGTGGTCTTGGTCGATTCCAGTCGTTTGCTACTCGTAATGAGCAGTACTTATCTGATACGAGAAGGGGAATAGGGGAGAGGTTTCAAGTTCGTGGCCAAAGCGAGTATACTCATTTTGTACGAGCTGACCAGATCGACAATAGAAACTAGCCTCGGGCAAGGTATCCCATTGATGTAGATGCAAACTATCTACGTATGTATGAATGAGATATCCAAGCCTCTGAAGTTAACTGAGAATGTATTGTCCAGTCAGCACGCATTTCCGATGAGGCATGCATGCCTGCAGATACAAACTTTCCGTTGATAGCCTATTTGCCGCGAGCAAGTACAGTACGACCTTGCAAGGTAATTTTAAAGAACGATTTTGATTGGCCGATTCTTTGGGACTGAAATTTTCATTTGGTCCTGTGTATTTCTCCTTATTTTTGATTCTCTATCTTGAGGTAATTTGTTATAGGAACATTTTTTTTGCAAAAGGGTTTTGAAATGTTTTTTTAAACTATTAATTGGCATTAGAATAAGCAATTTTGTAAGTATTTAAGCGCAAAAATTTCTCCCATGTTTTTTAAAGCAATTTCTTGAAAAAATCGAAAATCTGCAACAGTGGTCCGATTTCCGTAAAAATTAGTATTTTAAAGTTTTTGGACTCGCTGCATTTGAATTTGATAACAGAATTTCAAAACTTAAGTTGGCTAATCCAATATGGCGAATCGAAAATTCGAAATAATCTCCATTGTAATATAAAAATGGGTATCCGAAGGTTTTTGGGGTCACTCAAATCAAATATAGTAATAGAATTTATAAATTCAAAATAAATTAGTCAATACATTAATTAAGAATCTAAACATTTAAAATGTAAATCATCAAGATTACAACACTTTTAATTGTAAAACACAAAACTTGTATAATTTTTAATTGAAAATTTGGAAAATCAAAAACTGTTCAATTTTAAAGATTTAGTTCAGCTTTAAAGATTTGCAATTGAAAATTATTCCCTTTTAACGATATGCATTGTAACATTGTTAAATTTTTAATATCTTAAATTGAAAATTCATTTAATAGGAATACTTATAAACTAAAATGATATAATTTTGAACTTTTTTTTAATATGTACTTTAAGTTTGAAGATGTACGATTGACAATTTCCAATATTTTCTATATTTGAAATTGAAGAATCTATAGTATTTTATCTTTGTGATAAAAAAATGGCACAATTTTAATTGTGTTGGTTTGGTCAATTCCTGGATATAAACATAATTTAATCTTGGTGCATTTTACGTTGAAAATGTAGAATAGAAGAAGTTGATTGATTTGAATGGATTTATCCATCTTTGGTGGAATTTTTAAAAATAATTCATCCATTCAATTCAATATATCTAATAAAATTATGAAATAAATAAATTGAAAAACCTGAGAGGAAGATTCTGTATTTAGATATAAAATTGGTAGACCCGAATCGAAAAATTGTTATTTGATTTATTTAAATTATTTGAGTGGTGTAGACAGAATCGGAATTGGTTCATCCATTAGATTAATCGATTTAAATAAATTTTTGGATTAATAAAGTTATTGGACTGATTGATTCTACCAAACAAGTTGGTTGTTTCGATTGATCCGTATTTGACAGTTTAATTGAAATGAATTGTTTCATCATCTATGAGGGATTTTTTTGATTCACTTATTTATTCTCTTCAATTTGTCTATTCAGATATTAATAATTAATTAGCGAACCTCAAGCTACTCAGTACATCAATATTTTTTTATAAATTAATTTTCAAAAGATTTTAAGGTACTTCACAAGACTGAAAAAATCGTCAGTGATTTGAATGAATTTCAACAGATTTCAAGGGATTTCAAGGTATTTTAAAGGTCTACAAAATATTGGAAAGAATTAGAAATTATAGAAACTTTAAGGAATTAAACCAAATTTTAACAGATTTTACGATCTTTCAAGAGTTGATGAAGGATTCCAACATTTTTGAGGGATTTCGAGGGGTTTCAAAGAAATAAAAACGATTCCTGCAGATCACAAAGGGTTTTGTGTTATTTCAGGGGGTTTTAAGAGAGTTCAAGTGATCTTCATATATTTTAAGATGCTGCAAATGAAGTCATAGGATTTGAAAGGGATTTCAAATATTTTCTGGGACTTTAAGAAATGAAAAAAAAAATGAAAAATGTTCAGGGATTTTAATTGGTGTTTCATGGAATGAGAAAGGATTTTAGAAAATTTCCAAAAATTCTGAAATTTTAAAGGATTTCGATAGATTTCAGCGCATTAAAGTAGGTTATTTCAAACGATTGCAAAAGATTGTAAATATTTCACAGATTTCAAATGATTTTAAAAGATTTAAAGAGTTAGAAGAAATTGCCTAGTAAAATGTCAGAACTAATTTCATTTTTACATCGGATTTCACAAGAATTTATGGACCTTCAAGGAGTTTAGTCAGATTTAAAAAGATTTTCAATCTTTTAAGAGATACCGAATGATTCTGAATTTTTTAGGGTTTTTAAGGGATTAATAATGATTTTAGTTGCATTTAAAATATTTTAAGGGATTTTAGGAGTTTAAAAAGATTCCTGCGAATTGAAAAAATTTTATTAAATTTTAAAGGAATTTCAAAATTTGCAAAGGTTCGTGTCACATTTCAAATTAGTGTACGGAATTTCAAGGTCTTAAACTAATTTTGAGAGATTTTTATAGGATTTTAAAGGTTTAAAGTTATTTTTAAGAATTTCAAAGAAGTCTCAAAATCTCTGGGAATTTTCATACAATTCTCATACAATATTTTTAAACTTTATTTTTTCAAATATTACAAGTGACCATAAATTTCTAACTCTTAATTAAAGTATATTATTATTATTATAGTTTAATCGATTCGTTTTGAACCCCTGAATCTTTTATATTTTATATTAGGATAATGAAAAAAGGATTAGCCTAAAAAACCGGTTTTTAAAATAATAGAAAATGCTTAAAAAAGGTAATGAATATTTTTAGAAATGCTTTGATCAGTTTTTTAAATAATAATAGTAAAAATAAGCTCTTTAAATTTGATTAATTTATCAGCAACGTTCATCAAGCTATCGTTATGACAAAAAAGTGTTGCATCAACATATCCCCACATACGTCTGTTCACACATATATGCACAGAAGTTCTTAGTATTAAACATTTTTTAATTGAACATTTGAATAAACACATACTTCCAAGAAATTAAATGTGTACTTCCTGAGCTTACTTTCAGAAAATTTCATAATTTTCCCTATTGGGAATTTACAGTACCAACCATCGTCACTGATCTTTGCCTATTTCCCAAAAACAAAACGGACTCTAAGAAGTACCAAAATACTTCAACTGGCATCCTCAACTACTTCAAAAATTACATTAAAATATATACTGATGGATCTAAATCAAACTCTGGATGTGGTTGCTCGGTAATCACAACAGATGAAAAATTACAATATAAACTACCTAGGCTCTATAGTATATTCAGATGTGAAACTTATGATCTTTTACAGGCCATGGAATTTATAAACAGAAGTAATGACTCCCAGTTTGTCATTCTCAGTGATTCCTTTTCTACTATTGAGGAAACTGTAAATACAAGTAACTTTGATCACATAATCCAAAATTACAAGAGACTTTCTACCACCTTAAAAATTGAGGAAAAGAAATTATTTTCATTTGGCTTTCATTTCGCATAGGTATTCAAGGAAATGACAAAGCTCTCTAGCTAAATCTGCCAGTTTACTTCCAGAGCCTGAAATTTCTGTGCCTGCATACTAAAAGGATTTTAAAATATGGATCTGTAATGCTATCACTACCTAATGTAATGGACAATGAAAGAACAGTATACCCAACAATCTGCTCCTAATTAGAAAGGACATATTTAAAAAAAGAGATTTTCTTAGAATAGCAATGGATCAGGTGACACTTCAATTAAAACTGGCCATACAAAGGTGACACATTCCTACCTAATTACAAAAAGTGATTCAGAAAAATGTTATATCTGCAAAGAATATCACACCATTAAAAATGTACTGTAGGAATGCTCAAATTATACAACTAAGCTGAACCAACATAAAATTTGAATTCAACTATGTGCTTAACTTCCTTGATGATATTCGAATCCTAAATTTAATCTAGAGTTTAAAATGATCAATGCCCCTTTAAATGTGAACCAAGTGTCAACTTACTTATAATACTATTTCTAATCTGCTTTTCATTTGTAAACATTTGTTTCCCAGCTTAATGAACGTTTCGTTATATTTTCCTAAGCTTTTTACAAAGCAAAATTGTGTGCAATGTTGTGTAAATTACTTCTTTGAGTACTAGTTTCATTTACCTACTTAACGAAAAAATGTTACTTTTTACAGTTACTAAATAAAGAAACTTAAAAATATCTTTAAAAAAATACTTTTTCACTTCCTTAGTTTTGTAATTTAAAAATCAATGTCTCTAGCAAGATAATTAAAAAAAAGTCAAATTAAAAAAAGGGCATTAGTTAAAGTAAGATTTTTCAGTCATATTTTTTAACCAAATATTTTAATATTAAACCAAAAAATATGAAATTTCTTCACCAGAAGAAATCAATTTTCAAGCGAAATAAAACTAATTTTCAGCGAAAAAGCCACTTTTCAACCTTCTACCATAATAATTTAATTTTCAAATAAATACACGAATTACAGGAAATACACGAAATACACGAAACGAATTAGTATAATTTTCTTACAAAATATTTGAATTTTTAACGAAGTAGATAAAGTTTCACTCAAATAGTTGAATATTCACCCAAATATTTAAATTTTCAACCAGAAAAGATAAATTAAAAAAAAATAGCTGAACCGTTTTCAGAAATTTGTTTACCAGTGAGATGAATTTCCCAACCAAAATCAACACTTTTTAAAAAAATTGAATTTTCAACAAAAATATTCGTTCATTTTAAACTAACTATTTGAACCCTCTACAAAAATAATTGAATTCATAGTTCAATTCAAACAAGAAAGACAAATTTTTAACAAAATAGCTGAATCCTCAACCAAAAGCAAATTCATTTTCTACCAAAATACTTTAATCTTTTACAACAAAATCAGATTTTTTTACCAAAAGCAAAACGTTTTGATTCGGAAAAGCCGAATTTTTAACCAAGAAAGAAAGAAAATGTTCACTAAATTGTCGAATTTTCAAACCAAAAAGACAAATTTTCTAAAAAGGAGTTGCATTTTCAAATCAGAAATATGGATTTTCGACGAAAAGGTTACTTTTCAGCTAAATAAAATAATTCAGTTTTTAATAAAGTGCATGAATTTCAGTCAAAATAGATGAATTCTTATCAGAAAATATAACCACTGATATTATTTCAACCGAAAAATGTTTTCATTGAAATCAAACACATTTAGATTCAACAAGAGAAAAGAAGTTTTAACCAAAAAACTGAATCCTTAACCAAATCAGATTTTATTTTATCAAAATATTTGAATTTTCTACCGAACTAGATTAGATTTTTTCATCGAAAAAGATCGGTTTTGAAATCAAGAAAATTTTCAAACCGAAAATATGGATTTTCAGCAAAGAAGTTACTCTCCAACTAAATAAAATAGTGAAATTAGTTGAATGTTTAATCAAAATTAATAATATTTTTTTACCAAAAGAGATGCATTTTTAAGATAAAAATTTAAATTCTAAAACGAGGAAGAAAAATTTTTTCACTGAAATGTTGCATTTTTAAGAAAAGAAGACGAATTTTCCACAAAACATTTGCATTTTCAAGCTGAAAGCATGCATTTTTTTTAAAAAAGCTACTTTTTAACCAAATAAAATAATTACACTTTTAACAAAATGTATAAATTTGTAATCAAAATAGAAGAATTCTCAACCAAAAAAATAATAGCTTATATTATTTTAACCAAAGGAGACTCTAATTTAAAATTAATTACACTTGCATTCGAAATAAAATAAAAAATCCAAGGAAATACCTTAGTCCTCAACCGAAAAAAAAACTAATTTTTTTCTTATAACTAACCCATAAACCTGTCTTATTTGAATGTTATATATAAAACACAAAATAACTTCAAAGTAATTAAAATTAAAGTTCGTAAGATTTTTGGCCCCCTTTCCCCTAAAAAGGGCTTCTATAATTAATCGATGCTGCCTAATTAGATTTATTATCATAATTAAATTATTGGACTTGTTTGTTAGGGTGAATGGAATTATTGAATTGAACGGTTGAATTTTCAATATAACACTCCTATAGTAGCAGTTTTCCCAAAAAACT
Organism: Belonocnema kinseyi; assembly: GCF_010883055.1. Classification (NCBI taxonomy): domain Eukaryota; kingdom Metazoa; phylum Arthropoda; class Insecta; order Hymenoptera; family Cynipidae; genus Belonocnema; species Belonocnema kinseyi. The sequence continues at coordinate 82,412,703 of NC_046663.1, forward strand.
CAATTGTTTGTGTTGTTCCTATATGAATTTTAATGTTTAATTTTCGATTTTCTATTGAAATAAATATCATCGAACCGGTTTAATCTTTCAATAGTAGGTATACATTAAAGTGAGCTTGGCGTGCAGAATTTATCCATATAAGTGCGCGTTCCGCGGAAATTAATGATGCAAATAGTTTCTTCTCCTGCTAAAAATGGCAGAGAAAGAGGCGGAAGATGACAGAGGAAGAGAAAGAGAAAATAGGCGAGAAAGAGAGGGAAATAAAAGTGAATTTATTATACCGCGGTATAAGCAGCTCACTCGTTTCAGAATGATATGCGGTAGGCAATAATCGATACAGACGTATGGATTAATTGCGAATGAATAGTCATGGAAAAATCATTGTAAGCATTCCGGAAAAACTTCGATAAAAGACGATTTCATATTTTTATGTAAAAATATACTCTAACTTTACTCACAACTCTATATTTGTCTCTAGGCAGTTAGAAAAGTTATTAATTAACTGCTGTCGATAGAAAGTTGCAAATGTACTCTATACAACTTTTTTATGAAATATTGAGGATTATTAATGAACTGAGGGATGTTATTAATCGTCACTTGTAATTATGCACTGGTTTTGCTCTACTTAGAGTCTGACTTCTAAAACTGTTACAGGTGATAGCTTGATTAATGAAGAGATTGAAAAAATGTAGAAATTGTTTTGCGATATTGATCTCATTTAAAACTTTGTCACATTAGATAATCAAAAGTTTAATGCCGAGTTTTATGCCTATTCGATTCTGTGAATCAGTCAATTGAATTAGTACTTTTACATTAATTTGTCTTATATTTAGTATTTTTAAGGCTATTATGTTATCTTATTGTGATTATATATAAATTTTCGAAAATCATTTCATATTTTGAAATATGATTAATAACTTAAAAAGTTATAAGGTTCCTAAATATCTTTTAAAATTATTCGTACTACTTAAACACATTGAAAAATTGCCTAAAATTGTACCAGATTCCTTTTTACAATCCCGAAATTAAAAAAAAAAAATTTTAGATTTTTTTTAATAAATTTCTAAATTGAAAAATCATTTGAAATTTTCCCAGGAATCTTAACAAATTTTTTTTATTCTTTTTAAACCTTTCAACATTTTTAAAGACCTTATATTTTCAAAATCTGCAACAATTAGTAAATTTTGCGTTAAAATATTAGAAAAATTGAAATTTATTAACATGTTATAAAAAACCATTTTTTCGAATTTTCTCTTCAAATTAATTTTTAAAATAAACAAGAATTTGAAGTGTTCCCAGGAAGATTAATACAGTTTTTTTATTTGTTTTAGACCTTTAAAAATGTGGAAAAACCTTGTATTTTCAAAATCATAAGAAATCTAAATTAAAAAATACTGTTGAAATCTTTAGAAGCTAACAATTTTTTTACTGTTTTTTAAACTTCTAGATAGATATTTTTTAAATTGACTCGAGTTTTATTTAAGGCTACGTCTATTTTTCCTGAAAAATTCGGAGAGTTGAAAAACAGGGTGGATTAGTCGCGCATTTTCTAATCTTGTAGAATTGAGCAATTTTGCTTTAAAATCTTCTAAACTTTCGAAAAATATAAATTTATTAGATTTTCTCTTAAAATTAAACTTTGAAATGAAAAATCATTTAAAATGTTACAAGTTATCTTAACCAAAAATACAGCCGTGGTTGTCGCTTTTATAGAACTCTGTTTTACCGAAATTTAAATTTGAAATTTGTAAATATTAACATTAATAATATTAATAATATTTTTATTCCCAACTCGTTTGTAAATAGGAAGCCAATCATTCACCCAGTCGAAGTTTCGTCGTCAGTTTCAACTTCTTTAAACGTAAGCGTTATTCAATGTCAGATGAAAATATTAAAAACCGTAGTTTCGACTTCTTTCACCTTCAACGCCGCAAACTGACAAAGTTGATCTTACTAATTTAACCTTCATTTTAACTTCAGACCATGTTGTCCCAATTCACCTTCTCTTTCAACGTGATGATTGTGTTCAGGAGAGTTACTCAATTGTAATAAATGTAATTTTCAATACACCCTTCACCCACCCGAGAAAAGGGCTAAAGTGGAGTATAGATAAATTAGAAAGCTCAATATACATCTTTAAGCGCAGACTTCTCATTTTGACTTCTTAGAAAACTTTGTTTTTCACCTGTCTGTTTCTAGCTTTTTTATGCTATTTTTATATATTCAAGTTTTTATTGTTCAAATTTTCAAATACAATACTTAACAATTTAGAAAAGTATATATATTCTCATGATTGCAGTACTTTTATACAAGTATTGACCTAACATATTAGCTTTAGGTGACAGTAAAAGGCTTAGAATTCTATATATATATATATATATATATATATGTGTGTGTGTGAATGGGAGTATGCGCGTGTGTATGCATGTTTATGAGAACAGAGTGTTCTTTTCATTTTGTGACAAAATATCTTAAGAAATATGCTAACAAACAAAAAATGTCCATGACGAGAACTTTGTATTTTCGAGTGGGAGAAGCACATCCGCAACAATTTACCCCATACTTCATTCTCTCGGCACGGTAGGGGAGGGGATAACTTTAGAACTTAAAATTGAAACGGACGTTTTTTATTTCAGATTCAGATTCTCCATTAAAAAATAAGTAATAAAATTATTTGGAAAAATGTTTTTGATTCACGCCAGACGGCGATGCATTTGCAAAAAACGATATTTTTGACTGGTCAAGGCATGCGGTTTCAAACGAAAGTAAAACGAAGATTCTTATTTCTTTATTTTATTTGAAAAAAAAAACAAAAAGAAATAAGAAGACTTTAAATTAATTTCCTCAAAATTTTTAATTTATTTTTTAATAACACCAGGTACAGAATTTGGAATGCGGAAGCCGCACCTACATTCCACCCTCGGTGACCTAACCCTCGGTTGCGCGAATTGAAAAAAATGTTCCATAAAAGTATAAGTATTTTGTGATGAAGAATTTGGATGGGCGTTTATTAAGATATTTTAATCTGAGAAGATGAAAAGAACACCCTGTTTTCACGTGAGTGTGTGTCTGTCTGTCTATGTGAGTGTGTCTATCAAGATCTAAGCCTTTTAATGTCACCTAAAGCTAATATGCTAAAATAATACTTGTATAAAAGTACTGCAATCATGAGAATATTCGTTCTTTTCTAAATTGTTAAGTATTGTATTTCAAATTTTTTTAAATAAAAACATAAATATATTAAAAAGAATAAAAAACAGCTAGTTGAAAAAGAAGATGAAATGGGATAACATGGTTTGAACTTAAAATGAAGGATCATTCAGTAAGATCAACTTTGTCAGTTTGCGGCGTTGAAAGTGAAAGAAGTTGAAACTACGGTTTTCAATGGTTTCACCTTGCATTGAATAACGTTAGCGCTTTAAGAACTTGAAACTGACGACGAAACTTCGATTTACTTCATAAGGGCGATAAATGTCTGTATTTCATTATCTAGTTTAGCAGGATGCAATATCTTCGTGCTACCGCGCCGGAGACCTGTGTTCGATTCCCACCAGCTTTATATTTTAATCGCATTTTTCTGTTTCAGCTTGTAATATAATATTGCAGAAGGTATATAATAATATATAAACTGTAATCATGTGTACTGTACAATATACTTTAAATAAATATAATAGTTCGAAACAGTTCAAAATCCCATAATAAGTCTGCATTTTCGTCGTATGCTTGTGAAAAGGATACGTGTGTTCTAACCTTCAACGCATGCATCTATAAATCCGCACCAATTACAATTACCCCTCCCCTAATATCAAATTCAAAAAGATGATCAGGAAATAATCTATACGTTTATTCATTTACGTATTTAATTTGGTCACTATCAAATGTATTCTCGAAGCTGAAGATATATCAACGTATAAAATATGTAATTTCCAAATAAAAAGTACGCTCTGAGATGTAAGACATAAGATATCAGTAAAAATGAGTGAATGAACACTTTCAAATGAATCCTGCATCGCCTGAAGAATAAAACAAAGATAAGGTGGTTGGGTAGACTCAGGAGGATGAGAATGATGAGGTTCGAACTTTTCGAATTTCGCTCACGCACACGCTCCCGCAAGCATATACTCACTCATGCAACAAGAGTGCAAGCGTAGTCTCTCTCACCTGTTGCAGACCCCGTGGTACCACAGGTGGTTCCGTGGGTGGGAGTTGAACGCGCTCCGGGTAAGAGGCTGCAGTTTGATAAAGAGGAAGATACCCATCCTTTTGCTCTCCCTCCTCTCCCTCCTCTTACGAAACAAGCCGGAGTGAAAGACGAAGATCGCTTTCGAACATTCCCTCTGAGAACGGCGGACTTGAGAGAAAGAGAGAGAGAGAGAGAGAATGAAAGAGTGAAATAAACCAGGGAGGAGGGGATAAAAGCAAGGGAGGTTAAAGCTGCTGTACCTTGCACGCTACGTGACCAGCATACACGCATGCATGTCTCCCTCCCCCTCGCCCATCAAGAACTCCTCCCTCGCAAAACATCTCTTCCTCTGCACTTGTTTCTTTTGCTTCGGTTCTTCCACCAAGTCACTCCCTCACATCAAATTTACTTTGAAGTGTTTCAAATCTTGATGTACTTGAAACATTGTTAAAGAGATTCAGAATTTTATAAGAGAGGCCATTATTTTTTATCCACCACATGAAAAAGGCAGCTTTTAATCACAGCTACTCCTTTTGTAATTTTGGTATGAATTTATAATCCGAGGTTATTCATTTTTTATTCTAAATAGTACATTTATAACGCCAGTCAAACCATTTGTAATACAACTGTGATCACAGGCAGTTCACTTGTAATCTCAGTAGACCCAATTGTAATCCCAGGGAATCCATTTGTGATACCAGGGAATCCATTTGTGATACCAGTTAATCCATTTCTAATTCATCGCAATTAACTTGTAACCCTATAGATAATTCATTTAAAATTCCAGATAATACCTTTGCAATCCCACGTAATCCACTTGAAATGGATTTATCCACTTGAAATTCAGTTGTAATTCCAGTAAATAAACATGTAATCGCAGGAAATCCATTTCTTGTCCCATCTAATTCACTTGCAAATGGAATAATCAGCTTCCAATTCAGGGAAATCCACTGATTTCTGCACGTAATGTAGTTATAGTCCCAGGTTATCTACTTGCAATATTGAATAATGTGAACTAATCCGCTGTGAATCCTAGGCAATCTCTTTGCAATCCCAGATAACCGCCTTATAAATCTAGGTAATTCATTTGTAATCTCAGGCGATTCCTTTACAATCTCAGATAATCTAATTACAATCTAACTTAATCCACCTGAAACCCAAATGTAATTCCAGGCAATTAATTTATAATCCGAGGTAATTAACCCATATTGCAATATGGAGTAATATACACTTTCTACCGAGGGCAATCGACTTTTAATCCCAGGAGATGCATGTGTAATCCATGGTAATTTTGCAATCATTTGTAATATGGAATAAGCCACTTGTAATCTCAGACAATTAATTTGAAAATGCATAAAATTCTTTGGTGTTGTCCATTAGGGTAGTCCAAAAATGCATTGTATAATTTTTTTCACTCTAGAGGGCTAGACACCCCCTCAAAAGTTTCCATTTCCAGAGTAAGAAAATCCGTCATTTTTAGTTTTTCAAATTTCAGATATTCCCGAGTAAAAATGCTTCGACTTGAGTTCGACATGGTTAGGTCTTGACTTCGTTTCCAAGACATCGATGTCTGGCTGCATCGCAAAATTGAGTCGAGACATAGGCCTTCGTCTTACTTTTATGGCCACGACGGGTAAAACGGCGTTTACCTGTCCAAAGTCGAGCCTTGTCTTGTCTAAGACGACGTTTACTTGTCTCAAGTCAAGCCTTGTCTTGGCAGAGATGGTCGAACCTTTTTCGGCTCATAAATGCGATCAAAAATTATAAATAAAAAATTTGCAATTATTAACTTAGTTATTTTTAATTAAAAAATTTAGAATCTGTGGGTCCTAACAAGTATAACCCTTAACAATTTTCTTTAAAAAAATATAAAAATTGTAACTTTCTGGAAGGATCTCCTAAGCCGTTAGAAATACGTAAAAACAAACAACATTTTCGGTATCATCGTCAAACAAGTATAATACAAATAACAATTCGTAAATAAGCTGATT